>NC_092507.1:108875247-109190136 GCF_047511675.1 Marmota flaviventris | reverse complement strand
GAAGAGGGCCCAGCCTCCTGCTCTGGGTTCTGATTGGGCTGTGCTTTGTGGGCAGAAATAGTCATCTGGGCTCTGGGAAGATGAGCAGAATCTGGTTACCATTCACACGGATAAAGTCCCTTCAGAGTTATTCTCAGTTAACAGAGAACTGATATTGGTATTTCTCAATCACCTCCAAGCCAGTTTAACTCATCATCATCATACTTGTCTCTTAAATAGAAGACCCCAGATGTGTGAAAAGTGAGTTTTTCTCTTTCACATCATTCTTTTACATTTTGGTTGCTCCTAAAAGGCATTCATATCTCTTTACCAGACTCCACATGAAGATTTAACTTACTTAATTCTCAACAACACCCTTAAAGGTGAGATAGGTGTTATTAACCTCATTGAATTGACAAGGAAACTCCGCCTTGAAGAGAAGGGGTCACAGGCTCAAAGCCACAGAGATGGTGACAGGGCTGTGTTGCAGACCCAATTTACAAATGACTGCAAGACCCACTGCCATTGCATCACAACGCCACCCTCATTCTTTTAGGCATTGATACAGTCACGTATTCTTCCTATCCTAAATGGCCACTGGTTGCAGCCTTCTTCTCTGCTATGCTTTAACTGAAAAGTACAAAGTTGAGCAAAGAGATGGGCAAGAGTTACCAATGCAGATATTGGAAAACAGTCATTGGTTTCTACAGCCCACCATACTCAAAACCCACCCAAAGAATTAAGAAAAAACTATCATCTTTTATACCTATTCCAGCTTACACAACTTTTGTGTGAGACTTTTCTGCAAGCTTATGAAAGAAAAATGGTGCAGGACTAATCACACACATACCTGGGATAAGAAGCAGGTTTATTGTCAGCAGCCTGACAAGGCTGCTCTGCGCAGAGAGGGGGACAGCAGCAGCAACCCCACTTGAATGTTACCATTTATAGGCTAGAATCGTGGCTGTGGGTTAGGGGCGGGTTGAGTCTTGACTGACATAGTAAGCATCCCCTGATCTTGTGGAAGGCAAGCTTGTTTCCTGGGAACAGAGACAGGCAGTTTTCCTCTCTCTCAGAAGGGGGAACAGGGAAACTGGCATGTCCCTTTATCCTCTCAAGGACAGAGAAACCATACGTCCCCATCTTGGGCCGGTAAGTTCTCTCCTATCTCTCAATGAGAGAACAGGGAGAGACCAGCACGTCTCCAGACCGGTAGGTTTTATCTTGGTCTAGGTTCTATTTCTTGGGAATAAGAACTGTATTCATAAAGTGGGGGTGGGAGAAAAGAAGATGGCTGTAATTATGCCAACAGCTTACAATTTTGAAAGACAAAAAACTGAAGATATATATATATATATATATATATGTGTGTGTGTGTGTGTGTGTGTGTGTGTGTGTTATTTGTTATCTGTTAATTCTAAATACTTGTTAATTCATAAATTCTTGAGAGAATTGCTTCATGTTGAAATTTATTAAAATGATAGAAATTGATATATGTTTATAAATATGCCTTCGAAATTCACAGAATCCCATAAATATATCCTGAACACTGGTATACAACTTACATGCTCACACACATATTCCTCTATTGAACTCCTTGCACACAAGAAAACCACGCATTTTTTAATACTATTAACTCCCTCATAAACAAACACACCCACAAAAACACATGTAAACAATATGTAGTCAAACACATGCAAAGAGATTTCAAAAAGTACTCACAAAAACAATCCATTAAAATGGGGTAAAATCACATCCTCATTCACACTTCTTTCTTCCCCTCCTTCCTGTCTACCCTATTCCTTCCCTCTTCAACCCATATACATATATCAAAGCCTTTAAACTAATAACTGTTTTCAAATTGAAATACTGAGCAGGAGAAACTCTTTCGATTCATAAGAGAGGCACCCTGTCATACTGATGGAGTAAAGTCTGGGTAAAGCCCCCCCCCTTCCATTGCCCAGATGCTCAAATCTCTTATGTAAAATGGCATCGCATAAGCTGCATACATATTCCCATATACTTTAAATACTTTCTATATTACTTTTAATACCTAATATAAGTCATTGCCATATGACTAGTCATTATACTGCATTGTTTAGGTCATGATGACAAGGAAAAAAATCATCAAGTCAAGTTCACTTGACTGTATGTACAGTACAGATCCAATTTTTAAAAATGTTTTCCAACCACAGTTTGAATTTTCCCAGATGCAGAACTCACAGATATGGAGGGATAACTGACATCCTCTTGTAGACTTAAGGAATACGAAGCCTGCTTCCCAGTCAACTCCTTGATCATGCTAAGCGGTCCCCATCTGTAACATTAATTTGAGGAAATTCTGTTCACTCTAGACCCCTAAATATCCTTTCTAAACTCTGGAACTTATTACCTGTTATCCTAGGTGAAATGTAGCCAAGAGAAAATCTTGTCAGAGAACAGTTAGAGGATTATGACCATGTTATCAAAGAGCAGGGCATGCCCTCGGGCAGGGAACCCCTGACTTAGGTGTCCAGGTTAGAAACTCAAGAGTCTCCTCCAAACTCCTCCTTCAGTCTTTCTTTGTTACTCGTCACCACTCCATCCTCTTTTTCCACCAATATCTAAATGAGACTGCCTTGTAAATTCTCCTGAACACCACCTCTTTGAAATCCTAGTTCATTTCAGCATCCTCCCTCCCCAAGACTAATTTGGTCAGTTTGTTCCATGTTTAAAATTATTATATGGTGTCCCCTTGCCTTAAAGTTCAAGCCTGTCAAAAAGAAACACAAGACCCTGTCTATTCTCCAGCCCACTTCGCCTCCAGTGCATTACTGATCTTGCTGTCTCACTTAATTCCTGCTTCTTTGTGTTTGCACATATTGTTTCCCTAGCCTAGATGGGAACCCTTCAGTTGTCTACTTGACAAACGCATCCTTCAAGACCAAGAACAAGAGGATCTGAAGCTGAGGTTCACAGAACACAGACGCTGCCTTCAATTTCAATAACTGAAGCCACAAAGGCAGTGTAAGACAGGGTATTTAAGGGACCATAACCCTTGAATCTCTTTCTGCTCTATTTTTCCACTGTCGTCTTCTGTCTCCTCATGTCCCTGAAATTTCTTTCAGTTGAACAGTGCTGGTTGGGGATATGCATATTCCTATTTGAATGTTTTTCCTTCTATAGAGAGTCTGCCTCTCCTTGTGCTGGGATTTTATTACTGAGGAGTCAGAGCACAGTTCACAGAAAGAAAAAGATTTAAAAAAAAAAAAAGGCCTTAAATATTCATCACCGCTTCAGTTTAATTGGATTCAGTGAGTACTTGTTGAACATCCATGATATTCTGAGATTGCTACCAGGAAAAAACAAAACATAAAACAGATGGGCCCTCCTCTGCATTCCCATTGTGCACTATGCCTACTTCTATTAAGCTCTCTTTCACACTGGATTGGTTACTATATGTCTCACACCTCAGTACTCACATGACTATGAATAAAAAGGGCTGGGTCTTATCCAATTTCTTTGGTGTCCAAAAAGAGATTTCAGAACATGTTTGCGGTAGATTCTACAAGTCATAAGTGACTAAAGACAGGGGCCATGGTGGGGAGAAGGAAGAAGTTTCTAGCACTAGAGACTGATATTTGGTCTCTTAATGGAAGTGAAAAGAAGTTTGGGTTATGAAAGAGTAGATATTATGTTCATTTCCAACTTCCAAATTTGTACACTTTCAGGCAATCTGCATGAAAATGTCTGTTGGTTGTCAGGGATTCAGAATGTAGCTGAAGCCACAATGTACAAAACTTTCCCTAGAAAAAGCATGGAGAACACAAGAAAATGAGGCCAAGAAGACTCTGGGGAATCTGGAGTCAGAGAGTAAGCATTTCCTCTGAATAAAAGAAATAAGTGCGTCTGGGGCTTCTCATTCCTTGGCCTAGAATACCTGAGAGAGGAATAGGAAGGCTGTGCTTACAACTCTACAGGGTCCATATTTATAGTGTAGCTTCTATTTTGTTTCTAGAAAGGGCAGGCCTGAGCTCACCAGCTGGTAATCAGCTCACAGTCCTAAGTCTCTGAGTCTAGGTTAACTGTGAAAGAGGTCTTGAAATCCCCTGCATACATGTAAGACCTCCCACCTGTGCTTTCTCAGGGAAGGCTGCCCTAGACCATGTGGCTTAGAGGTCCATGGGGCAGTAACAGGAAGGCCAGGGTGTGTGGGCAGCCATCGTGAGAGCCTGCCTTCCCATGACTCTTAGCTTGCAGGGTCCCTGGATGCAGAAACTGCATGGGTAATTCAACTATGGAGAGAGGGGATCGGAGGTCTCCAATACTTCTGAATATATTGAACAAAGTAGATGATTTAAGACAGTTTGAAATTCAGGAGTCAAAGCTCCATTCCAAGTCCAGATAAGGTATATCTTACCCTATCTTGATAATATTAAAAACTTTTCAAGTGATTAAAACTGGGACCCAGATTAAATACATTTGGGCATTAGGACTGGATGTTTCAAGTATTTGAAGCTGTCTGCAATCACTCTCCTTATTCCCATATCTGCTCTAGTGTTATATATAGCATGTGGAATTTTATTACAGAATTTTTCTTCACGTTATTTTTTTCCTCATTAAAATCTAGATAGTCCAAGGATGGAGTAATAGTCTTAACAATCTTTCTCTAATTCTGCTACTTAAACCAGTATTAAAGACCAACTAGTCCAGAAGCTTTTAATTTATATTTGTTATTATTTTCTATCGTCTTTTCTTTGCTCTGTGCTCACTCACATTTTGTCTCTCCTTCTCCCCCCCCTTTATTTTTTTAACTTTAGAATCTTTTATTCAAACTTAAACTTACTTCTGAAGTTCAATATGTCTGTGGTAGGGGGAATCTCCTTTAGTGTGCCACAGCAGCAAATCAAGATACTTCTGGGTTGCATGGATTTCTGAATTTTGCATAACCCCCTTTCCACTGGCTTTGGTTAAGATTAATGATGTCTGTGCTTCCTAACCAGAATTGAAAAGAGATCCTACCACAACTCAGTATCTGGCTTTGTTCCATTTTGGAATCTAGGACTTGGAATTCTTCATTTACTCTCATTCCTTCTTCTTACCCCAATTCGTTTTCTTGCTTGATTTGTGTACAAATCTGTTTCCCTCATTAGATCTTAAGAACTTTTTTATCTTTTTCTCAATTTGCTAATTTTGATATTCCCTGCACAATCTACTTATAATGCTTTTCAAAGCCTAGGTGTTTCCAAAATGTTAAATAAATAGATTTTACAAAATTAAATACAGGTCTACAGAAATTAAGCAATATTCCCTGTTTTTAAAATTCTTAGGACAAGTCCCAGTCCTGGCACGCATTGGATATCAGAAAGGTACATGGTACGTGAGTACAAGATTGGATGAATGAATAAATGAACCAGGTGCTAATGTATGTGAAAGTACCTTGTAAATTATGAACTACTTCACAAATATGAGTTCTTGTAAAGGTTACATGGTTATTTCTAACCCTCCCAGTCTTTTGCACACTTAATGAATTTTGGCAAAATGAAATGAATCCCAGGAGGAAATACGTTACGTGTGCCTCAGGGGAAGCTGTGAGGGAGGTATAGAGAACTCAATCTAAAAGGATGTCCAGAGCTTCTTGGGCCTGAACAGAGGGTTCCCTGACTGCTAACAATCCAGTTCTCACCCTTGAATTTCCAATGATCAGCAGTAAGCAAACATGAATGTTTTAAGCAGCTCATAAATCTTCCTGGAGCCAGGGTGCTGAATAAGTCCTAGGAAAGTGGTAATGGTGGAAACAGGATCTCCTCTTTGGAAGTAGCTCCTTTCAGTGCCAGCTTTTGCCCCTATTAGCTGCTAACACACATACCCCAGCTGCCTCAGTGAGGCTCATGTTCCAGCAAAACAGAGCAAATGAAGGAACAGAGACCGAAAAGAATTCCCTGCCATTCCTGAATTTCCCACTTTGGGAACTTTCAAAGGATGATGCCACTCCCTCCGAATGTTTTCATGTTGAAGATCAGTCCCCGAAGTTGGCAGCCCACAAGGACATGGATTCCATATGAAAAACCGGCAGAAGTTATTCTGCTTCTGCTCAGCAACCAGAAATGAAGAAGGGAAAAGCCAATTCATGAAGATAAGTAATGGTAAACTTGACTATGGACTTTAACTTAAATTTTCATTAAGCAGATTCTTTAAAACTACACTTTAGTGAGGGAGAAAATACAATATCTTTATTTTAAAATGCTTCCTAGCTCCAGATGCAATGGTGCAAACCTATGATCCCAATGACTTGGGAGGTTTACGTAGGAGGGTAGCAAGTTCAAATCCAGCCTCAGCAACTCCCTGTCTCTAAATAAAATATAAAATAGGTTGGGGATGTGGCGTAGTGGTTTAGTGCCCCAGGGTTTAATCCCTGGTGCCAAAAAAATAAAAATAAAAAAAATTTAAAAATGCTTCCTATCCAGGCATGGTGGCACAAGCCTGTAATCCTACCAACTCAGAAGCCTAAAGTAGGAGTATCACAAGGTCAAGACCAGCCTCAGCAATTTAATAAGACCCTGTCTCAAAATTAACTCATGTGTTGTAATTACTTCTCATGCCTGTCCCAATGAAGTGAACCATACCTTGTTCAGCTAGCTTAACAGACACTGACATACAATAGCTGGTCAATAAGGACTGCTTTAATAAATTTTTATATTGATCCCAATTTACTTATCAAGTTTATTGCCAAGTGAATTTTACTCAGAACAGTTATAAAGACTATTTGCTGACCTCCAGCCTGAGAACTCTTGAAGAGAATAGCATCACCCACTATGTTCCCAGAAAAGCTTTAGAACTCTTTTAAATATGATGGATCTGAGGTACCTCAACATTGAACACTCAGTGTTGGGTTGGCACAACTTGAGACAAATTCTACTCATGGGCTAATCATCTATGGCCAATAGATCATGTCAAATAATTATAATTATGGCCTAAAGTATTGCTTTCAGAGAATAATAGCAGAACACACTGAAAACAACTAAAAACTTGTGTTACAAATTTGTGTATTCATATAGGTAAGTCCTAGGACTAGAAATTCATGCAGTTTGTTTAGATGAGGTGTGCATGTGTGTATGTGTATATGTGTATACATGCGCTCATTCAAGTATGTGTGTGTGTGTGGTGTACATGATATTTATTTTTTAATGTTCTGCTAATTCTGTAGACAAAATGTGTTCTTCTTTGTCTCCATATTGCCTTGTATCCACTTTTAGTGAACCATCAACAA
The DNA here is from genome assembly GCF_047511675.1 of Marmota flaviventris. Taxonomy (NCBI): domain Eukaryota; kingdom Metazoa; phylum Chordata; class Mammalia; order Rodentia; family Sciuridae; genus Marmota; species Marmota flaviventris. Next base: position 109,182,908 of record NC_092507.1, on the reverse strand, counting down.
ATTACATTGCAAACTTTTATTTACAGATTAGTGTTCCGTATTGTATTTTGTTATCAAGAAAAAATTCATCTTATTCTGTATACCTTGTTCGGAGTTTAAATGTTCCTGTAAAGGAACATTTAAAATCAGAAAGTCCTTGGAGATACTATGGATAGAATCCTTGGCTCAAACTACCTATAAGCTAATGGGGAGGTCAGATTGGTAAATAAATAAATAATCGGTAAAAATTTACAGTGTAATCTAAGTGAATGAAAATCAGTAGAAAAACCAATGTAACGGAAGCTCACATAGGGGAAAATCACCTCAGATGTGTTCAATGAGAGAGGAGGTAGCCTTTTAACCTGGGTCTAAGGAAGGGTAAGATTTCAGAAGTAGAGCCCTGTAAATCTATACCAAGATCCATTTATCTTACCCAAGGAAACATGCTCTCCTAAGTGCCTTGGACTTCTCTGATGGTTCCTCTATTGAGGCACCTTACCAGTTGGAGAAACTGTTCATTAAGGGCGAATTAAACCCAGCCACCTCTCCTTAAGCCCCCTACTGGGAATCACTTTTATTTGCTGTTGTGGTTAAAGCGATCTTGTCAGGTTGTTTGGACCTTTAACGTGACTGATCTTTACAGTTGTGTTTTGGGGCAGGAAATGGCCAGACCCCACCGTGAGCGCTCTGTCTTTTTTAACAAAAAGCAAAATCCATCATTCCAACAATGAATCTCTTTTCTTGTTGTAAAGGAACATTTAAAAACAGAAAGTCCATATAAACAACTTAAAAAAAAAAAAAAAAAAAGACTATAACTTGAAAAATCTGGCTTTCCTGAAAATTAGTCATAAGGAAAACAGATCAATTTAACCTTTAGTTCTAGAAATTAATGGAAGGTTTTATATTTATGAAGAAGCAAAATTGGAGATGCTATAATTTAATAGTGAAGGCAAAAAGGGCTTTCATACTTTAAAACATGAACCTTCTTGTTTGAGAAAGGAGGAGATAAGGCAAGGATAACTGCAATTTTGTGAAGAAAAATTAAATAGAAAAAAATTAATTAATGTGGTTATGTCTTTATTGTAATATTCTCTACCTGGATATAGCATGGAAAGTGAGATTACATATTCATAAATATAGATTTATTGCAGGGATTGAGAATATAATAAGTTATTTGAGAATTTAACCCCAACATAATATATCACTTGTCTTCCTATGGACTTTCTTGGGCTCCTCAATAAATATATTATCACTCTTTCCTGCAATGCCAACACCGAAGGGCATTAAGAAAAGCAGAAATAATCAGCTGCAAAAGAAATATAAAAGCCTTCTATGAAGGCAGCATTATTGTAGGGGAATAAAAATCTTATATTTTAAGAAACTAAATTAGATATCAGTGTACACAGAATGATGCAAATTTTGGGTGAAACTAGGCATCAGAAATTATTTATTCTAGTTTTTTGCTTTCCACTAGCAAAGCCTGTGAGACTTAATTGCCTAAATACTTGAAAAACTTGTTTTATAGCCACTACCTTTAGGTAAACAGATGAAGCAGAATGTGAATTTCACATTAATTGGGAAAAAAATGAAGTAGATAATTTTATGCTACTATGACAGTTGATCCAATGTATCCCAATTTACTGTTTATAAATTATATGATATAATAAAATAGGATTAAAGTGAATAGAATATGAGCAAAAAAATGTTTTTTAAAAAGAACTTATATTGAATGCTTAGGAAAGATTTGATAAAATTAAGATACAAAACATTGTTGCAGGCCAGACATGTGAAACATGAGGGAGTTTCTGGAAAAGCACAGAAGCTTTTACACTTGGGTTATTTTAAAAGTGTTCTTAAATTCTCACTGTATTTTATAGAAACTATAAATGGAAATAAGAGATGCTGCTTTACACTGACAGAGAACTCACACTTGGGGACCTGTACTCAAAGAAAAAGCCTTGGGCTTAGATCAAAAGATTGGCATATACATGGTCATTCATATGTTTTAAATTAAAATAAAATGCATAAGGTGTGTAAGTATCATTTTTTTTATGATTTCTCACTTTAACTGGGTCTTTTTGATCACCAGAGTAACTACTGTTTCCAATTGTATTTGGGGAAAAAAATGACTTTTAGTGAACTACTTTATAAGTTAATAAAATTGGGAGTGCTCCTCATTTCTTTAGGTGGTACAGACTGAACTTTGAAAGAATTTGGGGGAAAAACTCAGGTGATGAGATAGAATGTTTCTGAAGCGAAATGGTATCTATGACTTAAGTGTGGTATGAAAATACCAACTCTGAAGGTTTTTTGTTTTTTTCTTTTTTTTTTTTTTTCTGGCAAAAAGAATGGTGGACTCAGTGGATCATGCCATACCCAGCAACATTTATGAAAATCTCAACTCTCCTCTCTTAAAATACAGACACAGTTGCCCTTAGCATTCCTCTACCTGCCTTTGGCCCTCCATCCCTTACTTTACTCATACATTGCAAAGTGGTTAAATTTACATCCTCATCTATAAAATACAATATTAGTATTGTGCCTATAAATCAGTTGAAAACCAACAAATAATATGAGTATGAGTATGTGACTATTTTTCCCTTTAACAACAGTTACCAGATATAGCAAATAAAAATACAGGTTGACCAGATAAATTTATATTTCAGAGAAAACAACAAACAATTTTTTAATTTAAAGTATGTTACCTGAAATATTTGGGACATACTTATACTAAAAGGTTGTCATTTATCTGAAATTCACATTTAACTGGATATCTGTATTTTTTCTGGCAAGTAGTCTACAAAACAATTTTATATGCAAGGATGATATTTTCTCCACAGATCTAATGTATGGCCTCTGTTATGAAGGAGAATGTTTTTACATTCACAATCAGATAATCTTTTCTTAAAAACCACCAATTATTTAAACCACAGGACATTAATTTTAAATCAATCCAACTAAAGAAAAACTTTTGTTTAGGACTCTGCATTATCATATTCATTTTCTTTTTGATAAAAATCATATCATAGGTTTCAGGACGTTTTGTCTTAGAAATGAAGGGGTCAGACTATTGATGAGCTTTTTCCCATTTAAAAAAAATTTAACATCTGTTAAGAAAGTGATGTTTTACACACATCATCTACTTAGTAGTCATTTCCTTGCTTAAAGCCCTTTTTTTGGCTTCTCCTTCACTTTAGATAAAGCACAACATCCACAAAGTGGTCCAGGTGGCTGTGCAGCATCTGGCATCTTTGTCTTCCTTTTCTCCATCTTACCTGGTGGTATTATTTTCATTTTGTTCATGTTCTTCATAGCAGTGTTTGTTCCTTGAAACTTAGTTGTTTGTTGTTGTTATGTTGTTTTGAGGGGAGGATTTTTTTTGCTAATTAATTTTGGTTTCTTTAAAAGATTTAAAATCTTTCTAGTTCACTTGACTATTTTTCTGAACTAAAAATTTGTAATTTTTCTCCTAAAATTCAATGATGTTCTTTCTTCTAAATAAATAAATTGCATCCTTTGATTTTTTTTTTCAAACTGTATCAAGGAAATCCACATATTCAATATGCTTGTTTGCAGTGTGACCCTTCCTAAAGGCCGTGTGACTCCAAATATCTGAGCAACAGACTCAGTCATTCTTCAGCACTACCAGATGTATTATTCCCCCGCCCTAAATTCTGTACAATTGCCATTCTCCCTCCCTTCATTCTACTAATTCTTTCTCATTCTTTATATCTCAGTGCAATGCTACCCAGAAATCCTTTTTACTTAATGTCACTTATTACAACATGCAGATATTTTTATTAGAGTGATTATTAATGTCTGATCTCCCAGCACAGAGAATACAAGCTCCATGAAGCCAAGAACCACGGCTGATTGGTTCTCTACCCTATGCCCTCCTCTTAGCAGGGTGTCTAGTGTAGGGTTAACATTCCCTTATCTTTTATAGATTAGGAAAACAGAGTTTGGACAAAATTAAATAATTTGCTGACTTCACTCTTGAATGGGAATCAGAATAGAAACCTGTATCTCTGCCCATTATCTCTCTCTATTACTCTGACTCTCTAAAGTCCATTTAAGTTCCAACAATTCATGATTACATGATGTATTATCTTGTTAGTAAGACTATAGTTGGGGAAAAATACTGGTATCAGTTGGTTTTCCTAGGGTTCTTTTTACAGACAGTAAACAACGTGCCCTAAGGGAATTGCAGAGAAGCAACATGGCTTGTGGTCTGGTAAGAGGGAGGGGCAGACTGAGCCACACAGCCACCAGAGACGGCACCTGGAACACAAGAGAGTTTTTGCCCACACACTGAGTATCTGGCTTCCAGATGGATCTTGGGCACACATTTGTTTTTGTAATCCTCCCCCCCACCCCACATCTCTTCATTCGCCACCCTCCTTTCAGAGGAATTTAAGGATGGGCTGTGTGCTGTATTGCCTCCTTTTTCCTTCTTCAACCCCACCCTCTGTTTTCTATCCATAAACGCTGACCAGCCAGTGACAGACTTTTCCTGTGCTTGGAATCAAAGGGGTAAGTAAATCTAACTGATTCACTCAGCACCCTTCAGCCTAGACACCTGGCCGTGTCTGCCATTTTGGGGTAGAGAATGATCTGTTTATTTAGGACCATAGCAACTCAGTTCATCTGCTCAAACCACCTGAATATCTGTGTACTAAATTATGGTTATCCGTCCAATGATCTACATTCCACAGCACTCCCTGGAGAACACTACAGGACTGACCAGTTCTGTTACGACAGGCCAGAGGACTCCTCTTGTTGGTAAAAGGCACCTCTGACTTGGGGTGCATGTCTCTGGATATTTTGTAGCTTTTCTGCACATGTTTTTCAAGGATTAGCAAGAGATTTCAGTATCTCTTCCCAAAGTAAACCATTAGATTTTCAGAAAGTAGTAGTATCTCACTCATTCACTACCCTTAAAGACAAGTTCAGAATGGCCCTGAAAGGGTATGTCTTCTCCTATCATTCTTATTCTTCAGGCTACACACCTATCCTGGATGAAAATAGCTCCACAAATGGATACAGGTACATTTTTGAATACATTCCAGGCTTCATTTTCCATGGATATGACTGGAAAGGCTAAGGCTAAGTAACTGCAAAGATAGTTTTTGTGAACTGACATCTTGCTTCTTACCCTAAGTGTTCAGGGTAAAAACATCAGGAGTTAAATTGTGACTAGAAGAATGTGGGGTGTGAATTATTGTCCCCACATGTTTAAAAGATAATGGAGGAAGGGACCATATCCCTGTCTTCCATTTAGCCTCGTTATTATGGTAGATTGTTATGATTATAACACTCAAGTGTTCCTGCACATAAACGATGATATATTCTTGCCCTGTTAATCTAAACTTGGCTGTGTGACTTACTCTGGCTAATTAAATATGAGCAGAAGGTATGTGTGCCATTTAAAGCAAAACTTTTTAAAGCCATCACACAATGTTCTTTTCTCTCTGCCTTGAGACTAGGAATAATCTTGAAAAAAACGTCCCTTTAACTTTAGTTAATAAAAGGTGGAGAAGAGCCATAGCTGATCTGCAGTGGGTATAGTTTGAGCAAGAAATAAATTATTGTCACTATGGCATAGTTTAATCTATATTCTCTGATCCAAATGGCCTCCTAGCACTTGGTCTAAACTTATGTATACTTATATCTACTTCCAAGAAAATGCATAGCTCTCAGACTTTGATAATCTTAATCTTAAAGGTACTGAGAATGACCCTCTCCTTCACATAAATGGAGAGTTTATGCAGCACTGGAGAGTTCTTCAGAAGTTTCCTGTTTTAGGGATGCACAACATATGCAAGTAGTGATTTCTGGATACACCACAAGATCCTGTGCTAACAAACTCTTTTCTTTCATGTATTCTAAGTCAGTTTGCCCAATGGAGATGACAGGAACATTCCTAACCCTACTTTGTCAGGGTCTTGTGGCAGAGGGTGGGATTTGAGGTATCAGAAATAGAAACTAGAATGTGAATGATACAGTGGAGTAAGACTGAGTTGGAATGAGTTTCAGCATTTTCTAGGAATGATGGATCCTGTGGCCAGAGGTTAATTACAGAATTGGGCACTCAATGAAGTAGGATTTCAGCAGGGACTGGAATTTTGAAGGGTAGGACAGGAATAAGAAATAAGTACACCAAACATATTTCTGTTATGTTCCTATGACTGGTCAACATCCAAGAGCATTTCATGAAATAAAATGCAGTCCCCAATCTGGAGGTATTCACAATTTCCTTGTGAGAATATCTAAATCAAACTGTTAAACATACATTATTAGAAAAAGGAGGGCTGGAGTTGTAGCTCAGCAGTCGAGTGCTTGCCCAGCACATTTGAGGCACTGAGTTTTCTTCCAAGCACTACATATAAATAAATAAATAAATAAATAAATAAATAAAGGTCCATCAACAACTAAACAATATTTTTTTAAAAAAGGAACAAAAAATATGTGGATATTGCAAAAGTAGAAAGATCAGTAGAGTAGAAGTGGGGGATCAAGAAGGATGGACAAAGGGAGGGAAAGGTGAAGAACTAGGGATTGAAATTGACCAAAATATGCTAGGTGCATGTATAAATATACCACAGTGCAGTCCAATTTTGTATAATGCATCAATTAAAAAGAAATAGAAGAAAATTCAGTAGAGAAAATGGATGGTGGGGAAGAAAGATGGGAGGGGAAAAGATGTAGTGGGGATTAAAATGGAGAGAACTATGTCATGTGCATTTATGAATAGGTCGAAATGAATCTTAATGTATATAACTGTAATGAACTAAAAATAAAGATAAAAACAATGTAATATTGAACTATAATATACATACAGAGAAATGCTTGTATCTAAGACTGTAGGCTCTCACAAGCTCAGTGTAGCTTTGATTTGACTAGCAGAATATTCCTCGCCCCCCAGATACCATCTTCATGTTTCCTTGCAGTTTATTCCTAGAGGCAACCATTTCTTGACTTCTAATGGCATAGATTATTTTTGTTTGTTTTCAAACTGTATATAAATGGAGTCTCACACTTCTTAATTTGACTTCTTTTGTTCAACGTTGCATTTGTAAACATCATCTGCATTATTCAAAGTAGATATTGAGAGTTCATTCTCATTGTACTCCCATTGCTGTGTAAAGATGCTGTGATTTTTATTTAGTCCTCTCTTGATGAGTATTCAGTAGTTTTATGTTTTGACTGTCATGAATAGAGTTGATCTGAAGATTCTAGTACATGCATGTAGACATGTAAATGTTTAGGATTACGTGATGGGCCACAGGTGTTGGTGGGAATCTTTTCGAGTCCTGTGTTGAGAAGAATTTTAAGTCCACATCTGACCTTAGCGAAAAGGATTGGATAAATTGATGATTTATGTCTTTTCTTGGCAAGGGACAGTAAGGTCATGATGATACACAGGTCAAGTATCTGGCATCCCCAGTAATTGTCAGCAGTAGAATTAGTTCATCATATAAATGATTCAAAGCACAAAGTTAAGCAATAAGACAGAGAAAGCACTACTGGGAGTCATGGAGCAAGGGACAAAGAAAAACTGACCAGAAATGTAGCCTTAAGCACTTTTTCAAGATTTAGATTCTATCTTCCTCACTTGTCACTTTGTTCTTTCTTCTCTTTCAATCAGTGCTGTTAACCTGTGTGGTTCTTTTGTCAAGGAATGAGACCTGTTTGCTATTGTACCCAACACTTCATTGAGTAACTGCAGGATATCTCTAAAGAGATATATTAAAGAAGACAGATGGGATGAAGGCAAGCTCTCATTCTCATGGGAACAGTTGGAAAAGGCAAGGTATAAAAACGTATGTGTTAAACTAAAAAGTACCAATGATAAAAATAAAGAATAATTTAAAACAATAGAGAAAACAAGGAAAAACAAAATTTGCTTTTTAAAATGTTCAACCTAATTGTTAAACTGACCAAGGGAAAAAAGAAGAAAGGATCAAAACACTAAAATCAGTAATGAAAGAAGTAATATGAATGAAAGAAGTAATAAAAAAGATTCTGAGGATATACCATAAATTACCCACAAGTTAAATAACTTAGATGAAAGAGAAAATTTTAAGAGATATAAATAATCAAAACTGATTCAGAAAGAAATAGAAAATATAGATAGATCTATATAAAGTGAAGAGACTTAACTAGAAATTAAAAAGATCTCATTAAAAAAAGCCTAGGCTCAGACTTACTTTACTGTTGAGTTCTATGAAACATTTAAAGAAGAACAAATTCAATCATTCACAACTTTCAAAATAGAAGAACTAGTAATACTTCTCAAATCACTTTATTAGGCTTGATAATTAAAACCAGACAAAAATATCATAGAAAATAAAACCAGAAAATCAAATCCAGCATCATTCAAAAGGCATTATGCACCATGATTTATCCAAGAATGCAAAGATGGTCAAGATGCAAAAAATATGCAATGCAATACACCATGTTTTAGGGGGAAAATAAAAATCTTGTGGTCAACTCAACAAATGTAGAAAAAGCACTTACCACAATCCTTCATTGTAGGAACACTCAATAAAGTTCAAACATAAGGGACTTCCTCAACATGATAAAGGGTAACTATACAAAACCTACAGCAGATCAAGAACAAGACAAGATATCTGCTCTCACCACCTTTATTCAGCATTTTACTGGATGTTCCAGCCAGGATAACCAGAGCAAAGGACATATACATTGGATAGGGAAAAGTAAAATTATCATTATTTGTAGATGACATGATCTTCCATATAGAAAATCTTATGATTTCACTTAAAAAAAAAAAACCTGTTAGAACTTATTTCAACAAGGTAATAGGATACTATGTCATTACACTAAAATCAGTTGTATTACCATATACAAGCAACAAGCAATTCAAAAATGAAAATTAACAATCCCATTTATAATGACCAAAAAAGAGAAAATACTTAGAAATACATTTAAGGAAAGATGCATTCTAAAAATTACCAAACTGAATAAATTGAAGAATCCTATGTTTACAGATTAGAAGACCTAATAGGGTTAAGGTATAGATAGAACCACAGATTCAGTGGGATCTCTGTCAAAACCTCATATTTTCGGCAAACTGATCCCAAAATTTTATTTGGAAATTCAAGAACCCTGGAGTAGTCAAACTAGAAAGAAGAAAACAGTTGGAGGACTTATACTTCCTTATTTCAAAACTTTTCTGCAGCTGCAGTAATGAGGACCACGTGGCACTAGCATAAAGATGGATATATGGATCAATAGGACAGAACTGAGTCCTGAACTTTCTGTTTATAATCAATTGATTTTCAACAAGGGTGCCAACATAATCCAAACAATGGTCTTTTCAATAAAAGGTATTGGGACAACAAGATTTCCCCATATGAAAGCTTAAAGTTGGCTGCCAACCTAACAAGGTAGTTTTTTTTTTTTTTTTTTTTTTTTTGGTACCTGTAAAAGATTAGTTCCAGGACATCCTGCAGATCCCTAAATCTGTGGATGCTCAAGTCTCTTATGCAAAGTGTTGTATAATATTGCATATCCCCAATGTACAATTTCCCCCATAAACTTTAAAATTATCTCTAGATTACTCATAATAACTAACATAATGTAAATTCTATGTAAGTGATTGTCCCATGGTATTGTGTAGAGAATAACAAGAAAAAGTCCATATATGTTCAGTAGAGTAGTAATTTTTTTTCAATTTTTTCTGACCCACAATGGGTTATATCCGAGAATATGAAACCTGGAGACATAGAAGGGTAAGTGTACATAAAAATGAGCACAAAATTGGCCATAGACCTAAATTTGAGAGTGAAAACATAGAAGAAAACATAAGAATAACTCCATAACCTTTGACTGGATAATTAAATGTCACCAAAGTAATAAGCAACAAAAGAAAACATAGATAAATGGACTTTTGTGCTACAAATGATACCATCCAGAAAGTAAAATGAGAACCCACAGAAGAGAAAATATTTATAACTCACATATCTGGTAAGGGACTGCTATCCAGAATGCATAAAGAATTCTTGACAGCCAGTAAATGGATGGAACTTGAGACTATCATGCTAAGTGAAATAAGCCAATTCCCAAAAGCCAAAGGCTGAATATTCTCTCTGATATGTGGATGCTAACAACAATAAGGGTGGGAAGCAGAAGGGGAGATGAGAAGAACTTCATTGTGTTAGACAAAGGGGAAGGAGAGGAAGGGATGGGGATGGCAATAGGAAAGACAGTAAAATGAATCAGACATAACTTTCCTATGTTCATATATGAATACACAAAACCAGTGTAACTCCACATCATGTACAACCACAAGAATGGGAAGTTATACTACATGTAGGTAAAATATATCAAATACACTCTACTGTCATGTATATCTAAAAGGAACAAATAAATTTTTAAAAAAGGTAAAAAGAACTCTTGAGGCTGAGATTGTATGTAGTTCAGTAGGAGAGTGCATACTTAGCCTGTATGAAGCCCTGGGTTCTATCTTCAGTTCCCCACCAATCTCCTAACCCTGGGACAGAAGAAACTCTTACAGTTCAAACAAACAAAACCCCTTAATTTTAAAAAGCAAGTAGTTGCTATGAGTAAGCAGCTCACCAAAGAAGATATGCAGATGACCAATGAACACATTCATAGAAAAAAAAAAAAGGCCAACATCATTAGCTATTAGAGAAAGGCAAATCAAAGACACAATGAGATTTCACGCACACCAGGATAAGTATGATTATAAAGACAGATAATGGATAATAACACATGTTGAAAGGATGTGGAAAATCTGGGATCTTGAGACATTGATGGTGGGAATATAAAACAGGCAAAGCAGTTCCTTGAAATGATGAACATAGATCTACCAAAGGTCCCAGCAACTCTACCCACAAAATACCTGAAAACTTATTCTCACACACAAAAAAACTTGAATGTTCATGCAGCTTTATTCGTAATGGTATAAAAGTTAACAAAAAAACCTGATGAATAGAGAAGTAAAAGTGAAATACTTAGATGATGACACATCATTTGACCTTAAAAAAGAATGAAGTCCCCATGCAGGCTATAGCGTGGATAAAATCTGAAAACATCTGCTAAATGAAAAAAGCCACCAACCAAAGACCATAAGATTCAATTTATATGACACATCCTAGAATAATCCAATATGTGGAGACAGAAAAGAGATTCGTAGTTACCTGGGGCTAGGGTAGTGAGTACGAGGGAAATGAGGACTGACTGCTCATGGATCAGGGTTTTCTTTTTAAGATGAAGACAATGTTCTAAGCTTAAATCATGATAATGTTTGCACAGCTCTCCAGATACCTTAGAACCTTTGAATTAAGCAACAAATGACTAAGTTATATGGAATGTGAGTCATATGTCTCAATAACTATGTTTTTAAAAAGTAAAGCTAAATGATGACGATGGAGACTGAAGAAGGGGTCCAAGCAGAGGAGAAAGTGCACTCACAGGTAAAGGTGGGATTAAGTACACTCTGTGTTGGAAGCAGTTCACTGCACTTAACAGGGGTCACCTGGTTTCCAAATGTCACTACTGAGGTGAGGTCTTTGGTAAAAAGAGACAAAAAGTACTGAAGAAAATGTAGGGATTTGTTGGCTGAATGCAAATTTAAATAATCTTTATATTCCACCCCGGAGAACTCAGAAAGTCTTAATGAACTATTAGATTTAAAAAAAAAAAAAATTCTTACTTTCATAAGAAAGCAGTTTGTCACCCAAGTCTGCTAAGGTTGCCTTTCTCCAGGTGGTTGGAAGCAACAGGATTGGTCTGATCCGGGGGTCTTCAGAAGGACCCTTCACTGCCCAACACCAACTGTGCATGTTCCAGGAGTGAGTTACTGCTCCCGGCTCCATGCGGGATCTGTTTACATCAGCCAGACCCAAAAAGCTTGCATTCTGGTCCAACGTGGTTACATTTGGATCCTGATTGGAGGAAAAGTGTGGAGAACCAGGAACAAGTCCTCCTGGTGGACCTGGGATTCCAGAGGATGCTGAAGTTGAAGGCAGCAGTTCTGTGCTACCCAGTAGAAACCTTCTTTCCTTCTTTTCTCCCCCAACCACCATATTCTCATTTTCTCTCCCTCCCCCGCCTCTCTCTCTCTCTCTCTCTCTCTCTCTCTCTCTCTCTCTCTCTCTCTCTCTCTCTCTCTCTGTTTTTCCCTCTTTCATTTATTTGACCTGAGATATCTTATTGATTTTTTTAAAGATGAACAGGCCACTTAGCATGAGAAAAGCATGACACAAGTCGCAGATGAATAAAGTAATACCCCCAACTTCACGCTATGATGGAAATCAAAGCTGTCTGCTTTATTGCTTAAAGTATCTGTGAGTACTGGGCAAGAGGAAATTGGTATCTCATTAAAAAAAAATGAGAAAGTGAGGCAGAGAGGAAGCTCATTAAAACTGGTGGAAAAGCCGTCTTAATGATCCTTTTCCATTTGCTAACAAGAGGACATTTGTTGTGAGTTCAGGACACTTTATCCCAAGCAAAACAAACAGAGTTAATGACATTATTTTTGTCTTTTTAACCAGTGGTAACTCTGGAGTCTTGTTTCAAAATAAAGGTTTCACTGCGGGAAGTCAATTAGACCAGAGAATGCTGGCAAAGGGTCAGCCGCTTTCGCTTTCTAAGATTGATTTGAGAGCTGCTACCCAACCTTTCACCTTGCCCCGGTGTAAGGGGAAGGTAGGCAAGGGATCCTTATTAGCACAAGAATCTGTGGCCATGCTGAGTCTTTTGGTCAATAGCAGTTACTGAGAGTCTGTGGCTCCTGCAAAGCTCCAGTCTTCCCTTCTGGAGAAAATGGGGATGCTAAAGGGTTTGTGGTAGTGATGGTCATAAAATGGATGCTAGATGACATACATCTAACAACAAGCTAAGGGATTCAAGGAGTTTTAATCATAGAGGCTGTCACTTGACTGTTGCTTACTGAGTCTAGTACATTATCTTAATTAATTTTTACAATGACCACATGTAATGCAGTGGTCTCCCTCTCTGGGAGTAAAGAAAGAGAGAATATGACTTTGTCCAAGGCCAACCAGGAAATGAGAGCAGAAGATTTGAATCCAAGTCTGTTTTACAACTTCTTAGTCAAAGTCGTGAATGAAATATGGTCTATGGCTTCAAGACCTGGAGTAGAATAGAAACACGCTTCAATAATGAAGTACGATGTGAGTGATGGCCAAAAGGATTGGCTCTCAAGGGAATTTAGAGAAAGAGAGATTGCTTCTGGTGGGGGAATTATGCCCAGAGGCAACAGCATAATGTCCAGAAATATATACAGAAGAGTTAGCTCAAATCCCAGATTTCTTTGTTTCTAAACTCTATGCTGGACACATTATTTCATCTGAGTTACCTTCAGCTGTAATAAAAGGATTGAGACACTACTTCCCTTTTAGGTTATTGTGATTCTCGAGAAAAATAATGTCTATAAAACACTCATTCGTGCCTAGTGAATTGCTTTTTAGAAATCAGATATATTTCGTGTAAGAGATACTAAATTAATAAGATTTTTTTTGAGGGGGGGATTTACCAGAGATTGAACTCGGGGGCATTTGACCACTGAGCCACATCCCCAGCCCTATTTTGTATTTTCTTTAGAGACAAGGTCTCATTGAGTTGCTTAGTCCCTTGCTTTTGCTGAGGCTGGCTCTGAACTCAAGATCCTCCTGTCTCAGCCTCCCGAGCCTTTGGAATTACAGATGTGAAACAGGATGCCCAGCAAATTGATAGGGTTTTGGAAACAATGATAGGATTTCAGCAGAGACATCTAGATTTGAAAGTATTATTAAACATCCCTAATGTTATAAGCACTAAATACAGTGCAACAAGATTGCTCTTTTACCTAAGGAATTTATTTAAAAATCCACTGTACCCTGAACCCCCACCAAATACCATAAGGGCCCAGCAAAATGTGGCCTTTGAACCACCTCTTTAAATACTCTTTGTTTGTGCTGATAGGGAGAATCACAGCCTCTGGGACAGGAATCCCCATGTTTCTTCTCTGCTGGCAAAGCAATAAATCTTCTTTTCCCTTTTTCTTAAAATAAATAAATATCTGTTGGAAATATAACAGTTTCTGAGTGTGTCAAGCACCAAGAACTGGCTTCAGATTTAATAATGAGTTTTGAACCTAATTATTTTATAATTACACATTATATCAGACTAACCTTCCTACCAACAACAGGTATAACCTGTAGTAACTTGTGTCAGATTAACCTTTCTACTAATATCAATTATAAACTCTGAATAAAATATAAAAACCAACTTTGTAAAGTACTGAAGAGTAACTAAAAACCAATGATCATACGGATAGAACCCAACAATCCTGTTAAATTGAAAAGACAGAAAACAAAGTTCAAGAATGTTAGGTAAGTTAGTGTTTGGGGAAAAATACTCAAGAAGATGAATCTACTGAGAAAAAAGTTTCTAGAAGTCTTCAGAGGGATTCTCTTGAGAATGTGGCTAAGTACCAATCTGCTCTCATAAACTGAAATGCCCCACGGCAATTTAGGAAGAACTTCCAAGGAAAGAAGAAGAAGTGGCAGAAAAGTGTAAAATTAACAATTCCAGAACTCCATTTGCGATGATAATCATTTGAGTCCCATCCTCAGCCAGCTGTTGTTGAGAGGCCTGAGTGAATATTTGGAGTTTTCAGCAGAGATGGCAGAAAGGCAATGCCTTCTTTGGGACTAAATTGCCCTTGAACAAAGCCCACTCCAAATCTTTTTTTTTTTTTAATTTGTTCTAAATAGTTACACATGACAGTAGAATGCATTTTGACACATAGTACATAAATGGAGTATAACTTCTCATTTATCTGGTTGTACATGATGTAGAGTTACACAGGTTGTGTAATCATATATGCACATTGGGTCATAATGTCCAATTCATTCTACTATCCTTCCTATCTGTGTACCACCTCCCCTCCCCTCACTCCTCTCTAACTAATCCAAAATACTTCTATTTTTCCCTAGCAACTTCCCACCCCCCTCATTGTGAATTAGCATCCGCATATTAGATGGTTCTTTGGGATTGGATTATTTTACTTAGCATGATATTCTCCAGCTCCATCCATTTACTGGCAAAGAAGGACTCAAACTATCACTATTTGCCAACGACATGATTCTATACTTAGAAGATCCAAAAAAAGTCCACCAGAAAACTTCTAGAACTAATAAATGAATTCAGCAAAGTAGCAGGATATAAAATCAACACCCACAAATCAAACTTGTTCCACATCATCTTTAAAAGATCTTTAAATCAAAACTTGAAAGGATCAAATTAACTTCTCATGATATATTTAATTTATGTCATATGTATAGTGTGTCCTTTTTTATCTAAATAATGTTTACCTGTGTTTTATCTTAGTTTTCTTGATCAATCTCACCAGGCACTTGTAATGTGTTTATTCTTTTAAAGAATCAGCTATGGTTTTATTTATTTACGATTCCTTTGTTTTCTATCCCATTGACTTAGGTTCTTTATTACCTTTTCAACTATTTTTGATATTGTTCTTCCATTTCTCCTTTTAAAGTTATATGTTAACACATCACTTTTTTATTTTCTAATATAAGCATTAATATTAAAGCTATTCATCTTCCTCTAATTACTGTTTTAATTGTATGCCAAAAAAAATCACAATGTCATCGATTTTTAACTTAATCAAATGGTGCTTATGAGATCTGTAAGGTACTCATTCTTAGAGATTGTTGAAACTGACTTAATAGAAGAGTACATGGTCAATTTTTAGAAGTATACTCTGTGTGTTTCAAAAAAAATGAGAAAAGCAATTTTAATCTGCATTCAAATCCAACAATATTTAACTATTAATCTAGGGTGAGTGGATAATAAAGTGAACACCCATGATTTTAAGACTCGGTTGTTAAATCATGGTCAGTGTTACTTGACACCAAAAAATGTGATCCTTAGAAAGTCAGACTAAGGAAATAAAGAAGCAGGCATCCTCCACTGGTGCTTCCTCAATAGGGTAATGAAAGAGTCAGAAGTCTGTGGTACAGATAGACAGTAGAGATAAAAGTAAAATAGACACTTGTTGTCTCTAGCATTATTCTGAAGTCTGACCTTCATGTAACATTAAAATTAGTGCTTGTCTTTTCTTGCTAACAGAAGATTCCTCTGATAATTTACATACCGGAACTGCCAACAACTGTCCAGTACTCCATGCAGTATACCTCGATGACAGCAATTACTATAGTCCATCAACACCCATGTTTTACTTACAACTGTTTTTGTCTGAAATTTGCCAAGTTCAAGAGTCAGAAAATCCCCTTCATCCCAGGTCCCATCTTTCCTCTCAACTCCCCTTCCTCCTTTGTCTGGGATAACTTTTTCTTAATGATTAGTGACTTCATTCAATCTATCAACACTGCTCAGAATTACAGCAGTCTCTTGGGTATTCAGCAAAATCTGACCTGAAGGAAAAACAACCAACCAAAGGAAATTTGCAGTCTGAAGAGCAAAGGAGGAGGCCAAGAGAATGGAGCAAAGGACAGGCAAAGGTTGAGGCCAAGCCACAGGAAAATGTTTGGAAAAAGAAATTTCAGATCAATTCGCAGTTATAGTCAGAATAGGAAATGAATTTTTTTTTTTTTTTTAGTTCCTGATGGACTTTAATTTGATTTATTTATATATGGCACTGAGAATCAAACCCAGTTCCTCGCACGTGCTAGGCAGGCACTCTACCACTGAGCCACAACCCTATTTCCTGAAATGGAATTTTTAACGTCCGATTGTGAGTCAGTGTTAGATTCCAAAGAAACTGTCTATTCGTTAAAAAGACATCATATTTTTACTTTTTACCTTCTTTTTTTTTTTGCCTGTAAAGTTTTCTATTCTTGGTCAAGTATTCATTTATGCTTGTTTTTCTTGAGCATATATATTTTTTTAATTAGGGAATAAATAAAACCTCCAGAGACGTGGACTTGGAAGCCTAAGAGTGGACAGAAGCCTCAGTGCACTATGGGAGTAGCTTGGGTCCTCCCACCTGTGGAACTAAGTCAACAAGATGTGATCTCTCTTTCCCAGGATGGCAGCCAGGCTGTTGTTCTCTTGAGGTTCCAAGGAGGAAATGAAGGAGGTGGAGGAAAATGAAGGTCAGCTTTATCAAACAGGTCCCATTCAGTTTGCACTCAGCTCTTCAAATGGCCAAGCGAATAGGGAGCCATCCAGGTATAGAGAAGGAGACACTTGGCTTTCCTCTCCTTGGGGTTCTAAGCTCACTGAAGGTCTGATCGATGTACTCTTTTTAATGGTTCTGTCACCTAAGAGGACTGGACTGGTGTGTGGGTTCCGCTCTCTGGGTACTGAAGTCTTCCCCATCATAGGCTGACTTCAGTGAAGATCTCATCACCACTACCCTCAGAATGCCAGCTTGTATTTTGGGTATTGAGTAATAGCAAAAGGCCCATAAATACCATTATATTTTAGATCTTGAGTGTTCTCAAAGGTCCATGGAGCTATTGGGAGCTGGTGGAACCATTAGGGAGTGGGGTCTAGTGAAAAGATATTAGGTCTTTGTGGGTACGTCCTTGAAGGAAACACTGGGTCCCTGGCTGCCTTCTCTCTCTTTGCTTCCCTGAAATCATGAAGTGAACAGGACTTCTCTGCCACACACTCTGCAACAGGATGTAACATGTCATCACAATAACAATACAGAAAAAAAAATAAGAAGAAAAGAATAGAAAATAAAAATATGTAAGCACTAGAATGAAAGTTTATAAAATATTGCATGTAGATTTTGTTTGCAGGGTCAGAAGGATTAGTAGGAAAAAAGAGGTACATTTAATAATAATAAAAGGACAAATTTGCTGGGTACAGTGTGGCACACGCCTATATTCACAGTGACTAGGGAGGCTGAGGCAGGAGGATCGCAAGTTTAAAGCCAGCCTCAACAATTTAGTGAGGGCCTGAGCAATTAGCAAGACCCTGTCTCAAAATAAAAAATACAATTAAAAAGGGGGGTCGGTGCTAGGGATGTGGCTCAGTGGCTGAGCACTCTTGCGTTCAATTCTTAGTACCAAAAAAAAAAAAAAGCAGGGCCAATACATTAAGAATACATCTCCCCCCACACAAATGTGTGTGTGTGTGTGTGTGTGTGTGTATATATATATATATATATGTAAGTATGTATGGGTATATATAAGATATATGTCTTGAGTGCTCTTTCCCTCTTCCCCCTGTACATATATGTATTTTTCATGTATACTATATATTATTGTTATGTATTATATATGTATTATATTTATATAATATTTATATTTATATGTATATTTGTATATGCCTAAATATTATAATATCAAAAATATAAATCAAATATTTCTTTTAAAAAGAAAAATAATACAGCACATAATTAAGCAGGAGATCGTTCACTTGTTGTTTTTTTTTAAGTATAGTTTAAAAAAAAATACTGGAGCATCCACTGGAGTGCACCTACCTTAAGTTATGAGTTCAAATATTGGCAGATGCTTATATCCACATAACCCACTCTCCACCAGAAAATGGAATGATGCAATGTTTCAATCACCCCAAGTTCAATTTCAATCACCCTGAAATTTCCTTCTTTCAATTCTGACTTGCAAGAGGCAGTCACTGTTCTAATCTCTTTTACCATGTATTAGTTGGGCCTTTTTAAAAGTTGTGTACAAAATGGAATCATACAGTATTGCTCTTTGGCTCCTTTCTTTTAGTCTAGAGGTTTTGAGAGTTAGTCATTTTATTGTATTGTGCTGTATGTTTCTTGTGTTTTCTTGCTGAGTAGTATTTCACTGAATGAATATACCATCGTTCGCTTACATATCCTGCTGTTGATAGACATCTGGGCGGTTTCCAGTTGGCTATCATGGATAAAGCTGCTAGGACATGCTCATACAAGACCTTTTGTGGTCATGTGTTTTTATTTCATTTGTGTAAATACCTACAAGTGGAATTGTTGAGTCTTAAGGTTGGTGTATATTTAGCTTACATAAGAAACTGCCCTCCCTTTTCCAAAGTGACTGGTACCATTGTTCCACTGCCTTTGGCAATGTGTAAGAGTTCTTTTTCTACAGACATTTCAATATTGGATGTTGTAAATCTTTTTCACTTTACCTATTCTCTGGGTTTGTGGTAATATTTTGTTTGAATTTGCATTCCCTTTTGACTAATAATAAGGAGTACTTTTTACACTCTGGCTATTTCTACATCTCCCTTTGTGAAGTACCTATTCAATACTTTAAATACATTTTTAATGGGTTTGTTTGTCCCTTGGAGGGAAGTATTTAAAATGTTTATTAACAGTACAAGACAAAAAAATCATTGATTTCAATTTATTATATTTTATCCTGTGATCTTGCTAAATTTATTTATTAATCTGGTGACTTTGTTACATTTTATAAGGTTTTAATATGTTATAATGAAGTACATTGGTCTTTAATATTTTTGTTTGGTACGGGAGAAAGGGTAATGTTGAATTGATTGAATAATTGACTTAATTGAATAAATAATGAATGGATTATATTCTATTTATCTCTTAGATAAATGTTGACAGAAGTCATCAGTTCAACTTTTCAAGTGTATATAAGAAAAATTTAATTATTAATACAATTTGTAATAGTTACAAGTCTAATCAGGGTTTTCTATTTCTTTTTTTTTAGTTTTGATCATTTGTCTTGCAGAGACTTTTTCTTTTCTTTTAAGTTGTCAATCATATTAGCATAAAATTATTCATAACATTGTTTTATCATCTTTTTTATGCTCTTCGCTTCCATTACTAATATAGGTAATCTGTGTCTTCTTCCTTTAATTTCATGATCAGTCTAATGAGAATTTTGTTAATTCTATTAATCTTTAAAAAGAACTAGGTTTTTTTTGTTGTTGTAGTTTTTGTTGTTAACAATGGTTATCTCTATTGTTTGCCCATTTTTGTATTACAACTGTCCTTTATTATCTTTTTTTTTATTCTCTTCTTTATATTCATACTTGGTTAAATTGGCTTTTTTTAAACTTGTTTTTTGTTGGCTGTGGGGGCACATGCCTAGAATCTCACAGCTCTGAAGGCTGAAGCAGGAGAATAGTGACTACAAAGCCAACCTTAGTAACTTAGTGAGGCACTAAGCAACTCAGCAAGACCCTGTCTCTAGATAAAATATTAAAAAATAGTGCTGGGGATGAGGTGCTCCTGGTTTCAATCTCTAGTAGAAAAACCAAAACAAACAAACAAAAAACAAAAGCCTTGCTTTTTTATTTTTTATTTGTTCTTCTTAGAGGTATATGACAGCAGAGTATATTTGGACATATTATACATTCATGGAGTATAGCTTAGTCTAATTAGGATCCCATTCTTGTGGTATATATGATGTGAAGTTTCACTGGTCATGTATTCACATATAAGGATAGGAAAGTATGTCCAATTCATTCTACTCTCTTTCCTATTCCCATCCATCCTTCCTTCCCTTCATTCCCCTTTGTCTAATCCAATGAATTTCTAATCTTCCCTTCTCTTCTTGTTGTGGGTTAGCATCCACCTATCAGAGAGAGCATTCGGCCTTTGGATTTTTGTGACTGGCTTATTTCACTTAGCACGATAGTTTCCAGTTCCACAAATTTATACCAGCAAACACTGTAATTTCATTCTTCTTTATGGCTGAGTAATATTCCATTGTGTATATATGCCACATTTTCTTTATTCATTCATCTGTTGAAGGGTACCTGGGTTTGTTCCAGAGATTGGCTATTTTGAATTGAGCTGCTATAAACATTGATGTGGTTGCATAACTGTAGTAAGCTGATTGTAAGTCCTTTGGGTATATCCCAAGGAGTGGGATAACTGGATCAAATGGTGATTCCATTTCACGTTTTCTGAGGAATCTCTATACGGCTTTCCAGAGTGGTTGCACCAATTTTCAGTCTCCCAGCAATGTATAAGTGAACCTTTCTCTGCACATCCTTGCCAATGTGTATTGTTACTTGTATTCTTGATAATTGACATTCTGACTGGAATGAGATGTAATCTCAGTGTAGAAAAAACTTGCTTTTTAATGGAGAAGTGTAGATAATTATTGCAAATCTTTTTCTCCTTTTTAAAAATGTAAGTTGTTAAAGCTGTACAAATTTACCTCTAATCACTGCTTTAGTTGCATTGCACAACTTTTGATACATTGTATTTTAATTGTCCTTCAGATGAAAATATTTTTATTTCTTTCATTCTTATTTCTTTTACTCATAGACAATCAACAAATGTGTTGCTTCGTATTTGGCCACTTTCCAAAAAATTTTATTGTTAATGGTTGTTTGAAGTTGTATTGTTGATTGTTGATAGATGTTGATTTGTATTTTAATATCATTACTGTCAGAAAATGTACCCTTCAGTTGTTTTGAATTTACTGAGATTTGGCCTAGAATACAGACCAACTTGTTTAACATTCCATGGGCATTTTAAAACAATTTTCCCCCCATGTTGTGTTCTAACATTCTGTTAGTATCAAGTCATTTGCAATAATGTTTAAATCTTCCATGTCCTTACTGAATTCTGATTTCTTGTCCATCAATCCTAGAAAATAAAGTTAAAATTTTGAGCTCTAATTGCAAATTTGGATATTTTATTCATTGGTTCCATCAATTTTTACAACAAGTGTTTTGAAACTCCATAGTTGTGCAGACATTTAGGTTTGTGGCATATTTTTGGTGACTTAAGCTTTTTATCATCATCTTTCTTTGTTTTGGATAATATTCTTTTCCTGAAGTCTGCTTTGTTAGTATTAATATAGTCACTCCTGTTTCTTGATTATTAGAATTTTATGGTGTTTATTTTTACTCTTTTTTCCTTTAACCTATGTGCCTTTTTATTTGAAGTGCAATGTTTTTAAACAGTGTGCAGGTAGGTCTTGCTTCTTTATCCAGCCTAACAGTCTCTGCCCTTCTGTTACACGTTTAGTCCATTTACATTTTTTTAATGTAACTATTTTTATTGTTGGCTTTGGATCTACTAACTTTACTGTGCCTTTAGTTTATCTTGACTCTTTATCATTCTTCTATGTTTCCCTGCCCTTTCTGCTAATTGAGCAGTTTAGTAAACTATTTTATATCTTCTATTAGCTTTTTATTTAGACCTCTTTTAATGTTTGACTTGAAAGTTATAATATATATTTTTATCTAATAGCAGTCTATTTTTAATTAATATCATATCATTTCACATGTAATAACCTACAACATATACTACATTTTATATATATATCCTCTCCCATCTTTTTTATTATTGCTGTAAATAGTAAAATGAGTAAAAAATGTACACCAAAAAATCTAATAACCAGGAAACTGGAATGACTATATTAGTATTAAGCAAAAGAGATTTAATGCACTTTACTGTTGTACATTAAATACCAGCATATTGGATTATTTTTCTCTAATCATCCAATTATGTTTCAAGGAAATTAACAAACATGAAGTTATTTTAGACTTATCTAAATGTTTACCATTTGAGAAGTGTTTTTTTTTAAATATAGATCTGAGTTTCCATTTAATATCATTTGCTTACTCTAAATAACTTCCTTTAATAGATCTTGTAGCATAGTACTGTTGGCCACAAATTCTCTCAGCATTTACTCATGAGTATATCTTTGTTTCACTTTAATTTTTAAGGATATTTTCACTGGATGTAGAATTCCAAGCTTTTAACCATATCAGGGTTGTCCTTCCATTGCCCTTTGGCTTTAATTCTTTCTTCTAAATAATGAAATGTGCTTCTTTTAGCCGTCATTTATTTTACTGTTTTGTTGTTGTTGTTCATTTGTTTATTTGCTTCTGGTCTGTTTGTAAAGTATCCTTTTGGGAGGGAATACGTTTACTTTTTTGCTTTTTATTTTTAGCTTTTTGACAGTGATATATAAGTATGGTTATTGCATGTCTGCTGCTTGGGAACTGTTTTAACTCTTATATTTGTGTCTGACAGTTCTCAACAAATTTGGAAAAATTCAGGCACATTTACTTCAATATGTCTTTTTCCCCAATCTCTCCTCCTCATCTAATCTGATTAACTGTATGTCTAACCACTTGAAATTTCTTTGTAAGTAAACAAAGTTCTGTTCAGTATTTTTCACAGTGTTTTTTCTTTGTGCTTTAAGGAATTCAAACATCCTTGAATATAACTCAGATGGCTCTAAGTCATTCCTTCATTTCATCTCTCTGTTATGGTGATGCACTCAATGCCTTCTATCTAAGACACTCCATTTACTCATTTAGTTGCTATTTTTAGGCATGTGAATACAGTGATGGATAAGATGGGACAGTACTTTCCTTTTGGATTCTACAGTCACCTGACACTAACAGTTTTCCATTGCAGATTTCAATGTTTAATGAACAAAACCTGCAACTAGTTATCAACTGTCCTGGTCACACTCCTAAACAAATCTACTCTACCCACATCCCAAGAGGCTCTGATAATAATTCCAAGCTGAGTTCAAGTTCACATTTGAAGTCCTAATTAAGGACTAAGCCAGGGTAGCATATTGGTATAATGATATAGCAGAGGATAGCAAGAAATATGGATGCCATGATGAATTGAGCGACCATTTTTTTTTCTTATTCTGATTAGACTTCTCATGAAGCTCTGAGGTTCTTAACTTCTAGGGAATGTTGACATTTTACAAGAAAAATTCCTTTGTCTGGAGCAGTTTGAACATGTCCTAGTCTTTTACAACCAAAATAAGTCTGGGGAAGTATTCTTCCTTCCCTCCGTGAACTTTGAAGTTGGTATTTCCACTGCTGATAGCATCGCTAAGCACTGGAGCAAACGAGCTGAGTTAATGAAGGGAGGCTTTACTTTTCTTACTGTGTCCGGTGAGGCCTTGCCTTGACCTACAGTTGAAGCCGTTGTTTTTATAATCTGCCACTGCATTGCTTCTCAAACTGGGCTTCAATTTAGGGAATCCTGCCTCACGAACCACAGCCCTCCAGCTTGTTTTGATTTTTCTCATTAGAGTTTTGTTGTTTTGGATTTTTTTTTTTTTCTGCCTGAATGATGAAAAACTACCAGGTGGATCCTTTGCTTGGCTTGATCCCGGGATCATCTGTACACCTGCTGCGCCTGCTGCTCCTGCCCCTGGGATTCCACTGTCTAAGAGGACTGCCGAGGTACATTTATCATAGCCAATGGTTCTCTATCCCACAAACTTAAAGGCAGAGCCACCTCCTGAAACATGGTTCAAATTGTCTCTGAGATTCCTGGTAAGCTAAAAATCACTTATGGAATATTATAGGGAAATCTGTAATGACCTACCTTTTAAAGGCCTTATTGCCCATAATATTTCAGTCTTATAAGCTGAGAATTTTTTTTTCTTTTTCTTTTTCTTTTTTTTTTTTAATTTCACCATGTCTCCATTCTCTGGTACAGAGAAAAAGTAAGAGATCAAGAAATTCATCCCCAAGTAAATTTTGGGTTTTCTGCTCTGGTCTTGCCGTCTAGTGCTACCAAATAGACTCCTGCTTTACTCGGGTACTCAATACCTATCAAATGCTCCTAATCATGGCAACTGGGTAAGTGCAGGAGTCATGTCTGACTTTACTGCCATGTGCTTTGTGGGTATTTTAACCCTCCCCCCAACATAAGACCTATATTTTTATAGTGCTTTTGTGCCCATTGTCTCACTTGACCCTTAGAGTTGATGGAAATCAACATGTGTCATATTTATTACTATTAATTTTAAAAACATAGATTGAAGCTCTCATAATTCCAGAATCAGTGCTTTTCATCTTTAAAGTCACTATTATCCAAAGTACATGTATGAAGACACGAATTGGTGTAAGTATACTATGTATACAACCAGAGATATGGAAAATTGAGCTCTATATGTGTAATAAGAATTGTAATGCATTCCGCTGTTATATATAAATTAAGTAAATAAATAAATAAAGGAAAAAAATCATTTCTTCTCTTCCTTGACATTAAACTCTTCTGGAATATATGGAAATAGAGATGAATATAAAGAAGATCTATGTCTCTGTATCTCACTGTCCCATGATAAGCTTGGCTAATTATTTAGGAGTTTTTAATCCAGCCATATAAATGCTTACATTATCAAAGTCAATCTGTACCTCAAACATAAATTGAGTATAAAGTCCCAGCAAATTTTGAGGGTTTTTTTAATAATATTACATATTGATGTTGATTCTTGTATGAAATTGGGTTACAACTCAAAATATTTTAAAAGAAAAAAAAATAAGAGGGCTGGGGATGTGGCTCAAGCGGTAGCACGTTCGCCTGGCATGCGTGCAGCCCGGGTTCAATCCTCAGCACCACATACAAACAAAGATGTTGTGTCCACCGAAAACTAAAAAATAAATATTAAAAAAAAGAAGAAGTAATGTTTCCCCTGAATATATTTTTTAAAAAAATAAGAAATGGAAAAGACTTCCTTGAGTATAACTGAGACTGTCCTGTACCTTCATAAGGAAATATTCCCTGGACCTAGCATTATACAGACCAAAAGGAATGGTTTGTGGACAGTCACATGAAAAAGAAAATACTATTATGTCCACCTAAACCTTCTTGATTCAGGAAATGTCTTATTCCTTTCTTAAACTATGTAAAATCATAAAGATCCTTCCACAATAGTCAGTGCAGGGGAAGAGCCATAGCATGGCCCAAATGGCTACTCTGAGACAGTGTGGAATATAATATGTGGATCAATCAAATAAAGCAAAGCATGAAGAAAGGTGCTCGTGATGGGGAAAAGTGTTCCTTGGAATGCACAGCTCGATTTCATCAATGTTACAAAAGGCAGCCATCTTTTTTGACTTAACTAGGGGTCACGGAGGCTGTTCTGCCCCCTCCCAAACCTAAGATATCTACACATCCCTTACCCCAGAATTCCTGTAAGTCACTGTTTGGCATTAAAGTATTGAAGAACTATATTACAATGCAGATTTACCACTAAGGTAAGCCATTACTCACTTTGAGCATTCAGATTTGATTAATACCTAAGGCACAATAAAGATCTAACTAACTCATAATCATGGCTCATGGCAGGTTTCTTCACTCATAGACCAAGGCCATCATACGTACAAGTGGAAAAGGGAATGGAAAGTTACAGAGGGTAGGTACCTCTACAGGGAAGCTCTGCCCAAAGACCCTGAGGAAGAGCCTAGTGGCCCTGGCAGCATGTAAATACTGGACACCTGGTAGTTCTTGGGGAAGAAGGAGAGAGGAGTGGCACCCACAGCAGTCTTCCCACTCTGAATTCTAATTTGAGTTTTTTCATGTGATAAGTATGGGAAACAGAACCTAGTAGAATGCCTTTTTTTTATTATTTAATAAACTTCTATTTGAAAGGGTAAAAAGAAAAGAAAAAGATACAATTCACAGGCTGGTGAGGAGCCAGGCTGCTTCATGCTTACAAAAACTAATTAAGTAAATGTTTACTCTCAACATCGTGTAAGAGTTTCATCTGTGGGTGAAACAGAAAGCCTTCCTTGGGAGTGGCAGTAATGTTCATTCATGGCCCAGGGCCCAGACCACTGGGCAGGGGCCCTTCCTGTTGGGATGGAGAGTCACATTCCCCGGTTATTTGTGACAGCCTCAGGACCCACAGGCTGCCTGCAATGTGCAGACTGCATAATTCAGCATGAAGTTTGCCAACAATTTTTGGCCTCTGCTTTTTGACTGGTTTTCATTTAGCAACAATTTCATCTTTCCCGGGGTAGTTCATGTTTTAATGAAGAAAAAGTAGGTGACCTTTTGTCAACTTGGCAATTGAGAGGGTGGGTGACAGTGGTCCAGAAGAATAATTACAGAGTTTACTGTCCCCGTTGGAAATCCCAGAGCAGCCGTCGGCAGTTCCTTCTCATGCGGTTTGAGAGAGGGGAACTTTTGTCCTTAAGAAATGACAGTTGTTTATTCTTATCAAGACGCAAAGCTATGCAAACATTTGTGAATTTAGATATGAGCCTTCTGATGGTGACGAATCGAGTGACATTACTTATGAAGTGAATCAGGGCCAAGCACTGGGGTTTAATCCCTATTCCTGTGCCACACAGCTTCCACCACAGCCTCTCCTGGGGTCCATAAACACCGGGTGGCAAAACTGGCCACATATCAAGTACTCAAATAAACCGTAAATTGACTCAGCAGATCTGATTACCTTGCCTGAAGAAACCCTATACTTCTTACCATACCTCCTACCCACCCCACTCCTAGCAGAAAATTTGTACCAACATTTTTTTGGGGGAAAAAAAAAAAGCCTTCTCCTGAACGTACATAGGGATTTACTCATTGTCCAGGTATAAACATCCATTTGGACAACAGCATATTCTCAGGCTGAAAACATGGCCACTTTAAAGGTAGAGTGGAACTTCCCCTCCAACAGTCACCATGGAAAATCTATGGTGTGGGCCAGCAAAAAAAAAAAAAAAAAAAAAAAATGTTCAACCATTTTCTCAGCTTTCATCCCTCAAGATTTCAACCAGAACGTGGTTCCTCAACTTCTTCATTTCATTCTCCAGATGCACAAAAGATGAACAGACTGTTTTCCAGCTCCAATGACAACATGGGGGGGGGGGGGGCTACTACCAAGAAGAGCATATCTTTTGCCCCATTACACACATCTGCTTGAAATAGACTTTTTGGCACTGGGCTCTGTGTTGCAGTGTTGATAAGTGTCATTCTGACTCAGACCTCTTTGCTCTACACCTTGGTTTATTCCCTTGGCAGTTTCACTTTCAACAGAAAGCAGAAGCTTTTAGATTTCTTTTATAACTCTCTACAATTATAACTTTCTACTGTTCTCAATTGCTTTAGAAATACGTGCGAAGTCTCTTGATCCAAGGTGATAAAGCAAGAATTATTAAAGACAACGCAGCTAGCAAGCCCCATATGTACAGCAAATAATGCAGCCATAAGCCACATAGATATTCAGAAAACTATTTCAATGAATGAGTCATTAATTGAGCTAAAGTTAGTTTGGCGTATGCTATTGTGGTTGTTATTACTGCCAGAAATAAATGTTTTTGGTTCTCTCTTCTAGTACACAGAGAATTTGACTAGTGAAACTAAAGTAGAATGACGTTACTTCCAGGCAGGGTTTTTAAGAGCTGGGGCATCATATACCAACCTTTCCCTTACCCTTTCCTGTGGGTGGAAAACAACATTCCAGACAGAGGTTGCTCCCTCTTTCTTGTCCTGAAGTGAGAATGTCTCAGAGTCCTAAACAATGCATAACAGATGTGTGCTGAGAAGGAGAAATAAGCCTTTGTGGCTTCCCACCATTGGGATTTTGGAATCATCACTACAACCTCATCAGACTAAGTTCTACTTCACAGGTGTGCATGTAGAACAAGCAGAAGAAAGGGGCAGAGCTCCTGGTTGTGTTTTTGTTGGAATCTCAAGGCAGGGTACTTCAAGCAAGAACCCCATCTCGAATGGTCTGCCCACTCCCTCCCTGGCTCAGCAGCCAACTCAGCATGGCTTAAACCAAGCCAGCTGTGACAATGACAGAAGAAAAGGAGTAATGTAACAAAACGTGCTGTTTCCTCCTGTCATTATTTTGGTCTGTTATCAAGTAGCTACATGTATTGGGGAAAGAAGAAAGAATAATATGTAAGTTTATAATAAATGTTGGATAACAGTAAATATATTTTAGTGTGGGAAAGGCATTATCATCAATAACATCAAAAACACTGAGTCCTACATAAAAGATAATGAAAGACTTCTATTTTTGAGAAATGCCTGATACTAATTTTAAAGGTTCCTACACCACTAAAGAGCATAGAGAAGAAAGTAGTGATGGCCCCAAACTTTCCACCCAGAGTTGGCCTACCTTTCATTGAAGAGAGCATTCTCCTAGACATCTTTCTATGTGTACAAATACACTCAAACATACGAATGAATGGGAATCTGTTGTTAAAGTGACATCCCTTTCATGAAATCTATTATGCACTGATCTAACAATTAGGACTCAGGTATGAACATGGTTATGGTCCCATCCTCCTGCAGTTCACTAAAAGCAGAGAAAGGGAGACAACAAGAGTTTTGAAGAGGAGTTAATATTATCATAAGGAAATTCCCTGCCAATCTAAAGCTCTAGGGACTTCCCAAGGAAATGATTTCTTTGTTTTTGTAAAATTATTTTACTTTACAGCACCTCAAAATAATTCTACAACATGATTTTTGATAGTTGCATATTTCATGGTATGAAATTATGTATTATAGTTTCCTTGAAAGTCATTATTACAAGACATTCAGTGAATCCTTTTTCATCTCATATAAAATGCCATAAGAAAATCTCTTTGTATGCAATTCTTTTCCTTAATTTTCTTTTACAATACAGGCAAAGAAATGTGATTGTTTGATCAGAAGTTGTTAGATTTTACATTTATGTTATATACAAATACACATACATATCATATATGGGTACTGTAAATATTTCTAAATGTGTTTATGTGTGCAGATTTTATACATCAGGAATAGATATTATCATACTTCGTACAGAAATTTACCAATTTCTATTCCATCAATGTTTTGAACAATGATTTTCTAAATCCTAGAAAACTCAAAAAATATAAATCATTAAATAATTTTGTAAATTTTTCCAACATTATAGGTGGGAAAACTTATTTGATTTTATATGCATTTGCCTGATCACTACGAGGCTAAACACTGGATACAATGAGAAGCAAAATGTGCCCTGGATGACCCAATGAGACACATTCAGGCCAGAGGGTGGGGGACAACCTCATGAGAATTCCAGAGACCTCTGCATTGATGAGGTTTTAGGGGAGCTGTCATATAGGGCATGCTAAGAAATCCTCTGTAGTGTAAGGCACAAGTTATTTCACTTGGGCACCCTCTACCACCAAGAAAGAGGCCCAATGTTTGATAGTTCTCCTTTAAATTTGAACCTTACATAAATCAGAGTTGGAATAACGCTTTAGCCCATTTATCAGGTGACTCAGAGGGATGTCTGTTTTCAGTAGGAGATGCAGAATCAAAAAAAGATCCATAGCAGGCTCCTTAAGTCTTTGGCTATATGCTCCAGCGGGGATGAAAGACCTAGAGATATTTGAGGTGGTTAAGGTACTAGACAAGGAGGTTCTATGGAGCCTCTTGCAATCTATACTAGGAGAAATTCAGGACAGACTCCTGGAATTCTAAAACAAATTCACATCTTAAGCAACAGATTATTATCCTCCACTTGATAAACTGCTATGGGCCCTCGTAGAGAACAAGAGCCTATCCATGAGAGAGCAGGTGACTGTGACCAGGGCATTTTGTCACAACCTAGGCATTCTCAGATCCACCAAGTTACATGATCAAGAGAGAAGCACTCCATTGTATAATGGAAGTGGTATATCCAGCATTGGGCCTGAAAAGGTCCAGAAGGAAGGTGCAGGTAAACTGCATGAAAAGTAGTTCAGACTCCTGTGACCCCAGAGATTCCTCTTCCTCAACCATGACCTCACGGTAGCTGGTGACGCAGATCCCCACACACACGTAATTGAAAAATACAGGAAAATTTGGGGCCCACCAGTGAGTTGGCATAACATCAAAAATGAACAACTGGCCATATGTTATCTGTATGCAGGGGAATCACTCAAAAAATAATAGCAAAAGAGAAACCCCCACGCTCTGCACTTGATGGTTCATTCTGATGGAAGGAGAAGTGGCCTTCAGTATATCTTTTCATCTATTTTGAGCTGTGACAAAGGGTTTCAGTGGTTGGTTCAGAGTCTGAAAAGAGCAAGATGAAAAATTATAAGGCAAAGAATTTGGGGTCAAAGAGGCATGTGGTTGGATTTATGGGGATGGGCACAAGAAGCAGTGCTGGAAACAGTGGTCTCTTGGGATATTAACCTTACAACCTGGAGGTTTGGAGAGGAAGAAGAGATAGAAGTGAATGTCTGTTCTCAATGGGCTCTCTCACCAGTAGGGCTGTTCGCACTGGTTTGAATTTCCTCATTGATTCAGGGATACTGATTCTGAGCGGGTGGGGCAGGCATTCTCTCAAAACAATACTAGGGAGTGCCAAGAAGAGATTGGACTTATTCCCCCAGTTGTCTGTTTTGGTTCCATTTCCCAAGGCTTCTCTGTCCCTTAGGGTCATCTCCCCAGGGATTTCTAAAAGTTTGTAAGTCAGTTTCTAACACGCATCTTCCTTTCGTCTCCTGTCATTCCTGTAGAGTTGATGTGGAGGCAAAGAGCAGAGCCTTTTCTAGTTCCCTGTCTTTCTGAATCATTGTTTTCAGCTTCTTCAAGAATGGGATTGGGGTGAAAGAAAGTGCATGGAGGAAAAAAAATGTGAGAGCACACTCAGAAAACAAAGGAAGCTGGGAAAGCTATAGGGGGAAAAGAATACTGAAAGAAGAGAGAAAATATACACAGTTCCAGGACTTTTCATAGATTTGTGGTTCAAGTTCAAGTCATTGCCTGACTTCATTGGAACAAATTAGGTCTAGTTTCCCAAACTTAGTCTCCATGGTCATATGGATGACAAGTAATCACCGGATCATTTCTTCCACAGCCACTGGGACCTTCATCTTGAACTCTGAGGCTAAATTCAAAAATGTGTGAAACTGTGCGGGAGGAGAGATTCCCTGCAGAATTTCAAGGTCTGAGATCTCCGGGAGATCCAAAATGGACTAAAATTATTTCTATGATTTGAAAATGATATTTTCAAGTATTTTTTTTATTTTGATAAGCAGAGCCCTGGCTGTTGCACACAATTAGATATTTCAAATATTTTCTTTTCTTTTTATCCTTCCTTATATGTAGCCATGGAAGGCTCACACCAGGGAAGTGTTTTGATTTCACTGTCAGTGTGTAGGATTTCATTGTTGTCATTACTGTGTTTATCACATTCCTTCTGGTTATGGGCCATTAGCATTCCACCAAAAAATATAAATTCTGAAATGCAAGGTAATTCAGTGGTCTAAATATACTAGAAACCCCTGTCCCCATCCCAGCACACATGGGAGGCCTTTCCCATCTGGCCAGACCCAGCAGCTGAAATTCACCCCTGGGGCTTCCCAATCCTGTCAATCACAGCATCCTGCTGTGAACACCATGCAGCCATTCCTCTCACACAGACTTTCAGGCTGGCAGAACATGTAACCTCATGGGCTCTGGTGCACACTGCTAAAGCCCATGACATTCCAGGAGATAGCAATGAATCAATTGCACGTCACCACCACAGCATCTCTGCTCTGCCCAAAGTCCTTCATCCCAGAGAGTCCCCAAATATTTTGCAAGCTGATACCTTGTCCAAGCTGTGCATAAGCCTTTTGCTTCATCTACCACTGGAATCCATGCACAACACCTCCGTGGTGGAATGCAGCAGCTGTTCTGCAGCCGTACTACGGTCCCATGGACCTCAGCTTGGGACAGGAAGCCAAGAAGAATACCATATCCAATTGAAAGGACAGGGGGGAATTTCAGGAGGTAAAATTCACTGAGCCAAACTTGGAAGTTGTCCAAGACACCTGGTTTACACCCTTTCTTTCCCTAGAAATCATGGGTCCTGGTGACCACCAACAGCCTAGCTCTAAGCTCCACTAGTCCCTAGGCACCAAGAAATGTCCTCCTAAGACTAACTCCAAATAACATAGGGGAATAAAAGTAAAATATTATAGAAATTAAGGGCATCTCACCTTACACCTGCTAAGCTTTGCTAATGTCATCTTTGAAGAAATAGAAACATCACTGAGGTAACAGAGAAGATGTGAAAAATGGCCAAGGTGGCTAGCCTGGCTTCCTTCATGACATTAGAGGAGAATCCCAATCTAAAGAAGCATCTGATGTATGCAATTGTGGGTATGGTCCAAAGCCACAAGGGTGGGTATCTCACCATTATGTCAGTCTTGAAGACTCTTTACATGAGAAGTAATTCACTGAACCGATAGTTTTCCCCCAAAGCAATGAGATACATCTTTATGGATTATCTGTTTGAATAACCACTCAATTAGACAGAAATAGAAGCATTATAACTTTTACCACTATTGTTACTATTATTACTATGACAGCAGTGATGAGAGTGATGATGATGGTTATGAGGTTATGATAAAATAAGACATAAAAAATTTTCTATGCATAAAATGTTCTACCAAGCACTTTACATGAATTCTCACTGAGTCCTCCCAACAACTAAGTACTAAAAAAGTATTATCGTTAGCTGAATTTTGCGCATAAAGAAATCGAATTACAAAATATGATATATCAAGTACTATGTAATGTTTTGAACAGCCAACAATAAAAAATTTAAAAAAAAAAAAAAGAAATCGAATTACAGAGAAGTTAGGTAATTTGGTCAGAATTAGACAGAGTAATTGTTGACCAGTGTGTGACCCTAGATAGTCCAGCTCCTCTGCATGATGTACCCTGTACTATCCTCTCCTCAAAAACCCTAAACTTATTTTTTTTAAAAAAAGAAGCCAAATAATATCTTTATGTCATTGTGATCAAAATACCTGACAAGACCTACTTAGAGGAGAAAAAGTTTACTCTGGGCTCACAGTTTCAGAGATTCAGTCCAGGATCAGCCAACTCCAACACTTCAGGCCTGAGGTGAGGCAGAACATCATGGCAGAAGGGTGGTGGGGGAGTGGTCCTCACCTCATGGTGGCCAGGAAGCAAAGAAAAAAAAAAGAAAGAGCAAAGGACCATCGGGAAGATGAAATCTACCAGGGCACACACCCAGTGACCCACCTCCGCTAGCCATGCTCCACCAACCTACAGTTACCACCCAGTCATTCCATTTAAACTAGGGTGCACTGATTAGATCACAGCTCTCACAATCTAATCGTTGCATATTCCTGCAATGACCCAGGAGCTTTGGGGAGACATTTGAAATCCAAATCATAACAATATCTTAAGAGTTAGAACACTTTGTGGTCCTAAAGAGGCTCTGTATATAGAATTTAAAAAAAAAGATAAGAGTAGTTTTAATTGAGAACAAATGGGACCACTTATTCCTTCTACAAATGTTTATTGAACATCCACAAGGGACTGGAGCCCGTGCTAGAGTTCATGGTAAGATAGGCATGATTCTGGATTTACTGTTCCTTGCAGGTTAGCAAACCTCCACAATATCTCCCTCAACCTTCAGCAACTTCTTTCTGAGGAGCTTTTTATAGCAAATTACCTGAATACCCTAAAATTAATTTCTGGAATGGAATTTTAACCTTTGCTTTAAATTATCTACTCTGAGATTCACTTAGGAACCATGAACTATTTATCTGTCAATCAGAGCTCTTTATAACTTACCTACACATGAGACAATAAAGAACATCTTTGAGGTAAATAAAAAGCAATATATATGAGAAAATACTAGAAAAGCACTTACTGACTGGGATGGATAGGATATAATTTAATATACAACTCATATTTGCTTGATAAGATTTTTACTCTTTCCAAATGACACTTGAATTTTGTGATGGGTGGTTGTGTGAATGGGTCAGTTTGGTTAGGGCATGGTACCCAGATATTTAGTCAAACACTATTCACTATTCTAGATGTTTCTCTAAAAGTGTTTTTGATGAGATCAAATTTTAAGTCAGCAAACTTTGAACAAGGCAGAATACTTCCAATAATGCCAGTGGAGTTCACCCAATCAGTTGAATGTTTTAATAGAAAAAAAAAAATTTCCCCAGCAGACTGCCTTTGGATCTGAACTGCATTATCACCATTTCCCTGAGTCTCCAGCCTGCCAACCTACTTTGCAGGTTTTGGATTTTCCAGCCTCCTTAAAGTAAATCAATCTCTCCCTGTCTCTGTTTCTCTTTCTTTATCAGTGTCTTGGTTTTGTTTCTATGGAGAACCCTGAAGAATACTCCTTTGAATATCCATTAATTCCCCCTTCCTTCAACCTCTCCCCCACAAGACTTTATTTGGAAATTTCAGGTAGCAGAGTAGGTGGGCCAGAAACACATCTTCAATTAAGAGACCTTACCAAATGACTTTTGAATAATTCAGCTTCGGCTACTGCGTAATTTAGTTAGGTCAGCCTTGGAGTACTCTGAAACCAGACAGAAAGCAGAAGGAAGAGTTTGAAACAACTGAGGGGCTAAAAGTTTAAGCAAGACCCAAAGGGGAGTCTCAAGTCCTTTTCCAGAGTGGTGAGACTATCAGAGGCAGGTACAAATATATGAGGGAAAGTTAGAAGTTTGAAATTGTCAGGGAGTATGTCAGATATGAAGCCATGGAACTGATTTTAAAGGTACCATGAGGTGAAACAGCCGGAAGAAGGACTGTCAGATGAACGTAAAAGGCCTCATGTCTCTGGATGCATGAAGATGAGATCTTCTTCTGCCACCTTGCTTCTACCATGTCTAGCCAGTGGTGTGTTCAAATTGTGTCCCATGAATCCTGGGTTCCACTGTGTAATAAATGGGGCCACAAAGATTTATCAGATGTGTCAATAATTGACTTTAAGGAAGAAGTATGAAGGCAAGAAGGTTAAGCCTTGTCATCTAGGCAAGAAGCAATGACTTGGAAATGGATTATGGTGTTTGACATGGTGAGAAGTGAATGGATTTGGAAATGATTTGGAGGGTTAAACAATCAGTGTTGCTGATAGATTAGACATAGAATGTGAAGGGTAAAAAGGGATTAAGTATAATTCCTAGTTTGGAGGCCTGAGTACATAAATGTTGATGGCATTGACTAAGAAGGGAGCCCTGGGTAAAAAAATAAGTTTGAGAGGAGAAAACTATGTTTTGAATGTGTCATGTTTGAAATACATATTATAAGTGAAAATATCAAACAGGAATTGTATATTTGTTGGAGCTCAGAGAAGCAGTCAAAACTAGAAGTACAAAAGTAGGAATCCTCGGTCTACGGCTGTCATTCAATATCTTCCGATTGGAATCATTATCTCAGGCAACTTTTCCCAGTCCCAATTGCCAATTAAAATGCCCTTTAAAAGGTCTGAAGAATTGTAATTGTAGTAGGGCCACCGGGATTCAAAAAAAAAAAAAAATCAGAATTATAACCTACAGGTTGTTTAAATGATCTAATATTTGTTTAAATTGTCTTCATAATTTTAAGGATTAAGCAGGATTGAGAGCCACCAAATAAGTGTAGATAAAGAAGGAAACAGATCCAAATATATTTGGAGCAAGGAGAGAAGCCTTGACAGAACAGAGGTGAAGAAGAGATTCTCAAGGTTAAAATTTGAAATTTTGGGGGGGATTGTTCAGATACTAATAAACTAAGGTAATAGTTTAGAAAGAGAATATATCAGACTTTGGAAAGTGTTTTCTTCCCAACCTAGTCTTTAAACCCTGTTGTCTCCCCATGTTCCTCAGAAGGTTCTGTTCTCATCTGTCTTGCTCCCAGGGGAATTCGGGGCACAGTAACATTCTGTTTCCAAGCGGGCTGCTACTTTCCAAAGGCAGCCTGCTA
This sequence comes from Marmota flaviventris, assembly GCF_047511675.1. Taxonomy (NCBI): domain Eukaryota; kingdom Metazoa; phylum Chordata; class Mammalia; order Rodentia; family Sciuridae; genus Marmota; species Marmota flaviventris. Next base: position 109,146,535 of record NC_092507.1, on the reverse strand, counting down.
CTTTCTAATTGAAGTTTCTAGGCCAGATCTTTCCCCCAGATCTTTGGAATCACATCTCTCCAACTGCCACTAGACTTCTCTCTCTCTGGAAGTCCTCCAAGCCCTTACACTTAGCACTCACATTCAGCAGCCCTCACACTTAGAAGATCTTATCTTCCCTGAATACCTCCTTTGCTCTCTTATAGCAGCTCTGGAATCCAAGCATTGCCCAAGCCAGAAACAGGAGTCCTCTCACATCTCTCTTTTCTTTCCTGTCATAGCTAATCAATCCAGACAAGAAGTTTAGTCTCCTCTAACTTCTCTTTTCCATTCCCTCTTCTCAATTCTTGAATTCAAGTTGTCATTGTTTCTCTCCTACCTATTTCTCTTATTCTAACCCCTAGCTCACTCTACTTAATCCTTAACCTGACCACAGGGTACTTCAAAATGAAAACTGGGTGCCTTGGTCCAAAATCTTCAGTCATATTCCAATGTCCTAAAATATCACCAAAAAACGTCTTAATAGAGCACCACTGTCTAGTCCCTGTCTGACTCCTATGGAGTCTGGCTTCTCGTCATTCTACCTCCTTTTCTCTAGACACACACATTTTCAGCATGATACACAGGGAATTGTCTGATACTTCAGTGATGCTGTCTTCCCTTGGCCAGATTTCTGAGACTCTGCATGTAGTTTCCTTGGCTGAAATGGACTTCTATATTTCTACATCTAGCCAGGCTCCATTTAGTCTTCAAAATTGATCTGTATGTGAAAATTTCTGAGTTTCTCCAAGAGCCCCCTTCTCCTAATTTGTCATCACACATTTTATGTATCTACATCAAAATGATTACCATTTGCTTTGAATGTTAGTTCTCTACTTCTTTTTTTTTAAGAAGTCACCCAAATGAAATAAGCTTCAGACGTCAAGAAATTTGAATCTGCTCTTAGAAGGACCCATGGCATTTCATCTTTGTCTCCAAATAAGTTAGTATGGAGTCTTGCTAATAATAAACACATGATATGTTTGTTGAGTACTAAGTAAATTAATCAAAATAATAAAATAAAATATTTTATTTGCGAATAGACATTGGTGTAGCCCTATAAAACCATACACTTTGGAGCTGGAAAATTATGATTTGGGGCCATTTTCTAGCTATGTAATTTTTAGAGAGATTTTGTTAACATTATTTATGCAGTACTTAACCATACAAATACTTTGAAATACTCTTTTTACCTTGACAAACACAAAATTAAGAGACTTAGTAAATGTTTGACTCCATTTATATTAGAATGAATAACCAAGTAACTTAATGTTTTATAATAAATTTTTAAACTTATAGAATGAATTTGTGTATCCTAATATAATATTACTAGTTAAAAATGGCAAGTGCTTTTTGTTTTAATTGACTAGGCATACATCATAGTAAAACTATGACTTTCTTTGCTTTCTCATGGTTAATACCAAGTACAGAAATTTCCATCTATGCCATAAAAATGTAATAAATATTAGCCTTTGATCATGATAAACCTAGAGGTTAATAAACATTTGTGGGTAAAGACCTAATCCATAAATAGCATCATCCAAACTGCACTCCATATCCCAAATGGATGATTGCATTTAATAACAATTAACATTTGTTCAATCATGATTGATTGGGTTTGCTCACCAACTGGTGAGCAACTGGTATTTCAGTGAAAAATTTATGCTACTTACTTTAAACTTAGCAGCTTAACTTGCCTTTTGTGTGAAGAACTGATTAATTGCTGGCCACAAGTCTGAATATATCACACTGCATGAAGCAACTGAATATAGCGGAACTTCCAACCCTTTCTGGACTTGGTTCCAGGGGTGCTGAAACATCAATCTCCTTCATCCTGGTAGTTCAACCTAGATATATTCAATTATTTTCTCTCTGTGCTTCAATATAAAAAGGATTGAGAAGCACTTATGTAGATAAAGTTCTATTTTTAAAATGGGATATGGATTCCAGTGTTCATTTCCATTCTTGACTTGGGATAGTCATAGGTGGAACAAGGAGAAATAAAGGAAGCAGCCATCCAGGCAAATCACAAGAAAATCACCTCATCATTTTTATCCCTGTTAAAAAAAATGATGCGATTTCCCAAATTCTTAATGTGATGGATATCTTAATGGCAGTCTCATTTGACTTGCGCACCCCTTCTTCTCCTGTCCCCAACTCTACTGAACAGAGTCAAGTTTGCTCTTCCCTTTTTGCTTGACTGTGGCTCCACTGTAGCTCTGACCAAGTGGTATTCAAAACCTATGGTCATGATCAGGGATAGGAGCAAAGTGGGCTCTTCTTTTATACAGAATTCTGGAAGTAGAATTTCAGAACTCTTTTGAACCTAAAATGTGCACGCATTCTTTCACTACATGACCCAACGAATTGTTCTTTGTAAGTCAATCCACTATTAAATGATATCTCTTAAAAAAATGCTTTAAAAACACAAGGAACCTTATATGTCTGCTGAGATTATATACATCTTAAACAAAAAGATGAATAAAACCATTCTGCAAGTTTGGGTTGCTATATGTAAACTAGGCATAGCAAGCTAGTACAGAATTATTGAGAGACAGTCCATATTCCTTTGGGAGAACTGTGAGCTCCTCTTTTGAAAAAGAAAAGTCAGTGCCAAATGCCCTAGCAGCATGAACATTCTTACTTAAGACAATTCTGGCTAAATGATAGAAGCCAAGGAGGTGGAACTGATTTTAGACTGCAGTTACCATATCAAAGAAATTTCCTGCTCCTTGGAGAGCATCATACCAAAAATATTCTAGATTCATCATACAAGGGCCTAGGACACCCCAGCATGTGGCCACCAAGATTCCACAGCCGGGAGTATCTTGAAAAATTCATGGGTCATAAAAAATATTGAAAAAGATGCAAAAGAGGAGACTTCCACGATGGACACAAGATAATTCTTCAAAATGAATCTCTGTTCACAATATACAGGTCCTGTTGATCAGAGGATCTGGTAAAATAAGTCTGTCCACCCATTCATGGGGTCTGACAGAAAGATTGTGTTTCTCATATAGCAATTTTCACAGACCCTCAGCTGGAACCCACATAAAATCATTGTCAGGGAAATCCCGTCACATAGACTGTATCTAGTGCTAATCGTTTATTGAACATTCTGATCCCACCAAGTTCTGTTCAATATGCTCAGGAAGAATGTGCCTGGAGGAAACAGAATAAACAGGTAGGAAAGCAGACAATTTGATGCAACAGAAAAAGTGCCAGAATACATGTAGATATTAATGCAGGGAAAGCACAGAGGGAAGGGGCAATAAATTGAGAGGCCCAAGGCAACTCTTCAAAGGTGACACTTCTCAAACAGAACATGTGAGCTTTCCAGACAGACTGAAGAGCGTGAAGAGGCCTGCTCCAAATTTCTAGTTGCCTAAATGATGGCAGATACCACAGAAGAGGTTTTAGGAGAAACCGTAAGAAATAGCCGATATTCGTCCACTTCTGACCTGAAGTCACCTGGATTTTGAGAATGAACGATCTGGTCTGAACGTGCTATAGGCGCTGGAGTTTATCCTTCGGGAAATGAGGAACAAACCCAAGGTTTTAAGTCAGGGTGGCATGCCTTAGTTTGTGTTATGATTTAGATTAAAGTGTCCCCCAAAAGCTTAATTGTAAGACAATGCAAGAAAGCATAGAGGTGAAATAATGGGGTTATGGGAGTTTTAACTGAACCAGTTGATGCATTAATCCACTGCTAGGGATTAACTGAATGGTACCTGTAGGCAGATAGGGTGTTGCTGGAGGAGGTGGGTCCCTGGGGTGTGCCTTTGGGGATTATATTTTGCCCTTGTTGAACAGAGCTCTCTTTCTCTACTTCCTTATTGTCCATGTTCTGAGTTGCCTTCCTGTACCACACACTTTTCCACCATGGTGTTCTGCTTCAACTTGGTCCCTGAGGAATGGAGTCTGCCATCTGTGGACTGAAACTTCTGAAATCCTGAGCCCCCAAATAAGTGTTTTCTCCTCTAATTGTTCTTGTCGAGTCTTTTGGTCACAACAAGGAAGGAGCTGACTAAAGCAGTTTTCTATAAGATAACTCCGGGGGAAATATGGAGAAGAAACCAAACCTTCCAGGCAGGTTTGGTGAGGAACCAGTTGTAACAGTATAAACATGAGGCAGCAACAGCCTGAACAAGTACAGGAGGGTGGGGGGAGAGACAAAGAGTGAGCTACATGATCTCCAACGATAGTCCCCTTCTCTACTCTGCTTTTTACTATAAGAACTAATTTTTCTCCTGGTCTCCATTGTTGACTAGATTCCATACAAATTTGAGCAGGAAAAAGCACCGAAAGAAGACTGGAGAGTAAGAGGATGAGAAAGCCAGGGTTGTCCGATTGTCCTTCTGGACCTAGAAGAGGTAATGGCTTCCTTCTTTGGCTGAATAGTGCCCATTCTCCTTTTCAGCTCCATCACCTACTTAAACCAATTTCCTGAATTACATCCCCTCCGTTAGATAAGAGGGGATGTAATTCAGGAAATTGGAGTAGTGTCTGTATTCCTGACTGAGCAATAAGGAGAACTGATATGAAAGAGATAATCAATACAGAGGTGAACGGATGAGAATCAATGACCATGGATATGGAGGTTGAAGAAGAGGGTGGCAGTGAGAGCAACTCAGATTTCAAAGTAATCATCCTGAGTGAGAAAAATAATACCAGCCATTACTCACCGAAAGAATATGTCAGGAGCCACTCTAAGGGCTCTCTATTCAGTAGCTCATTTAAAACCAACAACCATACACATAAAAACTTAGTAGTATTATACAACTTTAAAAGTCAGAAATGGTAAAGCTTACAGAACCAAAGTGGTTTAGCAACAGTCACTAATTGTAAATGACAGACTAGTTGGTCAATAAAAGAGGATGGTGAAGAAATATCAGACAGCCAGCTCAGATCTGGGCTCATGGAGTACCAGTTATTTGCTGAAGTCTAGAGGTTCTGCAGTTGGAAACATCATCTGCCGTTTAGAGACAGATGAAGGCTGGAGATATGGAAGTGTGAGTCACTGTTATATAACCAAGTGTGAAGCTATGGAAGGCCAGGTGGAAAAAAGACCAAAAGAATAAAAAGAGATTTAAAACTCTGGCAGTGAATATTACTGTGTAAATGAAGTAGATGAATTGACCCCGTTCTCTCTAACGCAAAGGCTATGGATAAGATGACCACCCAAAAGATGCTTCCCAAATTACCATGCTACACTTTTATGATATAATCCCCAAATTTCCCTGCTGCATCACTAACTTGTCACCACTTAATAAATTAGATTGGTAGTTTCTTGGCAGCACTGACTGTATATATTTCAACCAGTCAATCAAACAACAAGTATTTACTGAGCTTTTTGTGAATGGCTAGTCATATATTAGATCCTGTAGGGAATTTAAGAGAAGTCCGAAATATCCTCTTCTCTGAAACTTCACCCGGATTTGATGACTATTCTGTATCTCTACCCTATGATTTTAAGCACTACACACAATGACAAACTTATTAAATATGCATAGAATTTTTAAATAATAGTGTTGTTAAAGTTCTTAACATTTGAAATCTGTTTGATAGTAATTTAGGGCATTTAAAACATTTCTGAAGTTTCCTATGTAGTCTCAATAAATTTCTTTGTTGCAAAAGGATGTAAGTCATAAGATGAGATCGCTCACTTAACATTTATTAGACTTTCCCTGTGTTAAGATAATAGAAGGATCCCTGGGGACAAAAAAAGGGATGAAACTTGGCTTCTGCCCTATCAATATTTCCTGAGAATATCACAGAATAAAAACAGTGATTATAAAGCAGTGCATGAAGTGCTACCATTGGGTACTGCCAGAGGAAACTCCCGCCCCCCCCCAAAAAAAAATCCCAGTTCCCTCAGCCTGGGAGGGTCTCAGGATGTGCCTAAGAGAGGAGGTGGGGTTTGGAGCTGGGTCTTAGCAGACAAGCAAAGTTTACTGGAGAAAAGGGGAAGGACCTTTTAGAGCCAAGATGGCATCCTCCATGGCATGGAGGAGTTGGAGAATGTGGGCATTCAAGGACTGTGTGGTCAAAACAGGTGAAAAGAAAAACGAGTGTGGGGATAGCACACATAGTGGGTCTGAAACATAACAGAGATGTCAGAACTAAAGGGTCTGCCCAGTTACACAGTTACACAGAGGGAGGGCGCCACTGAGGGCTTCAATTAGGAGAATGGAACAAATATCTTCATTTCTGAGTAAAATCATTTCAATGGTATATGGAGAATATACCTGTGGGTTTTTGTGGGGTACGGGAGGAGTGGAATGTGAGATTGAGAGAGTATTTAGAAGGCAGTTACAGAAACCTAGGCGAGAAATTATGAGGCCAATGCCTTTCTCAAGTCAGCCAACAACCCTGTTCACAACAACCTTTGGTTTGGATGTGTAAACAGGAGGAATTTATTTTCTCTATCTTTCCTTTTTAATGATTATTATTTAATGTAGGTTATAACCCTTCCTGGAACCGTTCACTAAGACCCCCGGAAAGAGGCAGCCATTAAAATTAAGCTGAGTGAGATGGAAAGTGGAGCCATAAAAACCCCACCGCAGCCACCTGGAAACAGAAATGCTAGGCGTGTGAGTCCTGGCAGGCTGCATGGGAAGGAGCTGTGTGCTTTCAGGACAAAAGGAGAGACCAAGAACTGGATTCTTTTGATTCGGTGTATTCTTTCTTGTCTTAGTGGTGTGAGATTTCAACCATAACGTGAAAGAATTGAGCAGAGAATGAATGGAAAGGGTCAACCTCTGTCCTTCCTAATTTTAGGACTCCATGGTACACACTAAAAGTAATGAACGGCAGCAGAGTTGGGAAGAAATCTTTGAAGCCAATAACATTAAAGTCTAGTTTCTGAGAAGGTAAAGTCATGAATCTCAGGCAAATAAAAAAGGAACAAATGTCAAATATTTTGTTTAACGCATTACTTAGTCAGGGAATCAGAAAAAAAAAAAATCTCAAAACGGGTACTAAACTCCAGCAGGGTATATATAAGCAATTTAATAGATTGATGGGTTAACTACAAAAACAGGTTACATAGAACATTGGGTTATGTTTGACCAGACAGGAATTATTTTCATCTCTCCTGAACAAAAATCTAATAGTAACTTTTGCTCTTAGTAGTTGTAAAATAGACAATCAATAGAAAGTGACACCCTGCCGTACCTGAAAGGATCCCCTGTAACTGGGAGGCTATTATTTCCTATTGGATGATTTTTCTGACAATAGGTAGAGCTTTTTGTGACAGAGCAACTTTACATTTGGCAAGCAAGAAACTACCAAGCAAAACAAAGCCTTATTTGGACATGAAAAAAAAAATATCATGACATGCTGAGAAAAAAATGTGTAAGCATATGAATTGACAAGTCAAAAACAAGAAATAAAAATGATAAATAGGCACCCTAAAAATGTTCACTCTCACAAGGAATTAAAGAAATGCAAGTTGAAACAATAAGTATCAGTTTCCCCTAACAAGTTAATAAAAGCAGTCTTACATGATAATAAGCAATGCTAGTGAGATTGTGGGGGGGGGGGAAACAAATACTTCCAAAGCTGATGGAAATGTGAACTAAGAGCAGCTTGCACTATTGGCCACTAATGTATTATTCTCAAGTCAGGTAAGATGGAGTGGTCCCCAAAGCATCTACACCATGCTTCCAATAGAAAAGTCTTCCAGCCTTACCACTGTGGGGCAAGGGGCACTGTTGGAAAAGACCACAGAATTGAGGTTTGCTGCCTTGGATCAGGAGGCTGGAGCTCTCACCTTAGTGCTGTTCATTCTTCATTTTATGCTCTTTCTCTATTTGCAGCTTCCTCCCCAGTTCCACAACCCCTCACACACCCACACATACACATGTCACAGTCCTCTAGTAGCAATCTCCAAGCTATAACTGAGCTGATAAACTCCCTCACTTGATCCTTCATTTTGCTTGCAAAAGAGTTTGCATTTCAAAGGTAATTTTCTATTTCACCCATCTCTGAGCAAAATGCAACCCAGATCTCTGCTCATGGAATTCCAAACCTTCTTTAGGTGAGAAAAATATAATAAAGTAGACTAACAGGGGAAATAAATGCTTTGGAGACCGAGCATATAAGTGATATATTTAAAAAATACAGGGTACAAGTAAAACATGAAAAAAATTAATTGATTTTTAAAAAAACAAATGACAGCGGAATGCACTACAATTCTTATTACACATATACAGGACAATTTTTCATATCTCTGGTTGTATACAAAGTGTGTTGACATACAATTCATGTCTTCATACATGTACTTTGGATAATGATGTCCATCACATTCCACCATCCTTGCTAATCCCCTGCTCCCTCCCTTTCCCTCCTACCCCCTACCTTATCTAGAATTCATCTATTCCTCCCATGCTCCCCCTCCCCACCCCACTATGAGTCAGCCTCCTTATATCAGAGAAAACATTTGGCATTTGTTTTTTGGGGATTGGCTAACTTCACTTAGCATTATCTTCTCCAATGCCATCCATTTACCTGCAAATGCCATGATTAAAAAAATATATTCTACAGAAGGCCTTGCTCATAGATCCTGGCAGATAATTATGTTTTCTGACCCAACTGTGAGAATAGTTGTTCCCTTAAGAACACACCTTTTCTTAAGCATAGTGACCAAGGCAAGAACTTTCTATTTTCTCCTTTTCACTTTGAACATTAAAGATAGTTAAATAAAATGCAGTTCTTCAAATTTAGAATGCTGAGAAATGTAGAAGTATCCATGAATTTAAGGAAATAATAAAAGGATAAAAAGCTAACACTTAGTAAATGTTTACTACATTCTGGATATTCTAAACCATTTTGTACATACATCAAGTCATTCCCAGCTTGGACCAAAGAGCAACAACATGAAGCATACCCTATTGTTGGTCCCATTTCAGATAAGAGAAAATCAAAACACAGAGACCTTAAACAACTTGCTCACAGTCACACCATTGGCAAATGATTATACATTCTATTATTAAGAATTGACATCGACATATAATTTTATATGTATATATATTTAACATGATATACTACTATATTTGGACCTTAAAGACAGACATTCTTATCTGCCTTTAGGCCTCACCTCAGGTATTTCAGGAGTTTAATATCATAGATAGGAGGAGGCTTTGGACCAAATACTGGAAAAGAAGTTCACATGCTATTATCATCACTGACAGGAACACAGCACATCATTACACATCCTCTTTCAATAATGACCATGCACCTGCTGTCTTAGGTGTGCAGGGCCCATGTACCATAGCACAAGCCAGGCAGTGCAAAGATAAGCCTTGAAGCTGGAAAGGTCTAGTTAGAAGGGTGAGGAATTGTAGGGTCCAAGAATGAGCCAAGAGATAGAGCAGAAGTAACGAGTCTTGTCCAACAGGTGGATGGAGGTGTAAGGAGATCTACATAGAACAATCCTACATAATACTAACAGCCTTATAATTCAAACAGAAGCATTTCAACTTGTCTTCTCACTCAAATGTTGAGACAAATACATCACTGTTGTTGTTTGCTCTTGCCAACAACTGCAGTTTGGGGCAAGTACTTCTGGCTGGAGTGTCAGTGTTCCCCAGGGCACACTTTGCAGGTGCACACCTGGCATCACCTCTGAGTTTCCTTTTCACTTCCAGAGTCTCAGACATAGCTGAAAAAGTACAAATACTGCCAGTGTGCCTGCCCTGCTCTCCAGAAGCAGCATCTGAGAAGTGTGATCCAGTTGTTGGCAAGACTCCCATGAGCATTCCAGGAGACTCCCCAGCAGTAAATCGTGGCCTCGGAAAAGTCAGATGACTGTCAGACTGTCTGGGAGTGGGAAGAAACTGATACTGTTTACTCTTTCACACTAGAACAGTAAACTCTGATTCACTGACTTTGGAAAGACCAGACCAGTAGTGGTGGTTGATGCTTCTTGGTGTTCTGTAGTTGTCAATGGTTCTATTTCCAGAATTTGAATTATTGCTAAGCAACACAAACCCCCTCCTAGCCATGCGGGTTTCCACTGACTCCATATCCAGAACCCCGGAAGAACAATTTGCAGAAGAAGAACATTAAGTCTTGCTTCTCTTCCAAAATAAAAAATGGAGGGACAAGGGTGGGCATTTTTTCCAGAGACAGCTGGCTGCAATTTCTTCAAGAACAGCTAGCTTATCCTGCCTGTGACTATTCTAACTCTTAAAGGCTTTGACAGTGAATGGACAGTGAAGGGAAGTGATGGTATAATTTTACAATCCATTTTCTTTCTAAGCAGGATAAAAGGAATTGCATTATTTTCATAATGCCTAAACAAATGCAAATTTAATTTCTGTGATAATATTGTTCATTTGTTTGCTTCATCCACCAAATTCTAAAGGAAGTTAGAGATAATGAGAAATAATTAGGACACCAGAGAGAGACTCTTGATGAACAGAAAAAAGTAACTGTCATCTAGATTGGGATAGGACCAAAGAAAAAGATTCTGAATTACTTATAAATCATCTATTTACTATTACTCTGTGCAGCTGAATAGCCTCATATTCCACATCCATTAAAGTACTTCCCATTATTATAATGCATAATTACCAGCCCAAAGTTTCTTTTCTCTGCATTTTCTGTGAAATTGGCAGGAAGGAGTAAGACACACTTGTTTCCTCTGAGCTTACCATTCTATGAATTCATCTCAATTTAATAATAATAATAATAATTAATGTTTTTTACTTATTCACTCCTCCCTTAAAGGAAGAGGTCTCAAGTTAAGCATGTAATATGAAACTTTAAACTATTCTGTATACTCAAGAAATAGTATATATACTTAAAATAGCTAGTCAAAATCAATAGTAATTAAGAATACAACTTTTATATGCTAATGTTAGCCTTTAATATCATTTCCAAAAATCAAAACTTTTATAAAAAATGCTCTATTCCAGAGTTACCAGAACAAAATGTTCTGATTAAGTATTTGTACTACATAAAAGAAATTCATATGCATATACTTATTGCAATGTCTGTGTGTGTGTGTGTGTGTGTGTGTGTGTGAATAATTTTCAGGAAATCACAATACAGTGAATACTGTTAATACCCAAATTGCACTAAAAATTAATCTGGGATACGGTGGTATCTCAAAGCCACTATTATGATCATTGTGACTTTTAGTTGCTTTCTCTCTGGCTAGTAGATAAAGCACCATCTTGACAATCAGAAGATCAGAGTTGTAACCTACCTTAACCACGGAGTGAATAACTTAGGCAAGCCATTCTCCTCTGGTCCTTCTTTACCTGGTTGTAAAACAAGCTGATTAGGCAAAATGGTCCCAAGGCTCACCTTAGCTCTAGCAGTCTGCTGTGGTCTCACATACGGGGAGAACAAATCATTTGGCCTGTTTCCAGACAATGGAATGCCATATTATCTAAATTTTATTCTAATCTCAAAGATTAAAACACATACTACAATCACTTAAAATATAATTAACAATATAGTAGAAAAGCACTTAGACTATGACTACACAATATCTACACTTCTTTTTTGGAAGGAAAATTCAAATGAATTCTCTCCAACATCAACTACAGCCATGAACCACAAATACAAAGGTGGACCTGTAAGATTATAATTGAACTGAAAAATTCCAATTGCCTGGTGATGTCATGGCCATCACAACATTGTAGCACAAGCATTCTCATATGTTCATGGTGATGCTGGGATTAAGCCTACTGTGCTGCCAGTCATGTAAATATATAGCACATATTACAGTATATAATACTTAATGATGATAATAAATGACTTCATTGCTGATTTATGCATTTATTATACTATACTCTTTTTTCAAGTGCTAAGGATTGTATGCAGGGCCTTGCACATGTTAGGTGAGTGCTCTACCACTGAGTTACAAACCCAACCCTATCCTGTAGTTTTTATATTATTCTAGCACATATTCTAGCACACCTTATTTTAAAAATATAGCTTACTCTAAACCAGTATGCCATGTTATGCAGACAGCAGCTTCATGATATTGTTTCTCTCTCTCTCTCATGTCCCAGTACTTTTTTTGATTTGTTCTTTTTAGTTATACATGACAGTAGAATGTATCTTGGCAAATTATACATACATAGATTATAGCTTATTCTATTTAGAATCCCACTCTTGTGGTTGTACATGATAGGGAGTTACCCTGATTGTGTATTCAAACACAAGGCTGGGTAAGTTATGTCCCATTAATGCTGTTCTTTTCTATTACCCTCACCCCTCCCTTCCCTTGGTTTCCCTTTATCTAATCCAATGGATTTCTATTATTCGCTTCCCCAACCTTCCTTTTTTGGGGTTAGTATCCACAATTCAGAGAGAACATTCAACCTTTGGTTTGGGGGGCTTGTTTTATTTCACTTAGATATTCTCCAGTTCCATCCATTTGTTATCAAATGCCATTATTCCATTCTTCTTTATGGCTAAGCAAAATCCCATTGAATATATGTGTTATATTGTCTTTATCCATCTGTTGAAGGGCACCTAGGGGGGTTTCATAGCTTGGCTATTGTTACCACATCTCTTGATTATGTCAGTACACATCAAGTGACTGACCTGTGCCATTGAGGTTTGCATAAGCACACTCGTTGATGTTTACAAATGTTGAATTCAAAGACTGGCTCTAGCTCAGCAGTTCCTTCAACAGAGAATCTACAAATGTTGAATTCACGTAAGGATGCTTCTCTCAGAACACATCAGTCGTTAAGCAATGCATGGTCTTATTCACACCCACAATTGCAAGATATATTTACCAGAATCTTCAGAAGACTGAGTTTAAAGCATGTTATTAAGGGACACAGTCATGATTATCTGTGAAAAAGCTAGATGATCAGTCTGGACAGTCATTCAGACCAGGTATGGTCTTAAGCAAAAGAGAGTGGCATGTCAAACCTCAGGAGGATCTTAGAGCTTACCAAACCAGTTCTGCCTTTAACAGATCTGGCAGCTGAAGTCTAAAATGGTTAAGTTTTCACTTATTGTATTTAATAAATACCTACCTAGCCAGCAGCATTCTTGTGACTTACAAATACTAACTCATTCTCATACTAGCCCTATATATACACAGTTACTCTTATTTCCATTGTAGAGATGATGATGCTGAGGCACAGAAAGCATAAACAACTTCCCCATGGTCCTGTAGCTATTAAGATAGCTAGTTAGGATTTGAACCCTGTTCTGAAGTTTAGCTTATGATTATGATTAATGTGTTTTTTTCAAACTTTATTATTTTAATAAGTTAATTCCTTCAGTTGTCTCTGGAGCAAAAACATTTAGAAGGACAAGAAGCTGACAGTAATAAAGAATATAGCAGTTTTCTTTGAACCAGAGACACTCAGGATCTAGAAGAAGACAGAGGGTTAACAGAAAGTCAAACTTTTGAAAAAAATTCCTAAAAGCTCTTCTGCTTTTTAAAAATATTTAATTCTTATAAAATGCAAATAACTTATGTATTATATATGTATTTGTTACATGAAAATACACATAACATAAAATTTACATATACATACATGTTATGAGGAAAACACATGTAACATCAAGTGATAATGTGTTTTAATAGAGCAAAAATAACCTGCAGGAAGCTTCCAATATCTCTCAATGGCAAACAGCTATGAAAATGACATAAAATGTATGGAGGCTGTAACCTTTGCTGGGGAGTAAACATCATCCTACTGAACATGTGAATCGAATGTTGTTAAAAGGTAGAGGGGTCAGTACAATAGACACCACCATCTTGGAAACATTGTGTATTAAAAAAAAGAGACTAATTGCAATGATGCAAAATATAATTTTAAAAATAAGAATACATAATGAGGCAGAAAGTTTGGTCCAAGCTGGATCAGAAACATAATGGTTTCCTAGAACATGTTTTTTTAAATCCCAGACTTGGTATTAGTCTGTGCAAGAAACAGCACAGAAATTAAGGGCAAAAGTTATATCAGTTTATAGTGGAAAGGGCATCAGTGAGAAAGGGCCACAGAATAGCTTCCAGCTCTGCCCCTCTTATTTTTTATTTGTTCTTTTTAGGTATACGTGACAGTAGAATGTATTTTGACATACTGTACATACATGGGGTATATCTTATTCTAATTAGGATCCCATTCTTATGGTCGAACATAATGTGGAGTTTCATTGGTCATATATTCATATACGAACATAGAGAAGTTATGTCTGATTCATTCTACTATCTTTCCTATTCCCACCCCCTCTATTTCTTTCTTTCCCCTTTATCTAATCCAATTAACTTCTCTTCTCTGCCCTCCTCTTATTGTCTTATTGTATGTTTGCATTTACATATCAGAGAGAATATTTGTGTTTTGTTTTTTGGGGACTGGCTTATTTCACTTAGCATGATTACCTCCAGTTCCATCAATTTATGAGCCAACTTATATCTGAGTAATATTCCATTGTGTATGTATACCACATTTTATTTATCCATTCATCTGTTGAAGGGCGCCTAAGTTGGTTCCATAGCTTTGCTATTGTAAAATGAACTGCTATAAACATTGATATGGCTGCATCACTGTAGTGTTTTGATGTTAAGTCCTTTGGGTATAAACCTAGGAGTGGGATGACTGGGTCAAATGGTGAATTCCATTCCAAGTTTTTTTAGGAATCTCTATACCGCTCTCCATAGAGCACCAATTTGCAGTTCCACGAGCAATGTATGAGTGAACCTTTTTCTCCACATCCTTACCAAAATTTATTGTTACTTGTATTCTTAATAATTTCTGCACCTTCTTATGACCGTGGGTTCCTATGCAAGTCACCAACCCTCTGCACCTGGGTCTACCCAGGATTATGCTCTGAGGACAATGGTATCTGGACTGTTTCCATCAGAAACTAGTCTGAAGCTTTAATCCTTCATCTGTCAGTGGGATCAGAAATGTACAAAGTGTCTAGCCCATTGACATTTACTTAACCAACATTTTATATGAATTGAGATAAATATAATAACAGAAGGGACATTTTCCCCAGGATACAATCGTTTCAAAATACCTGAAGATGTTGGATCATAGCAAAACAGATAATACCTTCAGTCAACTTGACGCAACCATCTACCTTTTCTTAAGCTGTTTTCCCACCTCTGAAAGGGAGGCAAAGCCCAAGTGTGACTGCCAAGTCTCCATCTCCTCATACCTACCTCCTCATCTTCACGACCCTGCAATGTTGCTGAACTATGATGGCTACCAGGAAGGGCCAAGTTTCCATTTTGCTCTGCTCCTTAAAGACACAGCCCAGCCCTGTGATTTCTGGGTATGTCCTGGGTAGAGGGTGGTCTCTCCAGCAGGAGTCACAGCTGAGCTGTTCCTTGGAGTCTCCTCAGGTACACATAAACCACACTCGATTTTCCCTCAGTCCAGCCATTCTTCCACCCTTTCTTGCTACATTCTGTAATGGACTTTTTCTCGGGTAAAAGATGATGATGAGCTTTTCTGTTTGTTTGGCATGCCACTACAGAAATAATCCTAATCGTGGCAACATTCTGTGAAAGGATCCTCTCTAATTGCCTACCTCAAAGACACTTTCACCGAGTAATTTCCTCAATGCAGAATAATCATACACTTTTTGATTCCCACTATCCAAAGTAATAGTACAAAAAGCCTGAACTTTCTGGCATATCATTTAATTTCATAACATATCTGTATAACGTTTAACAATAGAGAAAGAAACTAAAATTTTTGAATATGTAGTTTTATTTTAAATACACAAGAATTCTTTTTCCCCCACTTTCTTATTGGGGAGTTATAGCTGTACATAATGGTGAGATTTACTATTACACATTCACACACGCACACAATATGATAATATAATTTGGTCGATATTACTCTCCAGTATTTCCTCTTTCCCTTCCCTTCTCTCTCCTCCTGGACACTTTCCTATATTCTACTGATCTCCCTTCAATTTTTATGAGATTCTTCCCACCTTTTCTTTTCCTTATTCCTCTCTAACTTTCACAAACAAGAGAAAACATATGAACCTTGTCCTTTTGAGTTTGACTTATTTCTCTTAACATAATGTTCTCAAGTTCCAACCATTTTTTTCCTGAAAATGACATGATTTTATTTTTCTTTGTGGCTAGATAAAACTCCATTGTGTATATATACCACATTTTCTAATCCATTCATCTGTTGATGGACACCTATGCTGGTTCCATAGTTTGGCTCTTATGAATTGTGCTGCTATATACATAGGTATACATATATAGCTATACTATAATAACTTTAATTCTTTATCATAAACACCAAGGCATGGTATAGTTGTGTCCTATGGTGGTGGTTCCATTCCTAGCCTTTGAGGAAACTCCATCCTGAATTCCATGGGGGTTGTACTATTTTACAATCTCACCAACAATGTAATAGTGTTCCTCTGTCTCCACATCCTCTCCAGCATTTATTTTTGTTGGTATTCTTGACGATTGCCATTCTGACTGGTGTGAGATGAAATCTCAGAGTAGTTTTGATTTGCATTTTCCAAATTGCTAATAATGTTGGACATTTTTTCATATATTTGTGAACATTTGTATTTCTTCTTTTGAGAAGGGTCTGTTTCATTTTCCCATTTATTAATTGGGTTAATTGATTTTTTTGGTATAAAAATCAATTTGTTTGAGTTCCTCATATATTCTATATATTAATCCTCTCTCAAAAGAGTATCTAGCAAAGATTTTTCTCCCATTCTTTAAGTCCTTTCTTCACATTCTTGTTTCTTTTGCTGTGTAGTAGTTGTTTAGTTTGATGTCATCCCATATATTAACTCTTGTATTATTTCCTGAACTCCAGGGGTCTTATTGAGAAAGTCTTTGCCTGAGCCTATATGCTGAAGGGTTGACCTTACACTTTCTTCTAGAATTGGCATAGTTTCTGGATTATTCCTAGATCTTTGATCAATTTTGAGTTGGTTTTTATGCGGGGTGAGAGATAAGGATCTAGTCTCATCCTTCTATGTATGGATAACCAGCTTTCCTAACAGTCAAAAAGACTGTCTTTTCTCCTATGTTTATTTTTGGCATCTTTTCAAGGATTAGATTATTGTATCTGTAAATATACAAGAATTATGTGAGATATGAATTATCTACTCTATTATGCCTTTGAAAAAATGTAATATTCAGAGAGGTTATGTGAGATATTAATCTTCTCATCATCCAGTCAAACTGAGATTATAAGAAAATCTCCTCTCCTATGTTGAACACATAAAATCCTCCTTTCCCAAAACACAGCACTTATAATTAAATACAACGTCAAGCTCAAGAAATAAAGAATGCCCAGATGCCCAACAAAAGAAGAGAATGCCTTGATTTTCTTGAATCAAAATGCTGAGGGGCTCCCAGGGATATTAGAAAGCTATAGTTTTAATGCCCACACAGGAGAGTCTAGGAGTCTGTCACATGTGAGATGTGGAGGAGGTGAGCAACAAGGAAGTCAAGAACCCACTTGGAGCTATAAATGGAAAAATATATGAGAACCGGAAATCCAGGCTTATGCAGTATGTGGATGTGAGTCCAACATACCCATATGGCTAGAGTTACTCAAAACTGAGAAATTAATTTGAAATCTGGAATGAATCCAGAAAAAATCAAAGGATTCCTAAAGAATATTGAATGTAGGAATATTCCCATAACCCCCAAAATACATAGAACTCCAACAGAAAGTATTTTGTGCTGAAGGTGATGTTATAAAAAACAGCACATACAAATTTTATGGTCAAATGAATCAATTTTCAGAAGAGACAGAAGATATTTACCAGAGATAATAGAACAAAAGAAATTTAACAAAATCACAGAAGTAATTCATTATTAATAATAACATTGGATATATATAAAAAGTACTGATTTCCTGAATGGATACAAAAACAATACCAATGATATATTGCCTATAAGAAACTCGCCTCACCAGAAAATACACACATGATTGAAAGTGGAAGAATGGAAATAGATATTTCATGTAAATGTAAATGAAAAGAGAACAGAAGTCGTTACAAATTATAATAATGTCTGAAAGAATAGATATTAAGACAAAAACTGTAAAAGAGATAGAGGCAGTCACTGTATAATGACCAAGGGATCAGTTGTTGTAGAAGATGTAACAGTTATAAATGTGTATGCACCTAAGGCTGGAGTATCCATTTTTTATAAAACAAATACTATTAGATTAAAATGGAGTATCTAATAAAATAAAATTATGAAACTTCAAAACACCACTTTGATTGATGGACAGATCACCAAGACAAAAAAAAATCAATAAAGAAGCCAGGCACAGTGACTCACAACTGTAATCTCGGAGGCTCAGAAGGCTGAGGTAGGAGTACAGCAAGTTTGATGCCAGCCTCGTCACCTTAGAAAGACCCTGTCTCAAAATAAAAAGGGCTGGAGATGTAGCTCAGTTGTAGATAGTCCCTGGGATCAATCCCTAGTACCATCAAAAAAAAAATAGTCAAATTTAAACTATACTATAAATCAAATGGACCTAACAGATATTTCAGAATATTTCATCAAATGGCTGCAGACACACATTCTTTTCATCAGCACATAGAACTTTCTCTAGAATAAACCATATATTAGGCCACAAAACAATCTCAACAAATTCTAAACAATCCAATCATATCATGTATTTTTTTTCTGACTAACATAAAATAAAACTAGAAGTTAACAACAAAGGAAACTTCAGAAATTTTACAAATTCATAGATACCTAACAACATTCTACTGAACAAACTATAGATCATTAAAGAAATCAATGTAAAAATTTTAATTTCTTGAAACAATGAAAATGGAAATGCAGTATACCAAAATTTATGGAATATAATAAAAGCAATTATTAAACATATATCAGAAATAGTTCAAATATGCAAGAATCTAGAAAAGCAAGAGCAAACCAAACCGAAAATGAGTAGATAGAAAGAAGCAATTAAAGATCAGAGGAGAAATAAATAGAATAGAGATGAAAACACACTAAAGAAACAAAGGTTTGCTTTTTAAAACATAAACAAAATCAACAAACCTTTAGCTAGACTAAGGGAAAAAGAGTAAAGATAAATAAATTAAAGATAAAAGGGAGACATTACAATCTACACCACAAAAACACAAAGAATCAGACTATCTTTTGTTATTAGATATCAACATATTGGTAAAACTAAAAGAAATTAGACACACATAACCTACCAAATGTGAATCACAAAGTCCTAGAAAACCCTAACACACCAGTAATGGGTGACATTGAATTTGTAATTGACTGTCTTTCAACAAAAGAAAAGTCCAGGACCAAATGACATCATTGCTGAATTCTACCAAATTTTCAAGCAACAACTAGTACCAATTCTTCTCAAACTATTCCAAAAAATTTGAAAGAATTAAAAAAAAAAAACACTCTTCCAAATTCATTCTACAGGGCCAGTATTGCCCTGATGTTGAAACCAGGAAAAGACACAAAAACAACAAAAACCATAGAACAACATCTTTCATGAACAAAGATGCAAAAATGCTCAACAAAATACTAGCAAATAAAATCCAAAAGCATATCAAGAAGATCATTCATTATGAACAAGAGGGACTTACGAAAGGGATGCAAGGATGGTTCAACAAATCAGCAAATTAGTAAATACAACGTATCACATCGACAAAACAAAGGACAAAATTATCTCAATACATGCAAGGTCTTTCAATAAAATTCAAAATCCCTTGATGATAAAACCTGAACAAATTAAACGAAAAAGGAACATACTTCAACCTAATATATAACAAACCCATAGCCACTTTCAAGCTGAATCTGGAACAAGACAAGAATGCTTTCCCTGACAAGGTTTATTCAACACAGCACTGGAAGTCTTAGCTGGAGCAATTAGTCAAGAGAAAGGAAATAGAGCATGCAAAGAGGAAGGGAGGAAATCTAATTATCCCTGTTTGCACATCATGTGATTATATATAGAGAAAAACCTAGAAATTCCACTAAAAGACTATTGGAACTGAAAAACCAACTCATTAAAGTTACAGGATACAAAATCAACATAGCAAAAACAGTAGAAGCTTTGTAAGTTTTATATATTGATAATTAACTTGCTATAAGGGAAATCATAAAAGTAGCTCCATTTATAATAGAATAACAGACCTATATATGAATAAATTAAGCAAGAAAGTGAGAGAACTGTACAACAAAATTATTACGTATCATTGATGAAAAATTTGAAAAAGACACGATCAATAGAAAGACCGCCTATATTCATAGAGTAGAATAATTTCCGTTGTTTAAAAATTCACACTCTCTAAAGCAACTTGTAGATTCTAAATGAATCTCTTTCAACATACTAATGATATTCTTCAAGTAACTAGAAAAAATACAATTATAAAATTCATATGGAAGCACAAAAGACCCCAAATATCCCAAGCAATCTTGAGCAAATAGTAAAGCCAGAATTGTCATACTACTTGACTTCAAAATGTATTACAAAGCAATAGTAATCAAAAACAGTATGTCTTTGGCATAAAAATGCAACAGATTAGAGTGCCCAGAAATAAACCTATAGATTTAGAGCTGACTGGCTATGGAGTAAGTTGCTAGAAATATGTATTGGAGAAAAGACCATAAATGGTAGAGGGAAAATCGGACATCCATGCAGAAGACTGAAATTTGATCCCTATCATCCTACACAAAAATAAACTCAGAAAATGGTGGAAAGACTTAAATTTAAAATCTGAAACTATGAAAGTACAGAAGAAGATATGAGAAAACAGTTCATGATATAGATACGACAACTAATTTTTTTATAAGACTCCAAAAGCACAGAAAACAAAAGCAAAAATAGACAAATGGGGTTATAAGAAACTAAGGTGCTTCTGAAAAGCGAATGAAGCAACAGAGTGAGAGACCATATACAGACTGGGGAAAAACTGCAGACTGTTCATCTGACAAAGGACTAATATCCATAATATAAAGGAACGTTTAAAATACCCAATAATAAAAAATTTCCACTAAAAATAGGCAAAGGAAATGAATAGACACGTCTCAGAAAAATAAATTCAAATGGAAGAAGAAATTTAAATTTATGAAAAATGCTCCACTCAAAGAACTGCAAATCAAAACTACAATGAGATATGATTTCACTCCAGTTAGAATGACTATTATCAAAAAGACGAAAAATAACAAATTCTGATAAGGATGTGGAGAAAAGCAAATTCTCAGGAATACTGTTAAAGGGCTGAGGAAAAAAAAATAATTGTCCACCTAAAATTCAATAAATAGACAACACATCCTTAAGGTCTAAGAACAAAAATTACATTTTCAGACATAAAAAAAGACTGTGTTACTATTGTCAGTTCCTTACTAAGAGGATTTTAAAAGAATGTACTTTAACAAAGAGAAAATTTAGGGCTGGAGATGTAGCAAAGTGATAGAGCACTTACCTAGCATGCGTGAGGTCCCCCACTCCCGTACCCACTCCCCCAACACACAAAAGAAAGAAAATATAAAGAAAAAAAGGAAAAAATGTAAAAATTTAATCTGGAAAGAAAGAATAAAAACCAAGGTGTGTAGCTAAGCAAAAAAAAAAGGGGGGGGGGTAAACATATTGTTAAATCTAAATATTTGGTACCTGTTAAAAACTTACAACGACCAATGAGGAATGGGTTTAAATAAATTTGGAATTCAATTTCAGGCAAAAAATGACATCAAAGAGTTAAACTGCTAAAGTTTAACTCTTCATTTTTGTTTCTTGTCAGTGATGTTGTTTGCTCCTGGAATGCAAATAACATCATAACATCGTTTAGAAATACACGAAGATATTGGTTAACTTTAAACTTTGTTAATTCTGCATATTAAAAATGTAAATGTACAACTGTACCAATATTCACATATCCATTCTATTGTTGATAGACATTTTAGGTTGTTTCCAGATTGAAGGTGTCATAAATAATATTATATTGTATGGACACTCCTATGCGTGTCTCTGGATATAGAATATTATGTAGCAGTGGAAATGAATGCAGCTATATTGATAATAACAGATTAATATGCACTCTATGAACCCATTTTTTTAAATTTTTATTTCATTAGAGCTTTATAGTTACACATAGATGCGGGTTCATCCTGACAAACTCATACATGCATGGAAATCGATTACAGTTCATGATATCTTCCTTTTCCCTCCTATTCTCCCTCCCTCTCCTATTCTCCTTCCTCTACTAGACTTCCTTTCACTCATCTATTTATTTTATGTGATTGGTTCTTTTTACTTATGCATAAAGGTTAAATTTCCCGTGGTATTTTTATATACACAAATAACATGATTTTTTAAAAAGAATTCATTCTGCATTGCCTCCTCTTACACATCCTCCACTTTGCCTTTCAGTATTCTTCTACATTACTGATCTTTTCTACATTAGTTTATCTTTGCTATCCTATCCTGCCACCACTTTTCTTTTATTTCACTCTAGCATCCACATATGAGAAAAAACACTTGATCTTTGAGTTTCTGAGTTTGGCTTATTTCGGTAGCATGATATTCTCCATTTTGATCCATTTGCCAGCAAATGCCATAATTTCATTCTTTTTTTTATGGTTGAGTAAAACTCCATTATACACAGACACACACACATACCCACACACTACAATATCTTAATCCATTCATCTATTGATGGGCACCTGGGTTGATTCCATAATTTAACTATGATAAATTATGCTGCTATAAACATTGAGGTGACTGTATTGCTATAGTATGCCAACTTCAGATCTTTGGGGAAAATACTAAAAAGTTGGATATCTGGGTCATATGATGGATCTATCCCCAGTGTTTTGAGGAATCTCCATATTGCATTCCAGAGTGATTGTACTCATCTGCAGTCCCACCAACAATGTACAAGTCCACCTTCTGCTACCCCTGTATCACCAGCATATATTATTGTTCATATTCTTGATCATTGCCATTCTGATTAGAGTAAGATGAAATCTTGGTGTAGTTTCAATTTGTATTTCCCTGATTGATAAAGATGTTGAACACATTTTCATCTTGAACCTATATTTTTGAAAGGAATTAAAACTAGAAATTAGTTTATTGGTTTGTTAGAAATCATAATATTGTTATCTCTGGGGAGGAGGAATGATTAATGACACGGAAGAATATGAAGGGGGCTCTGGGATGAAAGTAATATTCTATTTTTCAACCAGGTTACTGCTACATGGTTATATTCATTTTATAATTATTCATACAGCTCTCTAATTATGATGTGCATTTTTCTGTGTTACACTTAAATACAAAGTTTATTTTTAATGTAAACTTATGAACAAAATAATACAAATAAATCATGTATTTCAAAAGTCAGTAGAGGCACAAAAGAAAATAAAAATGTTATTCAACAGGGGCTGGGGTCGTTGTAGCTCAGTGGTAGAGTGCTTACCCCACACGTGTGAGGCACTGGGTTCTATCCTCATCATCACATAAAAATAAATAAAATAAAGGCATTGTGTCCATCTTCAACTAAAAATATTTTTTAAATGTTATTTAACAATAAAAAAAGCAGAAAAGAAGACATTAAATAGAATTTAAAAAAATAAGGCCGAAATCATTCAAACAGGTCAAAAATCACAGAATATATGAATGGGTTACACATACACTAAAAGACAAAATGATGAAATTGGTTTTAATTCACAAGCTAAATGCTATTTACAAGGAAACACGGTAGATACAAGAATTGCTTCGAAAGAAAGGATTAAAATATAGACTAGTTTTCTTCCCTATCGTGGCAAATCATCACAATGTAGAAGCTTAAAACAGAACAAATTTACTGTATTCAGTTCTGTACCTTGGAAGTCCAACACAGATCTCACTGAGCTAAAATCAAGGTGTCAGCAAGACTTGCATTTGCATTTATTTTTCTGGAGGCTTTCTCCAGCTTCTGAAGGCTCCCCACATTCTGGGCTTGTGACCCTCATTCTCCCACCTTCGAAGGCAGCAGCACAAGTTGAGTCCTTCAGGATCACGTAATTTCAAACTTGCTTCTGTCATCCCCTCTTTCTCTGTCTCCTTCCTCCCTCTTGTACTTTTAAAGGTCCTTTTGCTTATATTGCCCAGTATAATCTCCCTAGTTTAAGATGATCTAATTATCAACCTTCATTCTGCATGCTACCTTAATTTCCCTCTGCCGTATTAACATATAACATATCCGTCGGTGCTGGGGTTTAGGATGTAAACATCTTCCTGCAGTCTTTATTCTGCCTGCCACAGACATATTTGGTAAAGAGTCACCCAAGAGAAGCTGGTGTGCTAAGAGTAATATTTTATAAAATGTATTTAAATCAAAATATGTTTCATAGGGAAAACAGAGAACCTGCAAAATGATACAATCTACCAAAAGGTTTACACACTGTGATTGTCTATTAAGAATTAAATTCAAGACTTGGACCAAAGTTTGTGTCTGCTGGTCCAATGTTCCTACCAATAAAACTCTCTAAGGAACACAGACTAATAGAAGCTTCTACTTGAAGACCACTGTGTGAGTGCTGGTAAATTTCTTTCCCCAAATGAAAATAATAATTATGACCTAGACCACAGGGCTGTTGTAAGAAATACTTTAGGATTGAGGTGCACTGCAGCTATCATATAAATGTTAAATAAAAATAATATTTCCTGTATCCTTACTAGGGTTGGGCAAATCCAGATGTATATTGTACTTTTCACATATTTCAAAATATTTTCAAATGTTTTGGTTTGGGTTCAATAAAAACCTCAAGTACATTTTGCCAAGTGCTTTTTCCATTAATTATTCAATCTATTTGTATTTCAAGGGAAATTCAGTCCACATGTTTCTAATTCATTTAGCACTAACTCATCAAAATATTGTTTCTCTCAGTGCTATTTTCTAAAACGTTTCTCAAGATCTTCTCTTCCCTTTTTTTTTTTTTTTAATTATTTTATTTCTTAGAAACAATACAGGTAAACATCAGTAGACTGCCAGAAGGTTTGCTAAACACCATGTGTCAGAGTCATTGAATTAGACTTCTGTCATTCCACCCTGGTCCCTGTCCCTTCTCTCAGCTCACATGGTCCCCTACAAATTTCAAGTTTTCCATCCCTGAGGTCCTGAGCCTGCAGACACTTTAATCCTCTTCCTGAACCCTTCACAGTGAAATAATGGATCGTACTTTCTTTCAAATTACCCTCAGGAGATGCCTGTGCAGTCTTAAAAATAGATACATTTTTCACAAAATCTGATCTTTGAAACTGTGTGCTTGAGTGTGTGATTTTGTATGTGTGATTAATGTTGTCTGAGCTCACGAGTGCCTAAAGGGTGAGGAACTCGATAGTATGTTCATTGTGAGCTCTCCAAAAACAGCAAGAGCTGTGTTGAACAGTGAGCTCTCACATCACTTATGCAGTATTCTTGCCAGAAAAGATTTAACCTGAATCAAATCACAAGGAATGTGGACATTCTAAAAGACAACTTGTCTGGTGCCTTCAAAAATGTCAGTGTCATGAAAGACAAAGCTAACAGGGACTGCTTCTAACTTAAAGGAAATCAAACAGATGTGACAGCTAAACACTATATGTCATCCCTGATTGGATTCTGGAATTTAGGAAAAATAACTACAAAAGGCATTCTTGAGACGATTGAAGAAATTTAAAAAGGCAACATTTTTTTAAGTATGATAATGATACTGAGGTTATGTACAATTGTGTCATTTGCTTAGAAGCTAGGTTTGAGAGTGTAAAACAGTCTCTGGAGTGATGGGCTTTTGAAAGTCTAAGAACCCCCTGAAAATGTAACAAACATACATAATTTTTTTCCTGGTAGAATATGCACAGTTTCCACCAAATGTACAAATGAAATGAAGAGATTTTCAAACCACCTTAAGAATGGTCTAATTGAGTATTCTGCTTATTAAGAGTAACCTCAGACAACCCTCTGATTTGTCATCTAGTAATGCTCAAGGCTCTCTGTGACAAGAAATTCACAGCAGCTCCCAGAAGTCCTTTGGTAAATTTGAAACCCTTTCACCAGTTACAAACATTAGGTGTCAACACGTGCAAGACAGTTCCTAGAGAAGCTCAACACATTGGTAAGATATTTAAATGATAGCTTTATGAGGCAGGAAAGAAAGATAGTGGGAAAGCTAGTTGGCCAAGCAGTGGCTGAGCCTGCGCATTTTAAAGATTGCAGCATGCAGCCCCCCAGAGTATGAAAGGAGAACTGAATGCACCTTCTAGTTAGAGCAGAAGGAACCTCAGCAGCGTGACTTTTGTTTTGGAAGGGGATTTGGGACATCACTGGTTTATGGGACACGATTGTACACCAGGTGGTCCTAGTTAGGTGAGAGATTTTATGTAAAAATAATCCTTCTTTGGTTTTATTCAGTACAATAAAACCACTAAGACGTTTTCCCATATGAAGTATTTCTACAGGCACATTCAAAATGTTAATCCCCCTTTTTTTTTATATGCATTTTTCATGACTCCTAAGAAGTTTACCAGGTTGGGAAATTTGCAAAAACTAGTCCCTTGACAAAGTTATGGGATGCTTTTTACCACAACAGTTTTGTTTTATTTTCATATGAGCTTCAAATACTTTTATAACATCCCTGAATATGGACATCACAAATAGGATCAAATATTGTTATCCTAACCTTACAAATGAAGGCAAGGGTCTCACAGTGACTTTTAAAGACTATCAAATTTTGAGTTAGTATTGGGGTGAGTAGTCCAGAATTTTCTTCATGCTGAAACTCTTTGTAGCACAACTTTCTATTAAATGAAAACACTAACAGGCAGCTTTATTCTATAAGGATAAAATAATGCAATATGTTATCATATAGATATGTGCAAATACATCTACAATATAATACTTTCTGTTTAGGGTAATTGAGGCCTTGAGCAATTGTGACGTGCCAATAGAATCTTCACTAAAAGATAAAAACACTGTCTGGAAAGTTTCACTTTTATACAACTTGGTGTCATGAGGAAAAAAAAAATTAGACCTGGATTTGAATTTTGAAGGCACCATTATTATTCGTGTGACCTGGAGAAAAAGTATTTAGTCTCTTTAAGTTCAAACTATTTATTCATCTTCCAAATGCTCCACACTGTGACCTCAATATGTTTTTTTTTTTTAAAGAGAGAGAGAGAGAGAGAGAGAGAGAGAGAGAGAGAGAGAGAGAATGTGTTAATATTTATTTTTTTAGTTTTTCGGCAGCCACAACATCTTTGTTTGTATGTGGTGCTGAGGATTGAACCCGGGCCGCATGCATGCCAGGGGAGTGCGCTACCGCTTGAGCCACATCCCCAGCCCTCAATGTTTTTTAAGAGGGCTGAGGCATTGATTTGGATTACTCTCATTTATCTCTTTTACTCAGTCCTTTTCCCCACATGCTTCCTAGTAGAGCTCACCTACATATCCTAGCCATTTGAAATAGAAATACATACTCTCTATTTCAAGTGCCCATCATCCATATGAGTACATATGGATATTTTAGACACAGCAAAAAGAATGAAACTGAGTGCTAGTCCATGTCCTATACCACATTAGTAAAAGTGTCAGGAAACAGTACCTATGATTAATGCTGCTGAAATAGGCAGGAAATTATTCAGGTGGATTCAATCAACCCAGCCAAACATATAGGTAGCTTATTAAAATTTAGACAAAAGTCTACAGGCACTTAATACATAACGATGACTCTAGACCTAAATTAAGAGCTCTCCCCACCCCCATTCACCCCAGCCCTTACAACTCACTGGCTGGAAGCAGCTACTCTCCATACAACTAGAGCTATTGACCTGCTTTTCAGGGGTGTGTGTGTGTGTGTGTGTGTGTGTGTGTTTCCTCCTCTGAAAGCAAGACTTGTGACCTTCCTCAGCCCCTAACCCAAACCTGTTGCTGGAACACTGTGCCATTGAGGTTGTCCTTGCAACTGTCTCTTAAAAAGCACAAGCAACGAGAAATGGATGTGCTGCTTAATTTCAACAACACCCTCAGACCTGTGCCCTCTACCACACTGACAGGGACTTTAAAGAAAAGAGACACAATATGGATTTAATGGGGCTGGAAAAAGGACAGTGTTCCAGATGAAGGATCTTGCACCTGGCTCCCCAGGGGTGTGCCTTAGGTATTTAAAGCAGTCATTTGAATTGCACAAAGTAAACTTCTTAAACTTAAATGTGAAGCAAGAAGTATGGCCCTTTCCCTTCCTCTTCATTGAATCACTTCACCCAGGCTTAGGAGAAACAGGTCTCTTCCCCTGGCCAACTCCAGCCTGATATTTCCTTCTTTACCACCAAGGGGTTCCGTCCTTTAAAAATCTGTCTTAAAAGCTGGGCACAGTGCCGCACACCTGTAATCCCAGGGGCTCAGGAGGCTGAGGCAGGAGGATCACAAGTTGAAAGCTAGCCTCAGAAATTTAGTGAGGCCCTGAGTAACTTAGAGACCCTGCTTCTAAATAAAAAATAAAAAGATCTAGGGATGTGGCTCAGTGGTTGAGTATCCTGGGTTCAATCCCTGGAACTGCCTCCCCTCCCCCCGCCCCGCCTACAAAACAAAAAGAAAATAAAAATATCAGTATAAAAAGGCAGCTTTGTGTAGGAATAAATGTTGCATCTTAAGTCTCAGGACTATGTTGCACCAGGCCTTAATAATAATAAAACCAGAAGTCTGTATGAAGTTCCTTCAGTTCAAAGAACAGCAGATAGATTTGTGGCATCTAGGTCATTTGAGAACAAAGAAGACTAATGATTTTAACTAGAAAATCAGATTCAAAACCAGAGTAACTACATTAATGATCCGTTGATTTTAGACTCTATAAGTTGAAGGTCAAGCACAATCTGGAGCATGGAAAACCTAGAGCTGGGATTCTAATCCCAGTTCTTCCATTCCGTAGCAAGGTGCTCCCAGACAAATTATCAAACTTGCCCACGTCTCCCTTTTATTCACTGGTAAGATGATGGCACCACATTGGATCAGCATATCGTAAAGAGTGTTCCTGGGAGTATTCATTCTACAGATTTTGCTTCCCTACCCCCCCTTCCACCTCTACCAAAGTAATATTTTGAAATCCCTTTGGAAACATCTTTCTCGTACCAATTGATTCTGTGGACATTCCAAAGGGGTACTTAGTACTTATTGTTCAGCACTTTCTAAAATTATTTTCCAAAGAAATTATTTCCTACACAAGAAGGAAAACAATCAGCTGGCAGCCTCCTTTTATCTGTACCAGAGTGAGGCGTTTTTAACTGGGTTTACTGGAGCATTGTGTGTTTGCCAGATATACTGGAAGCAGAAAATGATCGGTTTCAGCTGACTGCATTAGTTATTTTCTCCTCAGTTAATAGCAAGTTCTATTCCTCCAAGTTGCCATTTGGCTCTGGAAGGTCTTCCTGAGTCATTCACCAATTGTCTCCACTAAAAATAGTGCCCTGTCATGTGGGTGCCATCACCAACAGCAAGCTGACCTTATTTAACATCACACACTTACCCCATCAGCATCTTTCTCCTAGATGACTTTGAAAGCCTCCCAAGATCTAGAAATGAATCTGAGTGGTATAGATACCTGAGTCACTTTTTACAGAAGGCAGAAAGGGTTCTTTAAAGGACACCACAAAATAATCCTGACAGAACCCTGTGGAAAGGAGTGGGAGGTGAATCAGGTTGTGAGGGAAATTTTTTTTCTTGTCAATTGTTTTGTTATTTTTAAATATTGAAGGAGTCTGTATAGTAAAGATAAAATGCCACTCTTTAATAAAAATCATGTAATGGTAGCTGAGGGAGGAAGGAAGAGGATTATACTGTGAAGGTACATCAAGATCCTTGCCTCCATTTTTTTTTTTCCTGGCTCATTAACGATGGCCCAGTCACCTGTTGAGTGTGCATTTGTGAGTGTGTGTGTGTATTTTAATTGTTTTTGATTTAAAGTATTATAGATTTTACTCATACACTTTAGTAAAAAGAGGAAAGATTCCACTAAATGAACTCAGGAGTTATGTTTGTACATGTTCCTCAAGTCTTTTAAAATTACACTTATTATATACAGAGTTACAATTTTTTAAGTATGTAACAATTTTCATTTTGTATTTCACTTCCATTTTATTTTATTTCATTTTCATTACATCATAAGCTTTTCTCCTAAGTTGATACCCAAACCTCACAGCTATAATTTTTAAGGACTCTTCTAAAGTATCCTCACTTTATATACTTGATTATTCCCTTATCGTAGGAATTCTAGTTGGTTCAAATTTATAAATTACTCTGAAATTAAAATCTTTGTACAGTTGCCTTTTTCCATATTTGGCTAATTCTTAGGATAGATTTAGAGGCATAAATCACCAAGACAAATCACTGGGTCAAATGAACAATTTAGAGATTTTGGTGTAAAATACAAGATTGCTTTCCAAAATCATTGGGTCGGTGTAATTTTGTCAAAGGCTAAATAAATAGCCTTATTTTCTAACATTTAACTTTTTTTTAACTAACTTAAAAAGTATCTTTGCTTTTACTTCCATTTTTTCTTTTCATTTTGCTGCTAATGAGGATATACTAACCTAATTTTGGAAATTAGGCAAGAACCTCTCACTATAAAAATGAAGTTCTCTGATAATGCCTTCATTTTCTTTAACTGTATTTTAATAATTTGCAACTTAGTAAACCCAATGCTCTGACCTCCGGTCAAAGTCAGGCCTCAAGTTACAGGGTAATCAATCAAGAGACGTACTAAGCTGGACTTCCAGCCCTGCCCCCTGCTAGAACAGAAGCAGAAATTGTTCTTCTCACAAAATGCTCTGGGTTCACAGTAGGCATTATGCACCTATTATTTTCCTAAAGTTTGATGTTCCTCTCTGCTCCTGTTATGAAAGTTTAATTCTTTTTTACGAAACATTCATGAATACTTGTCTTGGACCAGATAATGTGATAAAGGTCCTGTAGATTAAAAATTGTGTAAGACATAGGCTTCCTCAATGAGTTTAAAGTCTAGCACAATAGCTCTCAAATGTGGCTGATCATGGAGTCATCTGGGGAACTTTCAATGAAAGAAGAGTTTTCTGGATTCGTCTCAGACCTATCAAAACAGAGTTTTCAGTCTTCTACATTTTATTTATTTATTCCCTTATTTATTTATTCTAATTAGGTATATATAACAGCAGAATGCATTTTGTTTCATTGTATGCAAATGGAGCCCAGCTTTTCATTTTTCTGGTTGTACACAATGTAACTTCACACCATATGTGCAGTCATACATGTACCTAGGGTAATGATGTCCATCTCATTCCACCATCGTTCCTGCCCCCATTCCTGCATTTCTAATAAGCCATGTTGAACCATCAGATCCAATGACTTAAGAGTTTGCCCTTGGTATTGTTCTCAGTACAGCAAAGTTATGCAATGAGAATACAAACAGGCAGTTATCTGTGGAAGGATGTATGAAAGGCAGAAGGAGAAATCAACCTAACTCTGGAGGACTGATCCAGTCAGGGAAAAAAGAGCAAATGACACAAAACGTATTAATGGTCATCTTCAAAAGAGACCCCTTAAAACCAAAGGCTATTCTTATCATTCCACTGTAAAATAGTGAGCCTTGGGCTTCCCTTCTGCCTAGGGAGTTGAAATTCTTTATTTTCTTCTACTCATGATCCCATCTCCATGCTCTTGGAGTAATCCCCTAAATCACAGGTAGGTTCCCCATTGCCAACCAAATAAATTCCCATCTTCCTAATCTGACAATCTAGGTTAAAACAATTGGAGCACTATTGGACAATTTTTGCTTGGAAGACTACCTGCATACTCTCCATTCCAGCCCCTCAGTCCAAATCTCAGTTTCTGAAGATGGCCAGCATTTTCTCCCTCCATTTCACACCATTAGCAGGGCCATCCTTGATATCTGGAATGTCCTTTCCCCATATCTGGTGCAGCTCAAATCTCACATTTCTCCAAAGCCTTTATCATCTCACCAAGTACCTCTATACCACATACCCTTCTTTTATTGTATCTACCATTGTTAGCTACCACTTATTAAGTATTCCCTGCACTCTACTAAAAGTTTTACACACTCTATTTTGCAAATACACTATGAGTTATGTCTGCCCATTTTTCTGATAAGGGGAAATAAAACTCAGAAAGATTAAGTGCAGTGTATAAATAAGACACAGAGCATGGAATCGAACCCAAATCTTAACAACAAAGCCTGCATTATAGTAACATTCCCTCTTTACCACCTCAATCCCCTAAGACCCATTGCTCTTTATTTATTTGAAAATCATCACATCTTTCCACCTTGTATTAGAATTAATTCAAATGTTTTGAACTCTTTCAATTCTCTGGGTTGCAGTTTTTCGGGGGCAGGGATCCTAACAGGTCATTAGTATTTAATATTTCCTAGAATGCTTAAGTTTTTCATTGCTCACAATTTTCATTAGTGAATATTCATAAAAATAAGTGAATATAGCCCCCACAATGAATTTTGCTAAGAAATTCAATACTAACTATTCTTCTAGGAAAGCTCATTATTATATGTCTTATTTAATACAAGGAATCAGAGATTCTTTATATGTTTGTCCTCAAAATATAACAAAGCCAAAAATCAAAGACTGAGACGAGAGTCAGCTTGGAAGTACATGTCCGTCCTATCCCTCAACACCAGCATTATAAAAGGTCCTGCAGGATTAGCACTTCAAATGTCATGCATTTAAAGCACTTTAATAATTTTATTAAATAGTGCTTGGCTATGATACCACATATATTATGATTAATAAATAGGAAAATAACTATAAAACTATATGTAAATAATATCTACTATGAAAACTAGAATGAAATTTAACAAAATAAATTCTGTTCTTTCTTCCCAATTTAAAGAATCCTCTCTCATCTTCAGCAGGTCTATTGTGCCAACGAAGATGCAACATGATAGAATCCCAAGGCAGTTCAGGATCCTCTTATTGCCAAAGTGATCATTTATTCTGTATTCTTCCAAACACAGAGCTTTGAAACTCTTTTTTTTTTTTTTCATTTTGTAACTTGTGCTTCAGAATCTTAAATGCTACGTTGCTTTTGTAAAAAAAAAATGATGAAGGTTTACTTTAAAAAAATAATCCATCTCTCAAAGACCAAAAGAATGATATTTATACGAAGGTTCTTGCAAAGGAAATTCTGTCAAGGTCAAGAATGAGTTAACCCTGAGTCACTCTCCTCCCACCTCATCTTCCAGCAGCCTCCCAGACAGCCTACAGCTGTTGAAAAGTATCTGTCAACAAAACTATTACTGTCTTTCCTGAGATCAACACTATGTCCTGGACCCTCAAGGTCAGCAGAGTTGCCTTCGGAGGGAGGAGAGGCGAGAAGCAGAAGGCTCACAAGACCAGTGGAACTCAAGAGGCTCTGGCAGGTGGAAGGCCTTCCCTGATCACTGCAAATTCTAAAGGGAAAGGTAGTGTTCAGAGGGTAGGGGCTGCCCAAGAACTTAATTCCCCACCATAAAAGCTCTTTCTGAAATAGCCTAAGTCCTCTATCTCCCTTTCTCCCTTCCCGCTCCACCTCATGCTTTCATCCACAGTGAAAAAAAAGTAGCTGCAAGTAAATGTCTGGACATAGTGTGATAAAAAAATATTGGCTATGGGTTCAAAAATGGTTGTCCTGTGTTTGGTGCTCTGAAGCCCTTTCTATAAATAAATCATCTTTACACACACACACACAAAAAAAAAATTAAAAATCTGGTAGAACCAGTAATGTTACAGGTGAGGAAAACAGTTGAGAGGTTAAGTAACTTGCCCACAGTTTCTAAACTCCTTACTAAATTAAGGAGTCAAAATCTGAACGAAATTCTAACCCCTATGTCCACATACTTAATGAGTGTACTTCCTCCTTTATTTAATTTTCTTCCACTGTGGGAGGAGAAGCTGTTCTGGAGAGGGTTTGCATAGGTAATCTCAATCCCTTAGAAGTTCTCAAGTGGCAGATTTCTGTTACCAGAAAGTTGTGAGCCAGAAAGAATTCTCAAAATTATAACAGACTCCTGGAGGAATATAAATTATACAATCTCTCTGAAAGGCAATTTCTCAATAGTTATCTAAATAAAAATTAAAAGTTGTAAGAATTTTCACAGAAATTTAGATGGAAATATTCATTGGAGGTGTTTGTAATATCAAAAGCAAAGGAGGGCCAGGCGCGGTGGTGTGTGCCTATAATCCCAGCAGCTCAGGAGGCTGAGGCAGGAGGATCTCAAGTTCAAAGCCAGCATCAGCAAAATCGAGATGCTAAGCAACTCAGTGAGATCCTGTCTCTAAATAAAATACAAAATAGGAATGGGGTTATGGCTCAGTGACTGAGTGCCCCTGAGTTCAATACCCAGTACAAAAAAAAAAAATCAGAGGGGGAAGTCCTGCCAGTAAAGATCAAGATCTTGATTAAATAAACTACAGAATACATTGGAACGTTATAAGTCTATCAAAAAAAAGAAGCCTCTGGAAAAATAGATTGACATGGAAATACTCTCATGAAACATTGCTGTGATTACAATAGTTTACAAACAGCAATGTAAGTATGATTCTATTTAAATAAGCAAATGTGCTTTTATATTCCATATTATATACCATGCCAATTAGAATCTATGATGATAAAATCACAAAATCTCATAGTTAGGCCCTTCCTAGTGTTTTAGTCCAGAAGTGGTCATCACACTATCCCTGACAGAATACCCAGCGTCTGATCATGGGCTTCTACTGTCAGAGAATTCATTAACACCACCTTTGCTCACTTCTAGGGAAAGACTGCACAGCACATGTAGTTTGCAGAATATTCCGTCTACATAGAAAGTAACTATGTCAACTTGATTTAGTGGAAGGATCAGTCACATTTGATCCTTAGACATGATTAATTGCTAAGAAGCTATTTCTTCCACAACTTTTCTTCAGTAACATTCTTTCAAGGGAAAGGTGTTATATAAATCCAGCTAAGTAAAACTAATAAACTAATTTGAGCTTCTCCAGCCACCAGCAATAAGGATCTTATCATCTTTCATTGGCATCTGAATCTGTAGCTAGTTCTGATATCTTTCTCCAAAAAGCTTTATTTGTTTATATTAGTGGTACTGTTGGAAAATTCTTCCAATGAAATCCAAGGCCCACAGGAGAAAAATATAAGAGAGAGAGAGAGACAGAGAGAGAGAGAGAGAGACAGAGACACTTACCTTATTAAATGGAAACCAACAATCAAACTCGTTCTCGAAGTATGTGAGAAAATTCTTTTCGAGTTTTTAACTTGTGCTTTTGCTTTACATTCTATGGATTACCAACCTCTGTAGCAGGGCTCTAGCCAAAATTCAAAGGATTGTCCTGAAATTGAATATCTGTGTGATAAGAAAGAATTATTTAATTTGGAGTAGCAAATTAACCATAGAATCCGTGTGTGTTGAGGTGGAAAAATACTTTCTTCATTCATCCATTTGTCTGCCCACTCATGCATCAGACATTCAACTGGTTGCCAACCAACAGGGTGCAAGACCGACATTCCTCACTTCAGGAAGATTCCAACCCAGCATCATAAGTGTAATGATGGCAAAGATCTGAAGAATGAAATGTTATAGCAGAAGAAAAGAAGTATATTCCAAGAAGAGGAAAGCATTTGGGCAAAAGATCAATAACTTGAAGTAATGTTTGCTGTTATGGATAAGGTTGTCCCCAAGGACTCATGTGCTAGAAGCTTGGTTCCCAGTCTTGAGATGTGAAATGTGCTAGAACTTTCAAGAGGTAAAGCCTTGGGAAAGGTTCTTGGGAGTGCTGTTTTCAGAAAGAATTCACACAGTTCTCATGGGACCCCAATCCTCATGAGAAAGTTGTTATATCAGAGGAAGACTGAACTGCCTTTCCTCAGTCTCTCTGACCTCCTGTCCCCTATATGGTCTTTCTCTCTCTCTTGCATGTGTTCTTGCCAAAGTGCCATCCACCAAGAGTGTCTTAACCAGGGGTCAAGTCAATGGAGCCACAAAATCTTGGACTTTCAGCCTCCCAAACTGAGAACCCAATAAACCTATTTTCTTTCTTTATATAGTATTCAGCTTTAGGTATTTTGTGATAGCAATGATACAGAGGAATTTTAGTGTCGTTATGGAGAAAGAAGCTAGCCAGTTAAGCCAAGATTGGATCCTGGAAATTCTATTAGGTCAAGCTCGAGGTCAAGATTTATGCACAGGTTCATGGTACATCACTGGCAAAGAATATAGTATAATGGTTAACAGTTTTAATTTTGGCACCAATTTCTGGATTTGAAACTATCTCTCTGCCTCTTCGGTTATCCTGAACCTTATGAAATCTCCAATGTTGTCACTACCTTAAACCCACAAAGATGACAATTTTGAATGTTTCAAACTAAATAAATGTAGAAGAATCAGTTCTTCCTTGTGAAGTAGCTAACCTGAGCCTGCTGAGGTCTCATTCATTACAGCAGGGAGCAGAGGAGCCCATCAGAAGGGGTCCAGCCCAAAGGGCCAGGCCGGTTCTGCTGACTCCTGTCAGAAGATGATCCACGTCTCTGCGGGCAGCCCCGGGCATGCCATGCCCATGCTTAGGGAAGCCACTGACCTCAGCTCAGCTTTCACGCAGTATCCTCAGAGCCCACCTCCCCTGCAGTGCCTGTCCGGGCTTCTTCCCCTGTCCCTGTTTTTGGTCAGAAAACCTTATAAGTCAGCAAGGCCTGCTGCTTATGTCATCCCCCAGCCATCTGACCCTGTTGGAGGAATTCCTGGCAAACAAGGCCCCATGCACATGCTGGCCTCTCTTTTTCTTTCTCTTGCTCATTCGCTCCCTTTCTTTGGCTCAGGAATCTTCCTCCTCTGGTAAGGCAGGGATGAGCTTTCTGAATTGTGTTTATTTGTTGGCGCTCTGGTGTGAAAGCGCTCCCCGTCAACTGCATATTAATCTTGTCAGCAGTCTGTATCTATTTTCCTCTGCCTCCTTCCCCTGGCCTAATTTATGGCTTTCCTTTCCCTTGCTTCCCACTGTCACAATGACGGGGAGTGGTGCTCTCCGATGGGTGCCCAGGCCTTAGGCAAACATGAGAGCTGCCCTCATAAGATGAGCTGCAGAGTGATGCAAAATCTTGCAATTTGTGTGGCAGGGCTAAATTTAGACCACACACACCTCCTTGGTGTGTGCCGCACAGCCAAGCACTTATTGACATCCTAGAGCAGGACACAGATTGCACTTAGTGCTTTTGGTGAATAGAAGAACTTAAATACTTGGACCCATCTTCTCATGGAGGAGGTGCATGGGAGGACTGCAAACAGCATAGTCAGAACCTGTATTTTATTGAACCACAGATACTAAGAGCAGAGATTTGCATTCAGGAAAAAAAAAAAAAAAGAATAGATCTAAATCCCAGTTCAGAAAATGTCACCTGTGTGACTAGTCGTGTGACCATTTAGTGAATATTTTAATAATCCTTTGTAAATCCCCTCATCTCTAAAATCAGTGAAATAAAATCTTTATAGTTATGCAAATTACATATAGAGTACTTAGCTCTTGTTATAATGTCTGACAAACATTAAGCACTCAATTTCTGTGATATGTTTTTATGTGCTATTACTAAAAAGGAAAAGAAATTCATGAACCGGTGAACTGATATAATTAGAAAAGAGTTCTTAATAACATTGTTTTTGAAGCCCTGCCAATTAACCTTGACCCTTATGTTAATACTGGATTTCTTATATAATTAGACTCTCAGCAACAGGCTGCTCATTTGAAATCTTGATAAAACCTAAAGTTGGGCAGCCTCATTCTGTCACCACCCCTGGAATTAGACTTTCGGCTCAAACATTTGGTGTTTTTAAGCCTCGGGTGCTGCCTTTGAGGAATATGGATCCTGAACTGAGATTTCTTTATGATGGTAAGTGGCTAAAGTGAGCTGTCATGAGCTAAATCTGAGTCCGTGCCTGAGTCAGTGCTACTCTTACCACCAAGGTCAACCCATGGCTATTTTTTCAGTCATCTTCTGTGACAGACGTCATAGTCACAGCCCTGAATTAGACTCAGCCCAGCATGCCATGAGTGCTTAGGCTGGATTGCAGGAAAAGAGCAGCCCAATAAAGTTATAAAACTTCACTACACAGTCTCTCCCTCACAGGCCCAAACCCTTTCCAGAAAACTGGTATTCCACTTCCCCAGGATATCTTTTCCCAACGGAATTCCATGGAATTCCCCACTGTCTGTGTTATTGTAAAATTCGGAGGGTCCACAGGAACTCAGATAGTCTCTTGAATCTGATTGTGTTTAATTTGAAAAGTAGAAATCCCAGCACTCACTGCTACACTCAGTATGAGGCCAACAGGAATGAGTCAGGCAGCTAAGCTTTGCAGAGATTGCTCCCTCCTCAGCCTTTCATAGATTGTCCACACCTGGCTATTGCCAACTCCTCCTTGGGTCTCAGTGTAGATGCATTTCAGTCAAGGAAGTCTTTTCTCACCTTCCCCCTCAGTACCCTCTGCTTTCTTGCGCCACAGCAACTTACCACACTAACTTAATCGAACT
Source organism: Marmota flaviventris (assembly GCF_047511675.1). Classification (NCBI taxonomy): domain Eukaryota; kingdom Metazoa; phylum Chordata; class Mammalia; order Rodentia; family Sciuridae; genus Marmota; species Marmota flaviventris. The sequence continues at coordinate 109,108,031 of NC_092507.1, read as the reverse complement.
TTTAAGCTGTTTCCCCACATTCCACACAGTGATAGCTGGGACCAGAATTGTCCTGTGAATTATTTATTTCTGCTCCCTAGCACAGTGTCTGGCTTGAGATGTATATTTATTGAAGGAGGAAGGACACAGCCTCACTGTATACACGATGGCACAGCCTAGATGGGAACAAAGTCAGCCATTTTTTCAGGTTATGGGCCTGAGAGGCTAATACCAAGTGCAGGTGCTCTGCATCCCAGAGAAGCACCATGACAGAGCTCCAGCAAGCACCAAGTGAGATACTTGAAGTTTGTTTGTACCTTTAACATTAACTTCAAGCCACTCCTAACTTGAATAGGATGTTTTGTCATCCTGAGTATGAAAACTCGTTCTGACTTCTTGTCAAATTTTTAGTTTTGAAAATTATAATTGTTTTTCAGTCCATTTTCCATTCCTGGCTCGGGCTTTCTTTTTGACAAAGACAATTATAAGAATTAAGATAAAAGTATCTTTTGGATGTTCTTAGGGAGAAACATTTGAGAAATAAAATAATTTTGTCTCTGGTTCTATTATTAGATAACGTTTTCCTTCAATTCCATTGTCTATAAAATTGGGACAATGATGCCTATCCAATAGGATTCCTGAACAGATTAAAAATCATATCTGTGAAGCACCTCACATACAGTAGCTCTCAATAAAAGGAAATGATGAGAATGATAACATCTCCAAAATTCACAGGGGAGAAGCGGCCGTAAGACCCAGCTCTTTGGCAAACCAAATCCATCACGGCCTACAGGGAAATCCTGGGCTAGGACATGAGGTAAATGAAAGCCCTGGATTCCTGGAATGATAACGTGCAAACACCATGGAGACATCTGAGTGACTTAGCACTGATTTATGGAACTTGCATGCTGTCCAGAGCTGGAGGGCCATCTCCAGTCCAGGACATAACCTGGCTGACAGCGCTGGCGGAAGCTCCTCTGCACAGTGACACTTCAGAAAGCAAGTCAGCCCTGGCTGCTCCATCATAACTTGGTAATTTCAACATTCCATGGGGGTCCCCAGCACCCACCAAATAGTCCCATCAGTTCCATGCTGGCCACCTGTGTATCAAAACCTGGTGGCTTTTACCATCACACCTCAGCCTAGGATGAGGTATCCTTTCTCCTTTAAGCCCTTGACTCCAGGGATTGTTGGCCTGCATGAGCCACAGAAACAGTCTCTGCTCCCCTTTCTCACCTGAGATCTCCGGAGTCCTCCTATAGGCATATCTTCTTCCAAGATCTCCTCTCCCACTTTCTTTCTTCCTCCAGAAGGAGGAATCTGTCAGGCATAGTTGATTTTGATCCATCCTGCTGTGTATATTGTCTATATAAATATTTACAGGATGAGATGAGAGCATATGTGCAAATTTGAATCTTGTTTCTTTCACTAAACATAGAAAATATCACGTGTGTTTTAAAATTTCGGTTAGATTTTATTTTGGTGGCAGCAAAGTATTATATTGTGTAGAGAATCAAAACTGACTCAACATTTCTCTACTATGGAATAGTAGCCTTTCTCTGCCCCCCCCCCCACCCCTGTCTCTCTCTCTCTCTCTCTCTCTCTCTCTCTCTCACACACACACACCAAGGCAATAACTTGTGAGTTCACAGGGAGAGTGAATACACAAGAACCCCCAATCAGTGTTTGTGGAATCCATCTTTGGCTTTGGGTCTCACTGGCTCCTGGGTCTCACAGACAATTCTCCAAGAATGTATTGTCGTACTGCCTGGTCACAGGAAACCAATGTGAGAACCAGAAAGAAAGCTGTGCTACGCAGCATTTCCTTCTGCTTGGAGAGTCTAATGAGCAAAACCAGGCACCGTCTCTCATCTCCAGGTGAGATCTGTAAGAACCTGACCTGGTACCGGTGACACTGGTCCTCCCTCCACACTCCAGTCAGGTCCGTCGTTCACGTGTCCTGTATAGCCCCTTCCTCCCCTGCCTCTCTAGTATTCAGCCTATGTTGTTCTTTTTTTTTTTTTTTTTTTAATTTTTTATTGTTGGCTGTTCAAAACATTACATAGTACTTGATATATCATATTTCACAATTTGATTCAAGTGGGTTATGAACTCCCATTTTTACCCCATATACAGATTGCAGAATCACATCAGTTACACATCCATTGATTTACATATTGCCATACTAGTGTCTGTTGTATTCTGCTGCCTTTCCTATCCTCTACTATCCCCCCTCCCCTCCCCTCCCCTCCCCTCTTCTCTCTCTGCCCCCTCTACTGACATTCGTTTATCCCCCTTGTATTATTTTTCCCCTTCCCCTCACTTCCTCTTGTATGTACTTTTGTATAACTCTGAGGGTCTCCTTCCATTTCCATGCATTTTCCCTTCTCTCTCCCTTTCCCTCCCACCTCTCATCCCTGTTTAATGTTAATCTTCTTCTCATGCTCTTCGACCCTACTCTGTTCTTAGTTACTCTCCTTATATCAAAGAAGACATTTGGCATTTGTTTTTTAGGGATTGGCTAGCTTCACTTAGCATAATCTGCTCTAATGCCATCCATTTCCCTGTAAATTCTATGATTTTGTCATTTTTTAATGCAGAGTAATACTCCATTGTGTATAAATGCCACATTTTTTTTATCCATTCATCCATTGAAGGGCATCTAGGTTGGTTCCACAGTCTAGCTATTGTGAATTGTGCTGCTATGAACATCGATGTAGCAGTGTCCCTGTAGCATGCTCTATTTAGGTCTTTAGGGAATAGACCTAGAAGGGGAATAGCTGGGTCAAATGGTGGCTCCATTCCCAGCTTTCCAAGAAATCTCCATACTGCTTTCCAAATTGGCTGCACCAATTTGCAGTCCCACCAGCAATGTACAAGTGTACCCTTTTCCCCACATCCTCGCCAGCACTTGTTGTTGTTTGACTTCATAATGGCTGCCAATCTAACTGGAGTGAGATGGTATCTTAGGGTGGTTTTGATTTGCATTTCTCTGACTGCTAGAGATGGTGAGCATTTTTTCATGTACTTGTTGATTGATTGTATGTCCTCCTCTGAGAAGTGTCTGTTCAGGTCCTTGGCCCATTTGTTGATTGGGTTGTTTGTTCTCTTATTGTCTAATTTTTTGAGTTCTTTGTATACTCTGGATATTAGGGCTCTATCTGAAGTGTGAGGAGTAAAGATTTGTTCCCAGGATGTAGGCTCTCTATTTACCTCTCTTATTGTATCTTTTGCTGGGAAAAAACTTTTTAGTTTGAGTAAGTCCCATTTGTTGATTCTAGTTATTAACTTTTGTGCTATGGGTGTCCTATTGAGGAATTTGGAGCCCGACCCCACAGTATGTAGATCGTAGCCAACTTTTTCTTCTATCAGACGGTGTGTCTCTGATTTGATATCAAGCTCCTTGATCCATATGTCAAAAACACCTCTTTCCTCCTCCTCTCTTTCCATGCAGCTCCTTGAATCTGTTTATATTTCTTTCGTTCTCAGCAACTTCTTAATCTTTTGGGCTCTGATGGAAGGCAGAAATTAAAGTTTTGTACTCATTTGTCCTGGGAAATCTTCATTCAGGATTATTGGGCCTCTCCTTCCAGGTCACAAAACCTTGAGTAAAGAAGCTCATCTTAACTTTTTAAATGGGCCTCACAGATCATGGTGGTATGATGACATGGGCAGAGATTAAACAGGAAACAAGAAGCAAAGCTACAGGTGGATCTGAAGGTGTGCAAGGCCAAGAATGTGTTAATCCATTGACACACAAATGGGAAACCAATTCCCAGAAGATAATGGAGATCAGAAGGAAGAAACAGGAGTCAAGGTAGAAGAGCATTTCAAACTCTGCAAGCAGAGATATGGGAGGGATCCTACCCAGGCAGAAGATGCTCTTACCATAGCAAACAAGAGAGAAAATACAGCATCAGGCACTGGGGACCTGGTGGATAAGGGCAGCATGAGGCCAAGATGAGATGGACTCAATGCTGTCAAAGAAGCACCCTGGCTGTTGTGGAAGTTGGTCCACAGCAGTTGGTACACCATAGTTCCCTTTCCCCTATTTAAGGGTAGAGAAGAAACCTACCAAAGCAAGTTCTAGTAACTCCTTAATTCCCAGCCAGAATTTGACCTAAATATGCAGCAGGGCTTTGTCTACACGTAAATTCCCAAGTGGGAAAATAGTTACATTTGGCCGGGAGGCAGGCAAGCCATTATTGCTAATCATATACTAGGTACACAATAAGTAGGTATTTCATAATTAGCCCAAAAGAGGGTTTTGGTGTTTGGGTTGGTTTGGTTTCATTTTGTTTGGTAGTTATAGTCACTGTTTATGTGTTGGTAAGGGGTATTTCCCTGAAGTTTTGCAATCATGTCACAGAGAAAAGTCAAAGAGGGAGGCAAGAATGAGATGGTAGGAGGACAGTAAAAGAGAGATCCTGAGTAGAGCCAAAGCTATTGACTGCAACTGCCTCCCTTCTGGAAACATTAGAGAAACAGTAAATTAGGCATTGCACAAATAGGACGGTAGTGGATCAATTTTTGAGACCTCCCAAGAAATTGTAGCTATTTGAATAATGACTATGAACTGATATCGATATTAATATCCACTTGGAGGATGACTTCAAGCTCCTGTCCCCAAGCTCAGAGTTTTCAAGCCGATAAAAAAATTTCTGCAGAGAACACAAGGCTATGGAATAAATACAAATACGTTAAGCACAGAGCAGGAGGGATTTCTCAAAGAAGACAACTGATTCAACAACAGTTCAGAAAAAGTCTTGACTGCCCTGGTTTTACCTCCCTATAATAAGAATCAAGTCAAATCTTGAAGTGAAGAGACCTCCACACACAAATTAAAATAATTAAATAAGTAAGTCAAGCGAGTCTGAGTCACTTGGTATGAAATTGCTGGCACAGAGAAAGTCCATATCAAACACTGTACTGGAGTTTGAAAACAAGAGTCATTTAAAGACCATTCCTTGCATTCAACTCAGGTCAAAAGAGGATAGAGATCAGAGTAATCAGGGCTGAAGTTTCAGAACATGATGTGATTACGATGGTGTTCACCCTGTCATGGAGAGCCTTCCCAGTTGGCACTGGGCATTATGAAATTCCCTCCCTCTGGCATGTGGAACCTTCACCACATGAGAGATTGGTGGGGACATCCCCACAGAATGACCTATTACTCTGTGTTCTCATAAAAGCCAGCTTGGAGTTCAACAGTTAGTTGCCTTTCCATCAAAAGAATAAAAGCCTTCCCAAACTTCAGTAGCTGCAGAGAATTGAATGCAGCAAAACCCAAGGTCTGTGCCTGGTTTAGAAAAGCATTGTGCCAAATTCCATAAGCAAATTAGGGTGGTTCTGATCCATCTCTCCCTCTGCCAAGAGTAGAGGGAGACAATAAAAAAAAAAACTTAATCCTGCTAATCCTACCCAGAACTACACAAGACTACTTTGGGCAGGGGACACACATGCTTATCCTTCAGAGATGCATATGGGTGCATTTTGTTAATCCCCATCACTGCGTGTCAGGGATAACTGATCTATGACTAAAAATAGTGTGAGGACAGCAATTCCAGCCATTTGGGGCTGAGCTGAGGACACAGTGGAAAACTTGACAACAGCACAGTAGAACCTTTCTGGCCCAGGGCCACAGGCTCAAGGGCGAGAGGTCAGGTTCATCTGCTGGGGAAGTGTGATTGACAGCTCGCCTACTAAGAGTGAGTTTCAATGGTGGTAATCTTCTAGCACTTTTGGGTACCTCCTGAGTGAAAGACAAAGCAGTAGGAGCTGGGTGTGTAATGGGGTAGGACAAGGTTTTTCCCTGGGGAAGGGGGATTTAAAATTGAGTGATCTTTAAGAGGGATATGTAAAATAAAATAAAATCAATTCTGCTTCACTGCACTGACTTCAGTCTAAAACTGTATCTCTAGCACCCACACAAACAGGGAAATAAATCTAGCCTGTAAAAACAGAGGTTCAATCCCATTCTTGGTCCTGGAGTGATTTTGCGGTAGAAGAGAGGAGTAAGGAGAGGCAGAAAAAAGTCTCAAGATCAATTTATCAGTTTGTTCAAATCAGTTGCATGCAGTTAGTATCAAATATTGCTGATAATGCTTTCTGTATCCTAGGGAAATGCCTGCCAGCAAATACTATCTTTTAAAATTATAAAGTCATTGGATTTCAGGATCTTACCCCTACATAATTATCACATGCCTATGCCATAAGCAAATTAGGGTGTACACAACCATTTCCTTACTACTCTAAGGAAAAGGCCTAACTTCATGTCAATCCTTCTGTGAAAGTTTTCCTGACTGACCCACTTTAGAATTCATCACAATACCCACTCCAATGTGTTCTTCTCCATCAGACTATTTATCACAGTGATCAGGGGGTCTTTATGGACTTGTGTCCTCTTTCCACCAACCCCTAAGCTCTATAAGTGTTGGAACCAGATTGGCTCACCTCTGTATGCCCCACTGTCCCCCTACCCACCCTCTGGGGAGAAAGGTAAACAACAGAAAATTTCACTTTTATGTATAAGAGAGTTGAAAATTTCAAGGGCTGTGTGTGTGTGTGTGTGTGTGTGTGTGTACGCGTGCACATGTTGTATTTTTTGATGGCAGCATCCACCAGGCAATTGTTAAGCCAGGCTAGAGTTTGGAGAAAAGGTCAAGGCTACAGACACAAACTTAAGGGTCATCTGTACATATACTACTGATATTGGAAATGACTGGAAAGTAGAAATTGTCACTGAAGGAGAGATTTTAGAGATAGGAGAGGAGAGCAAACAAAAAAGAAACCTAGGATATCAGGACTTTCCTAATTTCCTTCAAGTCTGGCCTTCCCTAAACGCTCTTTAAAAAGTAACTATCACTTCCCATCCTTCACCCCATAGCTCTTTTGAGCTTTATTTTTCTCTAGAATACTTACCACCTTCTAACATACAATGAAAATGTTTGTTTTGTTGTGACATCTGAACGGAAACCTCCACAGGATAAATATTCTGGTCTCTTGTTTACAAGCACAAAGTAGGCACTAATTCCAAGATTCTTTGGCGGGGGGGAAGTTGCAGAATGTTCAGCCTTCTGTCTGGCATCTGTAAATGCAGGAAAACTCAGAGTTTTGGTGGAAGGAGAAATGGGGAGGTAATGGCATGAAGAGAGATAGCTCACCAATATGGTTTTATAGTGGAGACTGAGCTGTATTCTGCCTCCACAACCCATATAAACAGTGGCCTATGGGTTTAACAGAGGAATGGCTGCCACCTGATTGATCATATTTTGCTAGTGTGTCCTGCACCATTTCTCCCCAGATCTCCTTTTCACCCATTTTCCCTCTTCCCACCTCTTTCCCAGGTTCTGTTTCCCATTCCTCCTTCTTACAGTAGACAATAAGAGGCAGTCTCCCCATTTATAAATTTACTGAATTATATGCTTATGTAAATTATGAAGTTAAAGTTTGTGAAAATCTTGGTGAGCAACTGTTAAAATTCTATAGAAGAAATGCTGCTGACTTGTATAGAAAAGAATCCTCAGGTAGGGAAACCTAGTTGGTTGACCAATCTTTTCTTTTATGCTTTCTATTTGGTGTGGAAACAAGAAGACCTTTGAGGTGGTTGTGGGCAGCTTATCATAGGATCCAGTTGCTCTTGAATGACAAGCAAGCTAAAGGATTGACATTTGATAAATAGCTAACAAGTCCTGACTGATCCATCCAATTCTAACATCAGGTGAGCAAAATAATCAGGCTTTAGATCATATATCAGACATCTGACTACAAACTTAGATGAACCAATCAGCTACCCAATGCTTTATGATTTCCTATCATAGAGTGGTTGTAGATTTATGTAATCTATGCATCTGGGGTCAATGAAATCATAGCACAACATAAGTATAATGATAGACTAAGTTTTCTAGTGAATGGCATCAATGGTATACCCTTCAAATTAGTTTACTCACTGTGCTTCTAAAATATTAGGAGGTACAGAGGAGCCAGGGTGGTCAGTTTGATGTTCATGTTGCCTGGACAAAAGTGAGTTTTATAGCTCTAAATAAACTTGAACAGTGTTTTCCTGTCAGAATAAAATGGTCCCGGGGAAAGGCACATTAGAAAGTGTCAGCCATCTGAGAAAGAGGTCTGTCAGCTGCCCAAAATGAAGAGAGAAGATGAAAATTTCTCTAATAATAGTCTTTTATATCTTCTAAGGGCTTCCCAGCTGGAAAATCTCAAAAAATTTGACTAATTTAATTATATATCTGGAATTATGTTCTTGTACTTGATTTCATACAGACGGAAGTGAAGACTTTTAAGTGTTTCCCTTATACCGAACACTATGATACCTGTTTGAAAAGTGTAATATAATGCTTAAATGGAAATTGATATAAAAACACCGTATTAGTAAGCCTTATCCAGAAAAACAGAACCTGTAGGATACACACACACACACACACACAATTTAGCATAAGAAACTGACACACAATTGTGGAGGCTGAGAAGTCCCACAACCTGCCATCTGTAAGCTAGAGACCCAGGAAATCTGGTGGTGAGCTCTGAGAACCCTCTGAACATCAATAGTGTCAGTCTCAATTGAGTTTAGGAGAATATTGGTGTTCTGGCTCACGCACTTAGGCAGAGAGTAAACTTCCATTTCCTCTGTCTGTTCTACTCAGGCCCCCCCATAGATTGAACAATGCCCAGCTACCCAGGGGGAGGGCCATCTGCTTTACTCAGCCCACCAATTCAAAGCTAATCATGTCCAGAAACATTCTCACAGACACAATGTTTAATCTGGACACCCCAAGTCCCAGTCAAGTTATCCCCCAAATTAACCATCATAGATACCAAGAAATAATTCCGTTTACAAAAGAAACAACTGGTTATAATTTACAAAATAAATATCAAGAATCTCTTACAGGACTTAATTATTCACCTGCTATAAGGATGTGAAAGGTCAAGAGATATATATTTGAAGTAAAATGTCAGGAGATATACATTTTTAAATGTTTTTTTTAGTTGTCAATGGACTTTTATTTTATTTATTGATATGCAGTGCTGAGAATAAAACCCAGGCCTCAGATGCTAGGCAAACGCTATATCACTGAGCTTCAACCCCAGCCCCAAGAGATATACACTTGATGTAAAAGGTCAAGAGGTATATATTTGAAGAAAATTTGTCTGGAGAGAGCTGTGCCATGTCTCCCACCCTACCCCTCCAGTGGGGAGAGGTGTGAGAATACTTTCTCCCCAGCTCAATTCCAGAGAGGAGTTTTGGAGTGATCAACATGGATTTCTAATAGAAGTCCTTTGAACTGTGGGCAACTTCTTGGTTATTGAGCCATAGCTGATGAATGTAGATGAGTAGAGGCTAGCTAAAACAGAACAGTGGGCTTTGGCATGGGGATTAACTGTATTTCTTACCCCAGGACAAGGGATTTGGACATTTTCTATGAGCCAGATGATTGGAGAAGACTGCTTGGTAGGAAAGGCAGACCTCAGCAACAGGAAAGCTGGAGATACATAACTGGTTACCTAGATGTTATTCCAGAAGTCAAATAACACCTAGAAACTTTATGTGAAAGAACCCCTGTAGTGGCTAAGAATAAGGTCACTAGAAAACTCCCAAAAACATCCAGAAAGGGTGGAATCATTCAAAAATCTGCCAGATTCTCAGACTACTGACTCTGGAATATTCCAATTTTCCTCCTCCCCTTACTTCTCCCTTTCTCTACCTGCTGTAACCCTGGGGAAATCAGAAGAAATGGTAGGAGAAGGAGAAGAAGGCTATCTGAGGAAAGGTAAAAATTCAGTTATACCTCCCTTCCTGAATTGACTGCATATTTCCTGCTCAAAGAGTTCCAAGAGGCAGAAGGGTAGAAGCATGAAGCTTAAATAAAATTAGCACCATATTCATAAGTTGGAACTATATTTGTGATTTTAAAGGATGTAGAACATATCTTACCTAAAAGTGACCAGAAAAGTAATGGGATATGGTAGGCTGAGCGATACCCCCCACAAATATGCCCATATCCTACTGCTTAGAACCTGTGAATGTTTCTTGAATGGTAAAAGGGAAATGGGGAGAATATTTTGGATTTTCCAGATTGGCCAGGTATACAAGATTGGCACAGACACACAAGGCAATATAATTACACAAGCAGAGGGCAAGAAGAGATTGGAAGATGCTATGCTTCCAGCTTCTTCAAAGATAAAGGATGAGACCACAAGCCAAGGAAGTTAGGCAATCCCTAGAAGATAGAAAAGGCAAGGAAACAGATTTCCCCTAGAGCTTCCAGAAGTAATATATATATATATATATATATATATATATTATAGGCTTTCTGACCTCCAGAACTGTAAGACAATATATTTCTGTCACCAAATCTGTGGCAAGTTATTACTGAAGAAATAATAAACTAATATATGGGACTTGTTCAAGTTCTACTTCATTGACTAAAATTAAAGGGATGGGAGGAAATAAGGTGGGAAAAACTGCTCTATAATTCCATACCTCAGAAGCCAAGCTTGTCCAAAATAATGATTATACTTGTTCACCTCAACTAATATTCACAATAACTTTATGATTAGCCGTTTTGGGTTCCAACTTCTAAATGAAGAAAGTGAACATCAGAGGTTAAGAAACTTGTTTAAAGTGACACAGTGGGCAAGTGAGGACAACATAGGAAAAGAGCCTGGACTTCTGGTGACACCTCAGCTGGCACAAGCACCGTTGTGCACCTGGCTCCAAAGCCCCTTCCTTCCTCATTTAATTGTATCTTCTTTCATGTGTGTCATTCTCACATTTTTTGGAGCTATAAATTATAAAACATCTTCCATAAATCTAGTGTCCTCTAACTATATGGTTGACCCCAAGATTTAAGGCCTGTTTTGTCCTGTTTGACCTTCCTGACATCCTTGGTCTTGGTTGACCCAAGTCAGACTCTAACTCTGATCTCTGTGATGGGACTGGATGTGCTGAGATGCTTCTTTAACTCAATCTTTCTGAAAATAAGTTTATTATGTAGGTCATCATCTGGACCTGGCACTCTTTTTTAAATTTTTTTTTAGTTGTAGATAGACACAGAACCTTCATTTCATTTATTTATTTTTATGTGGTGCTGAGGATCAAACTCAGTGCCTCGCATGTGCTAGGCAAGCACTCTATCACTGAACTACAACCACAGCCCATGTACCTGGTATACTCGACTTCAAATTTCTCCTAATTCTACCACCGTTCTATAGTCTTCCATATTCAAAAATGTATAATTATTTTGGCTTTCTTATTGATAGCATTCTTCAACTTTGTAGTTGCCATGAGTGATAAACACTACTCATGTTCAGTGTCACATCTAGCACACATGGAGTGAACCGTGAACATCAAACCACGTAGCACAGTAATCACTAAGAGATTGGAAACAAGTTCTGGGAGAATTTTCAGGCCATAGTATAGGCACAGGAAACGCAGTTGGAAGCCAAATTCTCCTGAATTGAAAAGACAGAAATAGGAGTACAAGGAGGTCAAAGCAACTAGAGTTTATGGCACAGATACTAGAGAGGAGGTATCGGCATGGAAAGGGAGCTCTGAGAACTGAAGTAGGACCCTGCAAGCCTTCAATTGATTGGCATGTGTGTGAGGAAACTAAGATCAAGGAATCACCCAAAAGGAGCAGAGGGGAAAAGCATTGGAGGTTATAAAGAGCTAGGAATGATTCATATTCCCACTAGCCAGAAGAGAAAAATGTCATAATTCACAAGCGTTAGGTAGGGCACCCATGAGGTTATTGTCACACACACACAAAAAAATGCTGTCTCTGCACAAACCAGATTTAAAAGCAAACCTTAAAAGGATCAAACTGTTTGCAAATAACATAATTTTCCAAGAGGAAAGTTCAAGAAAGAGGTTGTGAGGGGAAAGGAAAAAAAAAAAAACAAGGGAGAGAATTAAATTACAGCAGATGGGATAGAGAGAGAAGATGGGAGGGGAGGGGAGGGGGATAGTAGAGGATAGGAAAGGTAGAAGAATACAACAGTTACTAATATGGCATTATGTAAAAATGTGGATGTGTAACCGATGTGATTCTGCAATCTGTATACGGGGTAATAATGGAAGTTCATAACCCACTTGAATCTAAAGTATGAAATATGAGATGTCAAGAGCTATGTAATGTTTTGAACAATCAATAAAAAAAGAAAGTTCAAGAATATTTATGGGGACTATAAAGGCATGCAACAACTAATAAGATAAAATTCACAAGATCTTACATCTTATTAAAAACTTCCTGATATATAAAGAAGTAGAAAAATCAACCAGAATTACACAGAGATTAACATGAGCAGAGGATTTAAAATCAACTATTATAACTATTTTATATATGTTCAAAAGATTATATAGAGATGAAAGATATATATTTTAAAAAGCTGAAATGAAACTTCCTGAGATGAAAAAATAAAATGTCTGAAATGAAAAATAGATCTGATGGTATTAACAGCAGATTAGATACTTCAAAAGAGTACAGTGAACCTGAGTACATAACCATCAATTAACAAGAAGGAAACTCAGAAAGAAAACAGACAGAAAAAATGAACAGAACATCAGTGATCTGTGAGACAACTTCAAATGACTTGATAAACATGTAATTAGGGCACTAAAAAAGTTGGGGGATGGTGAATAATCTCACAATCTTAGTTAATATTCAAATGGAACTTTTTTTTTTGAGATGGAGTATTGCTGTGTTGCCCAGCCTGGCCTTGAACTCATGATCCTCTGGCCTCAGCCTCCTGAGTAAATATTTTAAATACATGCAGCTTATTATATGTTTATCATACCTCAGTAAGCTGAAAAATGAAAAACTAACATATTCCTGGGTATTTCCAAGGTATGTTTAACAATAGTCCCTCTGTCTTCCCTTTTCCCTGCCCCATGGTCTCCCTCAGCCACCTCTATCTCTAGGATTGACAGCCCAGTCTGCACTGTGTGCTGGCTCTCATCCCAGTCCTTTTTCCCTGTTGGGAATCCCTTTAATGTTTCCCAGCTCCCTTCAGTTATAGCCACAGGGACGGGGCCAGAGACAAATCGCTCAGTACACTGACATGAACACACACACACAAAAAAAAAAAATCTTCACAAAAATCTTCAAAAAGCATTATAGATCAACATTACGAATATTGTTTTAAAGACAAGTCAATCTGGTGAATTACAATTTCTGTGAATTAGCCATTTGGCAAATTGGTCTTTAGGGAATTGTCTTTTGGTGAACTGACAGAATTGTCTGACATCAACAACCTTCTTCCACGGAGGGAAACAGAAGAACCAACAGGAGTATTGTTCTTACATAATGTACAGTAAGGACTGTGTGTCCCTTCTGAAAGACTGCATTTGCCAAAGTAGAAGATAATAGGCACTTGCAATGTGCTCTTGTCTAGAAATTATTCTTTCTGGATTTTTAAGGTTTCTGTCTTTAAAGTTGCAGCTAAAGAACCAGAGAAAGTATGAGACAAATTCACAATTTAATGAAATTGTCCTAGAGTTCTTGCCCAAACTAAATATAATGACATTAAAAATGTGCTTGCAATGGTGACCAAGGAGATCAAGAGGATGAGATGAATGCAGAATTCGAACACGTATTAAAGAAATAATTTAATTGAAAACAGCCAAGGTCGGGTATCTGGGAATTCTATTTATCTAAATCAAGTGATAAACTTTGAATATGGTTATAGAAAAACTCGGGAGAAGAAAAAGCTGAAGTCAGGGACATAACGCATGAAATCTCTCCCATGAAACAAACTGAACCTGGAGTTCTTGTTGATTCCAACTTTGGAGTTTCTTTGATCTCCTTGGACTCCTTTCTGTCTCTTCCTTTCAGGAGACTGTTGACCTCCAAGTGGGTTTTCTGTCTTCACACTGTGGCCTGGAAACTCTCTTGGTGGCCTAGTAGGCCATCAGTACCACTGGCAGCACCATCTTGCAAGTAATGGTTCAGAGTTCCTATGATCTGATCTGCCAAAAAATTTCGTTATATGTGTATATAAATATGACATAGTAAAACTTATCATTCTGTGTAACTAATATGTCTGTTATTTAATCCATCCGTATGTTCAAGAAAATCTGACATATTAGTCAAACAAAACTCTAATTTCATGATAAAGGGGTAGCACCTTTCATAATAATTTTCACGCAGTTTGCAAAAGCAAACACAAGTCTTATTTAACATTTGATTGAATGGTGGATTAAATAGCTATACTATTGCTTTAGTCTGCTGCCAGGAGATTGTTGGGTCTCACACAGCTAGCATAGTAAATAGAGTTGAAGAAACAGTTATAGATTGGAAAATGTCATAATTGTCATTGATAATGAAACAAGGTGAAGCAAATAAGGAATCACAGGCATAAGATACTTTGTTCACACCCTCCTAAGGGGTATTAAAAAAAAAATACAGCACAACATCATGCAATTGATTCGCAGACTGATACAGAAAGATGGTAGGCCACTGTCGTTACCCAAATGATTTTATAAATACTTTTTAATGTAAAAAATTTTCAGAGAGCCAGATGTAGTGGTGCACTCCTATAACCTCAACAGTGAGGCTGGCAGTGAGGCTGAGGCTAACCTGGGGAATTTAGTGAGACCTCATCTCAAAATAAAATTAAAAGGATTGGGTAGCTAGCTCATTAGTAGAGTGCCCCTGGGTTCAATTCCCACTACTACCAAAAAAATTTTTTTTCAGTCAGAATATGCATTTGATGAAGCTCTTCCTTTCATGGGTTCTGCCATCTCAGCATTCTACTCCACCCCCCCCCCCATTCTTTTATCTTTTGTAAACATAATATCACCAAGTTAGGTCTTTCCTTTCTTGCATGCTGCCCATAAAATTCAGGGTAGGCAGCCTCCTCCCTCGGCAACAAGAGTGGGCATGATGAGTTTTAAAGAAATCCCATCCCTCTTGCCAGTGATTAACCCAGATATTTATACTTAACCTAATTGTTTCCAATGAAATATGGGGAGAGATTTGTTGGAGCTTCGGTGGAAAGTTTTCCTTCATCTTTTTTTTTTTTTTTTTTTTAGAGAGAGAGTGATGGAGAGAGAGAGAGAGAGAACTTTTTTAATATTTATTTCTTTTAGTTTTTGGCGGACACAACATCTTTGTTTGTATGTGGTGCTGAGGATCGAACCCGGGCCGCACGCATGCCAGGCGAGCACGCTACCGCTTGAGCCACATCCCCAGCCCTTCCTTCATCTTTAAAGAAAACCAAAAGAGGGCTTTTTCTCTCTCTGCAATTTGCTGTGCAAAGGAAAATAGCCCCAATTGTCGACAGTAGTTGCATGAAAAAAAGTAACTCAGGATTAAACTGACATGGCCAACAGCCATGAGAAAAGCCCAGAAATTATTGTTGGCGACATAGAGCCATTGAATGAAGCAAATCTGAATTCTGCCTTATTTTTGATCTTCCACTTATGACCTAATGGGTCTTCTTTTGTTTTGTTTTTTCCAGGATAAAAGGCTATATTGTTATTAAAATAGTTTTTTTTTACATTTTTTTAAATTTTAATTTGTTATATATGACAACAGAATGCATTACAATACATATAAGCACAATTTTTCGTATCTCTGGTTGTTCACAAAGTAGGGTCACATCCTTCGTCTTCATACATGTATTTAAGGTAATGATGACCATAGCATTCCACCGTCTTTCCTATCCCTATGCACCCCTCTTTCCCCTCCCTCCCCTTTTCCCCTTTGCCCTACCTAGAGTTCATTGAATCCTTCCATCCCCTCACAACATATTATAAATCAGCATCCTTAAATCAGAGAAATCATTCAGCATTTGGTTTTTTTTGGATTGACTAATTTCACTTAGCATTATATTCTCCAGCTCCATACATTTACCTGCAAATGACATGATTTTATTCTCTTTTAATGCTGAATAATATTCCATTGTGTATATATGCTACATTTTTTTAATCCATTCACTTACTGAAAGGCATCTAGATTAGTTTCATAGTTTAACTATTGTGAGTTGTGCTGCCGTAAACATTGATGTGGCTGAGTCCCTGTAGTATGCTGTTTTTAAGTTCTTTGGGTATAGACAGAGGATAGGGATAGCTAGGTCAAATGGTGATTCCATTCTCAATTTTCCAAGGAACCTCCATACTGCTTTCCATATTGGCTGCACCAATTTGCAGTCCCTCCAGCAATGTATGAGTGTGCCTTTTTCTCCACATCCTCGCCAACACTTATTGTTGTTTGTCTTCATAAAAGCTGCCATTCTGACTGGAGTGAGATGAAATCAGAGTAGTTTTTATTTGTATTTCTCTAATTGCTGATATGTTGAACTTTTTTTCATATATTTGTTGATTGATTATATAGCTTCTTTTGAGAAGTGTCTGTTCAGTTCCTTGGCCGATTTATTAATTGGGTTATTCGTTTTTCTGATGTTAAGATTTTTGAGTTTTTTATATATCCTAGAGATTAGTGCTCTATCTGAAATGTGTGTGGTAAGAATTTGTTCCAAATTAGTAGGATCTTTATTCACCTCACTGATTGTTTCTTTTGCTGAGAAGAAGCTTTTTAGTTTGAATCCATCCCATTTACTAATTCTTGACATTAATTCTAATGCTATAGGAGTCTTATTAAGGAAGTTGAGGCCTAATCCCACATGATGGAGATTAGGGCCTACTTTTTCTTCTCATCAACACAGTGACTCTGGTTTAATTCCTAGGTCCTTGATCCACTTTGAGTTGAGTTTTGTGCATGGTGAGAGAAAGGGGTTTAATTTCATTTTGTTGAATATGGATTTCCAGTTTTCCCAGCACCATTTGTTGAAGAGGCTATCTTTTCTCCAATGCATGTTTTTGGCAACTTTGTCAAATATAAGATAATTGTAATTTTGTGGGTTAGTCTCTGTGTCCATAATTGTAATTTTGTCATGTAGTCTCTGTGTCCTCTATTTTGTACCATTGGTCTGCCAGTCTGTTTTGGTGCCAATACTATGCTGTTTTTGTTACTATTGCTCTGTAGTATAGTTTTAGGTCTCGTATAGTGATACCACCTGCTTCACTCTTCCTGCTAAGGATTGCTTTAGCTATTCTGAGTCTCTTATTTTTCCAGACGAATTTCATGATTGCTTTTTCTATTTCTATGAGGAATGTCATTGGAATTTTAATCAGAATTGCATTAAATCTGTATAGTGCTTTTGGAAATATGGTCATTTTGATAATATTAATTCTGCCTATCCAAGAGCAAGGTAGATCTTTCCATCTTCTAAGGTCTTTGTTGACTTCTTTCTTTAGGTTTCTGTCATTTCATTATATAGATCTTTCATATGATAAATTGTGGTATAAAGATGTATTAAGAATTGTAATGCCCCCCAAAAATAAGAGAGCTCATGTATAATGGCATAATTTGGTGTGAACATACTTTATATACAGAGTTACAAAAAATTGTGTGAATGGATATTTATGAATGTAATGCATTCCACTATTGTCATGTATGTAAGAAATAAAAAATAAATAAATAAAATAAAAATATATATACATATTTTTTAGTTGTTTAAAAAAAAAGATCTTTCACCTCTTTCATTAAGTTGATTCCCAAGTATTTTATTTATTTATTTATCTACTTATTTATTTATTTATTTATTTTGAGGCTATTGTAAGGGGTAGCTTTTCTCATTTCCAACAGACAGGCATTAGAATGCATGCTTGTGGTTGGGCACATTGTAATTAATATAAACAAATTCCTTTTGATTGATCAGAACGATATTTTGGACTGAGTCTTCTCATTGATTTTGGCACACTATTCTTACTATTTGATATTATCAGCAAGACAAATAAAAAACTCATCTGATGCCCTCTCTGATTTTAGTGAGATCTAACAAAACATCTCTATTGCTGAATTCTGTCATCAGTATTTTGTCCTGCCTTTACCAACTGGATGATCTTATTCAATGTAGCAAATTAGTCACTCAGGATGATAAAGACAGGTTCGGCCTAAGCATGCTTTAAATTTGAGAAGTTTACTTTATCTTTACCTTGGTGACACCATTGTTTGCATTCTGCTGCAAGTTGTTGTGACTTTGATTCTAGTGATGTCTACACATAGCTTAAATAGTTTTATGAGGTGATGCTGACTTATCAACTTTCAAATCCAAAAACATTTTATCTTTCCTATGGTACATTCAGAATCAGCTTTTCCTTTCTGATTAAATTTGAAGCTAACATATTTTTATGATTGAAAGATTTTTTTTTGGTTCTCCAGCTTCTTCTCCTCTCTCTCTCTCTCTCCCCCCAACCCCTTCCCTCCCCCCATGGAGCAAAATATTAACTAATTTTTTGCCGTGACAGGCATGCACACGGAAAAGGAAATTGAAAGGTGAAGAAGACTCACAACCTTCCCTCATGGCCTGAAGAAGAGTCAGATGTGCCATGGGGAACATAAGCCCAGCACTGCAGAGGAGGAAGAAGCAAGTCATTCTTTATCCTTTCTTTAAGTCCATTGACTCCTGCTTTAAGATGCTTTCAATTTGGGCAAGGGTTTCCTCAAACATTGTCCATCTTTTCACACTTGGTTAGTCTTTCACCATGTCTTTTAAATAGATTTTTTTTTCCTAGCCAATCTCAAAAATGACTTCTGGAAAAAAATGGATTAAATACTTCAAGAAGACTACATTCCATTTGAAAAAGAGCACCTTCCTTTCTCCCTGTGGGGGCTTCTTCTGGAAACAGAGAGGTGGGAACTGGTAAGAGAGTAGGAAGCGGGCTGAGATTATGGATCTTTGGTGTTTGCTGGACTAATCTCATAGAAATGTATTCTGCTTTATGGACATGCCATGCCCCTTTTCCCTTTTTAGGTGAAAAATTATGAGAAACCAGTCTATCCTTTACTTTAATGTAGGCCACACCAGTTTTCTTCTGCCCTGTTTTCAAACTTTTAACCATTGGAAAAAAAGTAGAGCATCTACTTTTTGTTCTATCTAAAATTATATAAGAGAAATCTGTTCTTCCTATAAGTAAAATCTTTTCATTCTGACAATTATAATGGTTGTCAGAAGAGAATATATAATATATACAATATATAATTATATTAATATATGTGTACAATATATAATTATATTATATATTAATATAATTATATATTGTACATCATGTAATTAATACATAATTATATATTATACATATACATTTGTTCATATTATATATGTGTGTTTTATATAACCTGTCATAGTAAGTAGCTGGCCTCCAAAATCCTTCAACCCCAACAATAACTGATTCTTACTTGCTCCTTTAAGTGAGTCTCATGTTTTGAGGTGCTCCTTCACTTGCTATTTTATGTACCTGTTCTTAATTGCAATAGTAATTCTGTAGCTATCTCACTCAGAAATGATCAATAGAGGGGATACAATTATGAGGGTGCTCACCTGATACAATGAGATCCATGTCCTACTCTGGAAAGGCATGAAAGCATGGAGATTCAGCAAAAGCAAACTTATTGTAAGCAGGAAAGAATGGCCATGGGTTGGATGGTGGGTGCAGACAACCAGATTGATAAAGGGCTCTTGATGCTGGAAAAGGTGTCATTATAGTTACTACCCCTGGGGACTACAATAAGTTTCTGAACTTATAAGTTATATAGCAAAGCATGAACTTCCTTAACTGCATAAAAAAGAATTGAGAGAGAGAGAGAAAGAGAGAAACAAAAAAATTCATTAATTTTAATGAATCCTTCATTTCTTCACTCTGGGACAAGCATATACTTGTCCTTAAGTACTCCAGGGCTCCAAGATGCCTCCTAGCTAGTGACTGGCAAAACTGGAAATCCACCAAGGACCATCTGACACCAAACTTACCTTTAAATTATCCTTCCTAACACATACCTCTCTGTGTGTTTATCCTTTTCCTGAACCTCAGGCAGCCATGTTTATCCAGACCCTGTAAGTGTAAAATTGATGACATAATCATGCAATGGTGTCTATGGGACTATTACAGGAGGATTAGCTATTATCAACAAATAGGGGACTAGTATTGTTTTATCAGCATGGGAGTGTTTTCAATTAATTTGTAATTAAATAAAGGAAGCAATTTACTGGGTCTTGGAGGAGTCAAGGCTGTGGAAGGTTTATCTCATCAGTCTCAGCTGTGCATTCCTCTTGCACCGGCTCATTGTTTAGATCACAGCAGTGATACATGATCTGACCTATAGGAGTAATTCAATAAAACATCAATATTTTTCTTCCTTTAACCCATGGTGCTGTGGCAACTTGAGAAATCTGTCTGGAGTCACCTCCATCCTGAGTCAAGGGCTCTACCTAGCCTTACTGCTCTCTCAGCTATTCCTGCCAAAGAGCCCAACCACGTTAGAAATGATCACACTAGTTTTGTCTAGTTGGGAGACAAACGGACTTCATAGGTTCAAAAATTCTCAAATGTTTTGCACCTAGATCTTCTAGGCTCTATGTCACTTTTTATATCCAGGATCTGATATAATTTCCTCCCAATCATCTTGCAGAGCAGGCACTGTTATCCCCATTGTATTAGATGAGCAAATTTAGTTTAGTTGGTGGCTAAGCCAGGAACAATACCCAGTTCGGCAGCATTCTCAGGACCCAGAGCTTTTCCATCTGCTCTCCTCAGCCCAGCCTTCTACAGATTGTAAAAAGTGAAAATATGATTGATCCTCTCATACAGCAAGAGGACACCATAGTCATTTCTTAGTGGGCCTTTCTTAATTCATAAAATCCTAATTTTCATCTGTGTTTCTTCGGAACTTAGTATAGATATTTCAGTAAAGACATGCTAAGTAATAATAACAACAGCTGCAGCAAATGCAAACCTTGCTATTTACTGAGTTCAAGGGAGTCTTCTAAACATTTTATGTATATTAACTCATTAAATCCTTACAAAGCACTATGAGATTGGTGCCTAATACTATGCCCATTTTATAGGCAAAGAACCATAGTGACAACGGAGTCATTTCACTTAAGTTTACACTTTTACTTGTTTTAGTGTAATCTGATCTCAGAACCAAGCAGATAGAAATCATCTGTTATGGAGGTCACCAAAGTGGAAAGCATTAAAATTTATCATGATATTTGCTATTTATGTAAAAGGTTTGATATTTATTACCTTAAAAAGGGAGGAGGCAGGTGATTAGCAAGGGCGGTGGAATGTGATGGACATCATTATCCAAAGCACATGTATGAAGACTCAAATTTGGTGTCAGCATACTTTATATATAAACAGATATGAAAAATTGAGTTATATATGTGTAATAAGAATTGTAATGCAAAAAAAGTACATGTATAAAGGCATAAATTGGTGTGAACATACTCTATATGTAAAGATATGAAAAATTGTACTTTATATGTGTAATAAGAACTGTAATGCATTCTGCTGTCATGTATTTTTAAAAAATAATATCAACAAAACTGAAAAAAGGCCCCACCCATAGTTAAGATATCCCCATCAATAGTTTGATACAATACCCTTGCTCAAGCTGAATGTCTGCTAGTCACAGTTAACACACACACCCTGGTGTGATGACTGCAGCATCCTCAGTACCCTGTCAACTGATGGCAGTTTAATCAGGTCTGGTTTAGTCGCATGAACAAATTAAATACCTATTTTTCTCTCAACCAATTTTTCTAAGGTGAATAGTGGCTTAAAAAATGTGTCTTACAAAGACACTTGGGTTTGAGAATGGTACCTACAATTATAACATGAATGAGCAAAAAGAGGACAACAGAGATGACACTTTCCATACCTGAGCAAGGAGTCATGTAGCAAAGGACATCTACTCATATCTGAGAAGCTATCATTTTATTTCTTCCATATGTAAAAGGCGATTCAGGAACAAAAATGAATGACATTAATTTAGAGGAATTGTTTGATCTAAGTGAAAACTCACATTTCATAGAATAATATAGAATTGCTATTATATGTACCTGTCCTTAATTGCAATAGCAGTTCTCTAGCTGCCTTACTGGAAATGAGCAATATAGGGGATACAGTTATGGGGGTGCTCACCTCATACAATAGGACTTATGTCTAACTCTGGAAAGCTCGGCTTTTTAGACCATAAGGGCACAATCTTTTAAAACTAACAGCAAACTTTCGAAGCCAATGTTGATGCTTCTTCAGTAAGTTTGTTTTCTGGTTTTCATGGCTCGCCATCCCCCATGCTGGACAGTAAATGCTGACAAACATTTTTGCAAGTTCTATGTTCATTTCTTGAGTCATAAATTTAATCAATTTCTTTAAACTTGAACTTCCGTATCTTAATGCTGCTGAAAGGGTTTACTGTAAAATGTAAAACTATTACCAAATGATTAAATAAGCAGGCATAGACTTGTGTCCTACAATTAAAAACAAAACCACTGAAACAAAAAACAAATAAATAAATAAGCTCCAACTGTTCTCTCCATACCCTATGACCGAGCAATATTTTGTGCACATTTTTCAGGTACACCCAACCAGTGATTTTCCATGTTCCCACTAACTCCAGATACTCTCTGTCATTGTCTAGTAGTTTTGAGCAACCCTTATATTATGGCACCATCTGTGGCCTGACTGGTTGACACATCAACAGGCTAGACAGGACAGTAGCAACGAAAACTTCTCTTCTAAAACCAAAGGAGATCTTGGCCACATGAGTAGAGCAACCCATGTCCAAGGGAAGTTTGATTTATCAAAAAGCATCTTGAGTGTTCTCCTGGGAAACAGGGTATTAGTTATGTTGCAGCTAGAAAGAGTCAGAAAACAAGACAGATCATCACTAGTGTCCTTCAGGCTTTACCAGTGTGTGAAATCTGTTCATTAGCCGTGCTTTTCATGTACTGCTAAAAGAGAACAACCATGGTAGATTCTGAAAATAAAATGTGGAGATCATCCACATCCATCCAAATCTGCTTCAGTAAAATAACAACAGGCCATTGAAAAAAAAAAAAAAGGAGACTGATTTAATTACTTTTCTCCAAACATAACCTGCACTTAAATATATTCATATCTTTGCTGTTACCCGCTTCCTCTGCCTGCAATGCCTGAATTTTTCCCATTTCAGGATTCAATTCAAATTCTAAAATTTTCTCTGATTTTTTTTTTTTAGGGCAAGGAATGCTTCCTTTTTTACAATTCCCATACCAATTTACCTATATTTCTTTTTGGCACTGAACACTTTTCACCTTACATTTGGGCTATTTATATACCAGACTTATTTTGCTCACCTTTCCTTGAAATATGTACCTCCCCATGTTGGCATACCTTAGACTTTTTCTATCACACAATGTCTGACTCATGGTAAGAGCCAATGAATGAATGAAGACCATCTACCAAAGAGATGTTTAATACTAACAGTACAAAAAAGAAAAAGACAGTCAAGCTACAGTGCATCCTTCTCTGCAGCTGCTGGCTTATGTGGTACTCAAGCCCACAGCTGGGGACAGCTGTGCCAGTTGGGAACCGACTGAGATCTTAACTACATCTGCAGAATGAAAACACCCAAGCAAGGGTGGGACTTATTGTACTGATTACTAATTTTGCTTTAAGTAGTTGTATCCCTGGGAAGTCTATCCACATTTCTCAGGCTTCTGGGTGGGCTTCTGAGCATTAGTACCACTTGTTAGCTACAGTTTGAAGAAATGCGTTGGTCTTTTCCTTTGTTCCTTTAGAAGGGGAATCCTGCATCTCTGAGGCCTTGAAATTTTCTGGATTCTTTGCAGATAGTAACTGGAATCAAAGCACAGTGGGAATACCTGTTAGAGCAAAAGATTATTATTTATTTAAACTCTGCCCTATTTTAAAAGAATTTTAGAAAGATTTCAAAAGACATGGAGGGAATAAAGTAAAACCATTAATGAAAATTTAAAAAAAAATAGGTGTAGAACATTAAGATGATTGATAATGAACATAGAAATTGATTGATGCCAAACCTGAAGGCTATAATTTCCTCTATATTTGTGGCAGGTGAACTGAAAGGGTCCTAGAATCCAAAAAAAAGAGCCAGGTGTGTGGAGAAATCAATTTTTGAAATTGTGATGTCTGTAAGATGAGAATAAACCAATTGCTCAAGGGGAGTGTTTCCCTCTCTGTGCTCTAAGAAAATTGTACTCAGTGCATTCTATGAAGTCTCCTCCATGATGTAGACACCCCTGTTCTCAATAACATGGAAACAAAATGTAAGAATGTAAGAAACTAAACAGCTGATCCCTGAGCCCCATACAAATCTGACGTTAGGGTGAACATCCACGTAGTGAGGAGCTGCTGTAGAGAGCAATGCTTTTCTCCTGCTCTTGCAACTTCAGGCCCAACAAACATTTCTGAAGCTGCTACTCGGTGTCAGCCAGGAATAAGTGTTTCCAGGAGCGAGAGAACAGTAGAATATGCTGAAATCATCTTTATTTCTTCTTCCTTAGTTGGAATGGGCTTGTGCTAATCCAGTGACACTCTCACTCTGAATCCTGGGGCCAAATGGGCCTCAAGGCATGGAACCAAGAGGTGCCGTCCAGAAGACGGGACAAAGATAACAGGCCTCTACCAAGTGGCAGAAGAATAAAGTGATCTCTTCATATAGCAATACAATTATTACTTTCCCCAACAAACTTTTACTGAGATCTTATATGGTGTATAAACAGGGGAAGAGAGGGTAATGGTGCACAGAAGAACCAGGTGCATGTGTCAATCTTAGAAAACTCAAGTCTAGTAGGGCCAGGGGAGAATCTCAGTCAAGGCCCTGGAGGCCATACATCTGTATCTGGGGTGAGGTCTTGCCTTGACATAGCCTTTCCATACCCTTCTCAGACACTCATGATGCTCCACTTCCAAGGTTCTCATTCTTGCTAGCACATCTTTCTTCCCCTCTCTGAAAGAAAGAGGGAACAGAAAGTACAGAGGCCCTAGCATGGCTTTTATGGCAATAGCACAGTGGATGAGGGAGAATGGTAAGAAAGGAGACTGGGACGATGACTGGGACCAGAGTACTGTGGCCTGGGAGATGATTGTAAGGATTTTCACTCTGAATGAGCTGAGACATCACTGGGGAATTTTCAGAAGAGCAGAAACACCTATATTTTATTACTAGCAAATGCCTCTGGTCACTGTTTTAAGCATTCACTACAGGGAGGGAAGGGCAAGAGCATCAAGAGCAGTTAGGAAGAGATTTAGGATGATTCAAGCGAGACATGATAGAGATTAGGCTGGCCATGATACAATGGAGTGAAAATGGAGAGCACACAGGATTGGGGAAATGGAAAGCATCAGAATTGGGCTTCAAGGAAACTGATCTGGCAGTGGGATG
Organism: Marmota flaviventris; assembly: GCF_047511675.1. Taxonomy (NCBI): domain Eukaryota; kingdom Metazoa; phylum Chordata; class Mammalia; order Rodentia; family Sciuridae; genus Marmota; species Marmota flaviventris. The sequence goes on along the minus strand of NC_092507.1, from coordinate 109,082,781 downwards.
GAAGAAAGGGCTATGTTCATAATGAAAAGAAATTGGGAGTCCTAAGACAGGACTCCTCAAAGGGGGACAATAGACCACTTACATTTGAATCACCTGCAGAGCTAGTGAAAATACAGATTCCTGGGTCCTCACATGGTGTTGGAATTAGAATCTTGCAAGAAACTTTGTGAGTTCCTTATAGATTATTCTTTCACTTGCCAAAGTTTGGGAAACACTTAAAACCCTATATCTGAAAATCAACCATGTCAACTGATGAGAACAGTGTCAACTAATATTATGAAATAAACAGATAAATATTAGAGCTTTTCATCTCTCTCTAAAATAACATCTGTCTTAATTCTGATCACTACAACAAAATATTATTGACTGTGTAATTTATAAACAAACAACAGAAATTTATTTGTCACAATTCTGGGGGCTGAAAAGTTCAAAGTGCCAGCATATTTAGTTTCTGGTGATAGAAGATTTTTTTTCTCACTATAAATTCACATGGTGGAAGAGAGTAGGAAACTCACTGGGAGTCTCTAATTTTGTTTATGAGTTCAATCCCCATGTCTTAATCATATCCCAAACCATCCTACCCTTCAGTAAGATCACCTGGGGTGTTAGGATTTCAACATATTAGTTTTGGGGGAGATATAAACATTCAATATATTGCAATATAATTATTTAATAATAATGCTAAAAGCTATTGTTTTGGTACATAGACTATGTACTAGATACAGTCCTAAATAATTTACCAGTGCTTAGGAAAAAAATGTGACAAACTTCCCCCAGTCCCATTTTTCCTATCTAGGACAAGTGGAGAGCCTAAAGAGACTACTTGGGTTGCCTAGTGGGGTCACGAGCGTTGAACTGCTAATTATAGGCTGAGAGGGTACCACAAAATTCTGTAAAAGGAAAGAGATGGAGCGAAACCTGAGATGGTCTGGGATAGGCCTGGAGCCTCAGCAGAGAGCAAAAGCCAGAGTTGAAAGGAAGACCTAAGAGATGGCCTAGAGGGGGAGAACTGGAGAGGGAAGATGACGTGGCAAAGACCAAAAGGGGAATTCTTGAGAATTAACAGAGGTGTTTAAGGAGGATTTTATGTTGTGTCATATAGCCTTTGATGTAAATACCTTTTTTCCCACCATCTTCCTATTAATTCTTTATTAATACAAAAGTCGTTCTTTATCCTTGATTTTGTTTTCTGAAGATTCAGTTGTCCGTGGTCAAATGGAGTTTCAAAAACATTGGGTGGAAAAATTCCAGAAATAAACGATTCTTAAGTTTTAATGTGCATGCTGTTCTAAGTAGTGTGATGAAATCTAACTTTGTTCCACTCATTCAAGGTGGAACATGAATCATCCCTCTGTTCAGAGTATCCACTTTGTATATACTACCCACCTATCCACCACTTAGTTGTTGTTTGGGTTATAAGAATGGCACTGAGGTATTTCAGGGATTGTATTAAGCACTCAGAACTATTCTAGGTATCCACTGGAGATCCTGGAACATATCCTCAAGGATAGGGGGAATATTTTGTTATTTACTGGGTCTCTTTGTGGAGGATATAATGATGGGCAAGGTTCTGCTGTGAGTGGGACAGGCCGAGAAGAGAGGTTTGCCTGTTAACTCTGGTTTGCCGTTCAATCCACTCACTCAACTCCACAAATCTTGCCACCTCTGCCCATGCAGGACTGTCCTGCTTGCCTCTACACTCTCCCACTGAAGCCTTTCTGTGGTTCACGGAGTCTGTGTGGTAATTTTATTTATTGCCTTAGTGTTTTCCAGGCAGAGAATCTGGAATTAGAGTGACCTTTAGCCCACAGCAGCTGCTGATTTATCACAGGATTTGTTAGAGTCTCCTCCAGATGTTGATGTTCCTGACATGCAGCCATTTAATTTGAAATCGGCTCAACTGGAAAATTAGGTTAAGGGCTTTCATAGTCACAATTCAAGGCAGAAATTTTACCCTTTTATATAAGCCCAAGGTGCTAGTGGTACAAACGACAATTCAAAGAAGTTTAAATTCTGGACTAGGTAATGTTACGCTATACCAAGAAGAAGGCTGAAAGGTGGGAGGCAAAGTCAGTTGTTCTTACCAGGTGGGTTCCCACTGGGGCCTCAAGAATGGCTTCCAGAACCTGTAAAGAGACTACAGATGTGGAAGCCTCAGCCTAGCTCAGGTGAGAAGAGAGAGAGCAATCCCTCAGCACAATGAGGGAGCATATAAATTTGCTCCTCTACTCTGAGCTCCAGAGCCACTGCAGCTAATTAACTGCCTGCCAGTTCAGACTTTCCATCATTAGGTGGTCCAGGCTACCTGTCAGAGTCCCTAACCTATTAAAGAGTGCTGTGTAAAAGTTTCAGAGTCCTCACCTTGTCCTGGAGCCCAGCCAGGCAGAGGTGGGTGGTAGTGGATGCTGCTGTGAGGAGCAGTGAACTGTGTTAGAAGGAGACATTGCTCAAGCTGCTATTTATCGACAAAAAATCTAGGCCTCTGAAGTGAGGATGAACTCAGAGATAAAAGAGAGTCCAGAGCAGAAACCATCTCAACGTGCCTCCACCCCATTCCTGAGACTGGGGTTCTCCTACTTTGACAGACAGCTGCCAGACCCAGACAGAGTCAGAGCTCAACAGAGTGGAACCTATAAAAGGAACAACATCCATTGTATTTAGGACTTGAAAAAAAAAAAGTAGTAGAGTAGCACACAGTGTGATCCCTGCTACTCGGGAGACTGAGGCAGGAGGAAAACAAATTTGAAGCCAGTCTGGGCAACTTAGCAAGACCTTCTTTCAAAATAAAAACATCTGGGGATGCAGCTGAGTAGTAGAACACATGCCAAGCAGGCATGAGAGCCTGAGATTCAATCCACAACACCACAAAAAGCACAAATGAACAAATACTGGAACACATTCCGAGAAGACTTCATAATAAGAGGGACAGAGATAGATGGAGAAAAGAAGTCTTGGTTGACAGTTCAGAAGTGGGTGACAAGAAGTAAAAGAGGAATTATTTCAGTGCGAATACTTTATACCAATAGAGAAGACCACCCGACTTGTTCTGTGGGGCTAGGTGGGGGAAGTCAGCAGTCAGCAAATGAAATCCACAGAGAGAGGTAGATTCTTAGGTAAATTACTTGTGCATGTGTGCACACACATGCATGTGCCTTTAATGTCCTTCAAATCTATGATCCTAGACTCAGGTCTACTCCCAAAATGTTTTGTACCTTTTATGTGAAAGTAAGTCTCTCTCTTGTCATTTGATAAATAAAGATATTAAAGCTGTCTTGACTGGAAGACTGAGAAAAATGTGAAAGACACCGTGTGTTCAGAGTTTCAAATCTTTTACAATGACAATTAGTGTCTGAATGCAAAATACGTGTTTTTCATTTAATTCTATTAGGGGACATGTTAGGCAAATTATGCAGAATAAAAGAATTGGATAGTGTGGATATTTTGAAATATTTACCACAATTCTACAACCGGAGAAGATTCAAGTTCCTGATTTTTTTCCCTCTTGAATTTTTACATCTGGATTTATTTATGTTGGGATAAATGCCCACTTACTGACCCAAAATTCTTCATGGTAACAATGAAGCATCCACCCAAGACTAGCATCTTCACCCTAGTGTTGATCAAGTGAGTAAGAGGTTCTTTATACAGGAGTTGAGTCCACCAGAATCTACCATTCTCATAGCCTGCACACAGTCAGGCTATTAAAACTACAATTTTAATTAAAGCAGTGTGATGAAAAAGTTGACTGTAGGAAAAATCACTCATTATCCAGAGGTATTGTCCACACTTGCCAAACATCTGGATTTGGTGGAGAAACATCTGAGTGGTTCAACTGAATTTTTCTTTTTCATTTAGATGTTTTAGTGTCATGTAGACACAGCTTCAGTCAAGCCTTGGAGGAAAAACTTGGCAGGAAAAAAAAAAAAACAACAGAATGACTTAATGCTAGCATAACAGTCTAAAAAGAATAGAGTTTTCATTTGTGATTGTCATGATGCAGGAGACACTGGAGGAAAGTCATTCTTCTAAATAAGACAGTGAGTAATGACCAGGCAACAGAAATAATAATGAGCTAAACTCTGAGACGTCTTTCACAACTCAGGCAAATGATTAGTAAATTAGCAAGCTATGATAATGGTACAGAGATGATCTGTGAATCATTTTAGTAGGTATTTGGAAATTCTGAGTACACAAAGATGAACAGAAAAAGTTACGTATAATCTGAGTGCAAAAAGGTATATGGAAGAAACCACTTTCTGAAGGCCAGTGTAGAATGGAGAAGAATCCCGGGAATCAGGATAAAATAAATACTATTAAACTAAGCTGAGAAATAAAGAAAGGGTTTTTACTTTTTTTACATTATTTCATTATTTTTCATTTTCAGAAGTTTTCATAAAACTTCTTTTAGCTGGGCATGGTGGCATAGGCCTATAATTTCAGTAACTATATTGAGACAGGAGGATCACAAGTTCAAGGCCAGCTTAGCAACTTACTGAGGACCTAAGCAGCTTAGTGAGACCCTAACTCAAAATAAAAAAAAAAATTAAAATGGGCTGGGGATATAGCTCAGTGGTAAAGTTCCCCTGGGTTAAATCCACTATACCCCAAACCAACAAAACAACAAACAAATTTCTTTTAACTGTTGAGGATGGTTAAACCCCATTCTCCCGCAGAATGAAAGGGGAGTAGGCATAGACGCTGCGACTGCATCTGGAGGGGAATAGGACCATTAGGTTGACAATTTGATTGTCACTGTCATTCTGCAGCTTTATCAGAGCAGGGAAATTTAGAACATTATGTCTTTTTTTAGTTCATCCCTCTCTCCTGGTCATTTCTAGAGCTTCTCTAGTTAGCCCAGCTCTTGACATACTCTCTCCATTCTGGAAGTCAGGAACCTTAGGTTCTGGTTTCCTCCATCCTATCCCCTGCCAGTCACACACTCAATTTCTCTGGACCTGTTTCTTCATCTTTACAATAGGGATGTTGACTTGTATTACTTAAATGGTAGCATCCAGCAACATTTTAACAAGAAGTTAAAATTCTTAAAACTTAAATGTTATAAGATGAAGAAGCAACAATTAGAATTTTAAAATGCATTTCCAAAGTGATGTTTCTGACTCAAAGGCAAGGGTGACCCAGGATCTGAGTGCCATCATAAAGACCAGGTGTTGAACTGTGAGGTCACAGGTAAAGTGACATTGGAGAAAATACTGGACCCAGTGTACTTCAAAAAAAATCCAAATGGAACATGCAGAAGGTACCAACTTAGAAAAAGCAGACCCCAGTGTGGGCAGGCAGTGAACACATGAATGATATTAAGAGATTATAGAAAGATGGGTGGAGAAGAATGAAATGAGATTCAGCTTGGAAAAATGCAGAGTAATGCATTTGGGAGCAAGTAACCAGAAACACATGAATCTGTAATATACTGCGGCAACAGAATTAGCTGGAGACCAAATCATCATGCCAGTAAATAGAAGATGCTTGATCTCTGCACCCCAGGGTAGGCTACACATTGAATTCTGAGTTCAAACCTCCCCGCTTTGAAAATAAGGAATAAAAAAGAAAAATGAAAAGAGGTCAGGAGAGTTCAGAACGAATAATTATGGAAACAAAAGTGGCTGGCTTAGGATGAATGGTCTGGTTGGTACCAGGCTATGATAGGAACACATCGCCTTGTGAATCCCAGATTAGAAATTGTTGTGGAATTAAGGCATATCAGGGAAGGAAGGCATCTTAAAAATGTACTCTATCCTCCTCCCTCCATTTTATAAAAGAATCCCAAGACTCAAACACTTCAGAAAAGGGTGTCATTTGTTAAAATGATTTCTAAAGGAATGAAAGCAAAACCTCCTGGCTTCCTGGTTATGGATCCCCTTACCCAAGAGTTTGTGAATGTGGGTCACTTGTGATGCATTCTTGTCTTTGATAGTGAGTCACTCTATCCTCCTCCTGCCCCCAACCCCCACGTCCTTCTACCTGTTATTCCATTCTCAAAGGATGGTCCTCCCCGGGCCCATGTTTCCACCTATGTCATGTATCCCTTCTCAGCTCACAGAGAAGGGCTGAAAGGAGACACCTGCAGTAATCTCTCTCCTCTCTGCAGTCAGAGTTAGATTTCCCGCCTCCCTGTCCTCATAGGCCTTCATTTTTTAAAGGTCCCCTAAGGCAATTGGTAACACTGCACTGCAGATCTGTTCCTGCTTTCACACTCTACACCTCACAAGAGGGATGTCTTGGTCCTCCTCAGGACTTCATTGCTTATTATGAGGCCAGGCATAAACAAAAAATTTTTTCCATGAATGTGAAATGGATGAAACATTCTGTTTCCTCCAAATCACTCTTTGAAAAGTCCTGCCTTCAAAGCAGAGAGCTTTGGGGAGGTAATGTATGTGGTGCCTCCACATGGCTGATGTTGGTGTTTTAAATGCAACAATACTTGATCTCCTCAGACACTTTATCAGAGCAGAAGTCCTTTCCACAAACCAAATCTAATCAACCCATCAAAATGTAGTCCACCTCCCACAAGCACCACTAACTGATTGGCCAATTCTATCATTCAGCTTTTCCCCAAATATGTTTTAAATAACACTATATTTCACAATATATTTCTCTACTAAACAAGCATTCTCATGGTACAATAAATGAGAAACAGTTGGCTACACTAAAATAACTTGCTTTCTTTTACTGTTCAGTGTATTATGAATTGCACCCAGTTTGATCCTCAGAACACTTTGCTCAATCTGTCGACATGTCATCTTCAGACATGTTTTGTGGACAAGATTTTTAAATGTACCAAGTTTTCTGGCCAAGTGATCATACAACATATTCTTGTAGTAATATAATAGCCAATGATAACTATTTGTCAGTCTCTATTGCAGTGATATATATGTCTACTAAAGCAATTTAATTCTCATATACCCACAGGTACAATTATTGTCCCCACTTTATAGATGAAATAATGGAGATATAGAGAGGTAAAGAAACTTACACCATCACATAGTTGGTAAGTGGCAGAAGCAGAACTCAACTGTAGGACGTCTGACTCCAGCGCTCAGCACATCAAGCTTAGATTGTCATTCCAGTAAACTTCTGGCGCTACAGAATGAGTCCAAACTCTTACGGCATGCAAACCTTTGAAATACATTTTAAAAACTCATATGCTCTTTCTGAAGCCTCTATTTTCATGAATATTCAACCATTCTTCCAATGACAAACTCTGAAATTCTTTTGATTTCTTGATGATTGGCCTCTGAACCACTGAGTGGATTCCACATCCTCATTAAAGTTAAATCTCAGAAGTAATTCAGCCAACCTTATGTGGTTCAACTAATGCTAAGAACAGCAAACTAGTGCCACATCCTAGAAACACATAAGGTTTTAGGGACAGGAGGGGGGATCTTATTGATGTGTTTTTTTGTGTGTTTAGGCTATCCATATTGAGCTATTGGCCCATGTTTAACTAAATAACAACCACGCTCAGCAAAGTGTAAGTTTGAGGAATATTTCATGAGCTCCTTTTATGAGTAACAAAAACAATAGATGAGTAAAGACTGCCCTCAGTCCAATGTTCCCACTTAGGAAAATCTGCAAGTATCATGTAGGCCTCATATGGGACATTTCCTGCCTCCCGTTTTTAGTTATGACCTTCCAGGAGGAAATCAGGAGGGGGCACCAGCCATGGACTGGAAAAATGGTCTTGGAAGAAGAACTTCCTATATCACTGTCCCCTCTGACTTCATATTAGAAGCAGCATGGGAGGGAAGACAAGAGAAAGGATGAAATGAGTTTTTAAATTAAGAATTAAAATATACAGATACAGTGAGGTGTGTGAGCAGCCCAGTCAACACTGGTAACATAGCTCCTTCTCCCTTTCCACTAGAACCACTTAATTCAGAAGAGCAGGTTGTGACCAATTCATCACCTAGAGAGAGTGGTCAGGCCTCTGCTTGAATGGGAATTTCCTCACTTGACAGATGGGAATTGGGTGTCTGTTAGCTAAAATTTTTCCTCTAATTACTAATTATACCAGAGAAAGAGGCTTTATAGCCAGAGTCCTGGAAATGTGAAATTTGATCACTAGAGATTTGCAGTAAAGATGGAAGATTGATGTGTGATGTCGGACAGCTGGCACGGAGGCCCATCGGGCCAGGGGGCCAGCAGCTGCTCACAGCAGATTTGAGAGAGAGGGAGGAGGATCCTGGAAAGGGGATCAAAAATGGATCTGGGAGAAGAGAGATATGGAGAACCATGTTAACAATTTTGCTTCCCCCTCCTCCCTTTTCTGTCATTTCAAATAAGAACATATTAATCCTCTGAATTTGAGGCTAGAGCCAACAGGTGGCAAAGCCTGTTCCTGCATAGAAGGCAGCTGTTGGGACTGAAGAAGGTACCAGAAGAGGAAGCTTCAGGTGGGAATCTGCACAGCACAATTAACCTTTACCCTGAAACCCATCCCACCACACTCCCAGCACTCACAAAGGAGACCATGACCCTGAAGATCATACACTCTGAACATTCCCTTGCGTGGTCCAGAGACCAGCTGCAGTGGAATCTCCTGACCTTCTGGCTAACAATGCAGATTCCTGGACCCACCCAGTCATCCAGAGTCTGAATCTCTGAAAGTGGAACAGTTCACCTCCTCAGTTACTTTCTCTCACATCATCTCAATTATTTTCTTCTCCCCACCTAAATCTGCAATGGTACCATCATTTATTTATTTTCTGTCTTCTCCATGCTAAGGTATGGTCCAGTGAAGCAAGAACCACCTGCCCAGAGCAGTATCTAGCACATACAAGGGGCTTAATAAATATTTGTTGAATGAATAAACAGGTGAATTAAAGGGGAAGAGAGAAGGAGACTGTAAGTTCAGAAAGCCTGCCCTCACTAGGCAGGCTGAGCTGAGTCCAGTTCCTAGGCCCTGGGAATCCTCGTGCAGCATGGTCATGGTGACAGCCCAGAGGAAAGGAAGTCACTCCCTTTGGATGTGAATTTTGTACAATGAATCTTAAATGTCCCCACCATACCCAAACAGAGCAGATTCCTCACCACAGCCAGGCACGAAGACCCTCCCCAGCACCCAGTCAGTCGTGGTCCACCCCATGTACCTCTCTCTCAGGAAATCCCTAGTGCACACCTGTCATTATTCTTAAATTGACCCTGAGTCATCAACTTCAGACCAGCAGAACCATATATATAAGAGCCCTAAAAATCATGACCATTGCTCTAGGTCACAAAAACAGAAGTAATAGGAGAGACTAAATCTGTCCTTTCTGCCTCATAAACTAATTATATCTTTCAATTCAATCACTTCTTACATTTTTTGAAGCTTATTCTCAAAGCCGCTTTTTAAGTAATACATGTCCTACTCAATCTTCCTATGACTTTCTTTTCTAATTTAATAAGTTTGTTATTGTTAACATTACTACCGAAGAAAATGACTAGAGTATTCACAAATGCAGCATATTGAAACGTAACACTTTTATGCATAGTGCCATCACAGAAGTCTACTAAATCATTCTTTAAAATCCCCACTCCCACACAATAAACATAGTTTTTGCTCCATCTGAGGGACTTCTACAATTCGAAGTTCAAGGATCATGGGCTATTGGATTTTTTTCAGGGTTCCAAAGAATCATATAACCTCAGTCCTACCTCCCTCTATTGTATCATGGAAGAAGAAACAGACACCCAGAAGCAGGAAGTGATATGGCAAGTATTCCCATTTTTGTTTTGAAGAACTTTTCACAGAAACTCCAGTTCTCAGGGTAATAACTTTGAGCTCTGAGGCAGGGCCTCTGTGTCATTACCTGATATTTCTCTTTCTTGTTATTGACCCATTAGACATTAAATCCCTATAACACTGAGACTTTGGATGGTTTCAGAAGTGTCTCATGTCTTTCTGTCAATGCACTATGTTCCCTCCATCCTCAGGGCAGCTATTCCCATACGGAGGCAACTAGTGTCATGTTAGCTACAAGCTCAGGGGATGTGAGAGGACCATTACTGTGTCGAGAGTGTGGAGCTAACTGACCACCTGAGTTTGACCTTGCTTCTTTGAGTAACCTGCCTCCCCACTTAATGGGTGGAAGAAGGAGGTCCTGAGCCTCATTCCTGGGAGGGTGACTTTGAAGGTGACTTTGCACTGCACTAGCCTCTCCCACAGCAGCCCTGAGAGCCATTTTGACATGAGCTCTATCCACCCCAGCGTCAGCACAAACAGGAAAGGATAAAGAGGGGGCTGTGTGCAGGTGCTCTCCACTCATTTGCCAAAGGAAAAAGATTAGCAAGCATCCCCTGGCACCAGAAGAAGAGCCATCGAAGCTCGAAGACTAATGTGGCATCACTTTTCTGTTGGGGTTGAGGTACTTTGGCATTCAGGGAAGAAAGAGCTGGATCCCATGTCTGCTGTGTTTTATGTATTTGCTCTCAAAATATATTGCAGAGCTAAGCAGAGTCCAAAAATATTGTCCTATTCAAGGGTAGAACAAGCAGGAGTGCTTTTTTCTCTTTTCCATTCAGGGAATTCCTCTTCATTTCTCAAAATGAAGCTCCTTGGTAAGTCCCTCTGGGATGCATTTTTAAACCCCTCTACAGAGAGTGTCCTGAAAGAAATGAGTCTCCTTCGTGTGTGTCCCCATAGCACTTTTCAGTGACCAGCCTGTCCTGTGGAGTTCTAATTATCTTCCTTAAGAGTCTGTTTTCTCAGACTGTGCTCCTTTCCAGAGAAGGGGACAGGTGTTCCTTTATCTCTGTAGACCCTTCCCCTCCGCACCCATTCACTTTCTACCCCTCACCTCCAAGTCTACTTTTGTAAAGCCTAGCACATCAAAGATACTCAAAAAACAGGGTGGGAGTGGGAGAAAGAAAGATAAACGGCTTACCCAAAGTCACAGTAAGTCAGCATCAGAGTCCTGCCCTTTAGTGCAGTACTCGATTCTAACCCAGGCTGTCATCATGCTTATTTGATAGTCCACAGAGAGCGACATGTTATTTTGAAAAATAATTTTTCTACTAAAGAAATGAAGAAAAATAGAACTTGGGCCAGTTAATTCTTAAGTATCATTAGACAATGGCTTACAGGCACCATCTAAGCTTTAAATCAGGATCATTTTCGGGTCTAATGGAAATTACATGGTGGCTTTGACTTCACAGGGAAGGAACTTGGAGCTAATCAACCTCGGGAATGCCACCATCTGAGATGCCAAGGCAAAAACAAAGGAATGCCATCGATTAAGAGTCTCCTGTCAAGAATGTTCCAAAGTTGTGATGCTGTTGAGATGAGATGGATTGGAATCTCAGCCACAGGCTTAATTGCTTTGCAAGGGACCACAGCTGTTCCTGCAGGAGAAATCAAGGAGAATCTTGTTTTCTTACTTTCAACTTTTTGCTGACCGTGCTAGAGACTGTTTCTGAGCTGCCTGATGCCTGTACCCATCACAAACGGTTATTTCTGCAGGGTCCTGTATCGTGTGTCTGTTTTTCACTGTGTTTCCAGCACTTAGTGTCATGCCAGAAAAGTGGCACTTGCTGAATGAATTAATGAAACTAAAAGTAGAGTTTAAATAGAAAATAATAGTTCCCTGGCACACAAGAGAGATGCCTCTTTGCTATTTGAACAAAGATTCTCCTTGGCCCTTTCTCTAGAATATAGGAACATAAAGAAAGAGAAATAGATTGAAACCCATTTTAATTTCGTTTGATTGATGATTCTGTCTACATTATATTTTTCATCCATATCCAATGTCAAATCAACTCTTTTCCAGAACTCTTCTTTTTCCTCTCCTATGATAACAACTGTGATCCCTGAATAAGAAATGACTTGTGAAACATTTGCAACCTTTGAAATGGCTAAAATGACCAATGCCTAATAGAACAGGGTCATGTATGAACTATGACAGAAGTTGGGCCCATGGGGTAAGATCTGGAGAGTTATTGGCTTAAGTGGTGTTAAGCAGTGCCTGTGATTAGAAAATGAAATGAAATAGAATCTCCTCATAGAATCAAGAATAACCAGGCATCATCCTAAAATAAACAGGCCCAAGAAGCATGGGTGGCAGTGGCTAATCCTCAAACCTGTTCTTCCCCCCTTTATTTCACTTAGGCTTCCAAACATTTGTCTCTGCCCTCGGTCTATAGCCTTACATCCAAACTTGTTTTAAGACTTTCCACCCTTGATATTAAGAAATTTGCTAAATTTCTTTTAAAAACTTAGTAAAGTATTGAAAAGCTCTGTTTCATAATGAAAAAATTTTTACTTTGATTCTTCTTTGTTATTAAAGGCTTTCTATCCTTAATAAGTTTGGAAATTGGGGTCATCTTTTCCTTTTGAATGAAATATTTTATTTTATTTATTATTATTTTATTTTATTTTATTATTTTATTAAGGCATGATAACATTTTTACCTTCACTAGCAATTCAATGCTCCCTGGAGTGAAGAAAATGATTGGTATTACTTGGTTCCTCTGGGTACTGTGTTAACACTAATAATTCCCAATGCTTTCATGGTCATAACACTGTAGAAATTCAAAGAAAGGGAATATATTCCTTAAAATATATATCTTCCTAGAAGAAGCCTAAATAATACTAGTTTACATCAATATAGCACTTTATAACTTAACAAAGTACATTTAGCTCTCTGACAATTGATTCTTATAATCATCGTATGATGTATAGTCTGATATAATTTTCCCACCTGGGAAAATTTAATCTCAGAGGATGAAGATCTAAGTATTTGTGGCCATCAATGTGTTCAGGTTCAGCAGGGAGTGAGAAAGAGAAAAAGACTATCTTCCTGCGAGAGTAGCAATGTGTGTGAGGGCAGAGAGGATAGGGCAGGGAAGGTATTTAAGCACAAATATTACCCTCTGAAGTGTCTGATTTTTTAATTTGACTTCGAAAGTAATGACAAACCATTGGTCTGGTCTTCATCAGGTCTCAATTCTGAGACCAACAACTGAGGTGCTCTTTCTATGTCTATTTTTGAGTATTGTGTAAATATTCATTTAGACCTGCCTCCTCCCTCTGGCAGAGCCTCACAGATGAAGTGGAAAACAAATTCCCCAGGCATTTGTGGTTATTAAGGTTCCCGTGGTACCTTTTACAAGAATTGGGCGATTAGCATTCACAGTCTTGGCCTTTTTCCAGCACAGAGAAAAGACAATGCACCCCATCATTACCTTCTTGGTCTGCTGCACAGAAACACAGTGCAGGCGCTTAGACCCTGCAAGACTCAGGGTAGAGTCACTGTGAAAATCCCATTCTCACTATGTTTAATTTAGGACATCTGAGGACCACCTGGATGCAGGAAACCAAATTTACTCCTACCTTCAAAGGAGCCAAGAATCCAGGCTTAGGAATAATTTACTTCAATAAATTTCAACTTCACTTGCCTGGGCTGTTTTGTAGAAGCAACACCTTTCTCCTCTCCATGAAGGATGCTGGTCCAGGGCAATGAGCAGATGTATTCTCAGAACACCTGGCAGATACCTGCCTATTGAAGTCACTTCACTTTGTCCTCTGAAAAGCAGTTGAAAAGCAAAATATCACAGTCATATTTTATCTTCCTTAGAAATATATACCCCAAGAAGCCCTCAACATCATCATCATCATCATCATAGCTAACAAAATAAACAGACTCAGGACTTTCAAGGTATTGGGTCAAGTGTGGAGAAGAGGAAGAGAGTAGGAGGTACAGAAAACAATTTTTTTTCCAAGCTTAGGATACACTCAGATATCATGTGTTTTGAATTTCAAATATTCTGGCATTCCAGTTTGCATATCCTTGGGGGGGGGGAAGGTGAATTGCTGTTTGTATATGGATATTAAATGTTACTTATTTTATTGAGTGACTTGAGTTGGTATAAATGAATCTGAAACAATATAAATTTCAAATTATTCAAGGTTCTCAAACAAAGGGAAAACATTATGTAGAACAAGGAAAAAATACACTACATATATTCCTAGGAATAAAATAACCCCTTGGTGGTAGTAATTAAGGTGTTAGTGAAATACCAAATGACACCCTAATGTTTCAAGTTTGAAAAGTAAATCGTGGTTGGAAGAGTTTTTAACTTGTTTTTTTCAGTAGAAAAATTAGAGAATTGATGGTGATTTGTCACAGGAGTTAACTCCCTGAGATTTTTAATTGCTAATATTTAACAAAGACATACAGAATGCACACTTATTCTCTAAAGATAAGGAAGTTGATAAATCTGCATCGAGTTTATTTTCATTACAAACATTTTTGAGAAGTAAACTCCTCTTAGCAAATGCTAATTTCCTCAGTGACTGCTCAGCTCCCTTGTTTAGTGAGTTCTTCACTTTTCTATAAACTTCATCTAAGATATCCCTGCAAATCATTTGCTAAGGGTTTTCACCAGACCTGCAAAAATGATGCTCACGCCACTGACTTAAACGTGGTATTTCTCACATTTACCTGTCCTACTTCTTCTCCTCCCACCAATTTCTACATTTCTTTCCAGGTTGTTCTATAGCAAACCTAATAAACACAAGCACCTATCTATAATATGTTCTCTATCATTACAAATCCATGACAGTTTCATCAGAAAACAAATCCACAAAAAATGGTAACCTGAGCATCAAGACAAGGCCTAGGAGACATTACTTGATAATTTTTTTTTCACTATTGACCAAATAATGGTAGAAACCTATTTACTTGTTTCCTGAATGTTATTAGAGTTAGCCTAATTTCTGTAACATAAACTTTTGATTCTAATTCCTTGTCATTCAAGTCAGTGTTCAGCGTGGGGGTGTTTGCCCCCTAAATAAGGGGCTGTATATTCTTTATATTTCAAAGCAAAACTTTCACCAAAGTTGGGCAGTTCATTGGTACCATACTTCCATGAAAAAAATTTCTCAACTGCAATTTACTTAGAGAAAATGACATTACCAAAAAAAAAAAAAAAATACCAAAAAAAACTATTAAATAAAATCATCTGGAATAAATGGACCAAAATTATTTTTGATAGCATCTGTATATTTCTTGTCTGTCTTTCATTCATTCAACAAATACATATACAAAAAGACTAATGGTAATGGACATAAAGAGTAGGGGCAGGGGGAAGAGAGGAAGGAGGAGTAATTTTAAACATAGAGGACAGAGTAGACCTCTCTTTGAAGGAGGGAGTTTAAATGTAAAGACCCGGAATAAGTGCAAGAAAAAAACCTGTGAAAATAATCAAAGAAAGATCACTAGAGGGAAGGGAACTGGCACCTGCAAAGGCCCTCTGGTAAGATAGTTTGTGGCATGTTGTAGAAAGAGAGGCTCCATGCAACAAGAGCAGAGCAGGCAAGGGGAAGAAGAAGAAGACAGGGAGGTCAGAGAGGTGGTGAGGGAACAGATCACTTTGCACCTTAGAATCATGATAAAAAAAATTTGAGTGAGATGTGATGCTCTAGTTAAGGGTTTGTGGGGTGGGAGACAGGAGGGGCTGACTGCAGTTTTTAAAGTATCACTTTGCCTACAAAATTGATTACTAGGGAACAGAGGTGGAAACAAGACAAGCTGCAAGAAGACTTACAGTCCAAGAGAGAAATGATAACGGTTCAAACCAGAAGGAACAACTTGGAGGTACAAAGGACAATTAAATCCTACCTGTATGGGGAGGAGGAAGTGGGATGTTGCTTTAGAGTAGAGATGAGATATAACTAAAAGAGAAAAAAAATAAGCATGAGCTCAAGGTTTTGTTTTGAGAAACTGGAGGGAAAAAATATAGAAAGAACAAGGTCATGGGACAGTTACAAATTTAAGAGTTCTATCTTGGGGCTGGGGTTGTAGCTTAGAGGTGGTACGCTTGCCTTGCATGCGTGAGGCACTGGGTTCAATCCTCAGCACCACATTTAAAAAGATGAATAAACAAAACAAAGATATTGTATCCATCTACAACCAAAAATAATTTTTAAAAGAGAGTTCTATCTTGAGCAAGTCCAGTTGAAATCGCTTATTGACCTCTAAATAGAAAAGTCTATATGTGTGTGTGTGTGTGTGTGTGTGTGTGTGTGTGTGTGTGTGTGTTTCAGGAGCTAGTGTAGGTAAGGGCTTTAAATTTGGGATCCATCAGTATAGGAATGGCATTTGAAGTCATGTTTCTGGAATAAAATTACCTAGGAATAGTGTAGCCAGAGAAGAAATCTAAGGAGGATGGAGCTCCAGAAACCCTAACGTAAAAAGAGGTACCCAAAATGAGAAGTAAAACAAGTACCAGATGCCAAGTGGGGGGTTTTCAAAGGAAACCATGTCAAATGGACTGATAAGTGGAGAGGATGAGGACTGAGAAGAGTCCACTTAATTTCATGATGTGAAGTCACTGATGAATTTGGAAAGGTTGACTTTAAAAGGGTAGCAGGGCTGAAAGCCACACAGAGTTGGTTCAGAGGAATCTGAGAAGGAAATAAATGGGGAACAGAGACTAATCCTCGAAGAAGTTTTCCTATGAAAAGAAGCATAGCTGAATAGCAACGCCAAGACAAGGAAGGGTATTTTAAGCAATGGAATATTATAGTTCCTTTGTATGCTGACATGAATAGCTTGGCAGTGGGGAAAATTTTGATAGTGTACAGAGATGAAGGACTTCAGGAAACTGGCTGTATTTGTTTCCATAAACAAAGTACCACAAGCTTGGTGGCCTGCACAAGATCAGGGTTGGTCTTTTTTGCACCTTGGTTGTAGATCTCTGTCTTCTCTTTCTGTCTTCAATATTCTTTTCTCTGTGCATGTCTGGGTCCTAATCTCCTCTTCTTATAAAGACACTGGATTGGAGCTTCTTCAAGACCTTATTTAATGTTGATTACCTCTTTAAAGACATTGTCTCCAAACATTGTCACATTCTGAGGACTTCAATATGTGAATTTTGGGGGAGATGCGATTCACCCATAATAGATGCCCTTAGGTAGGAGAGAAGGGGTGGACTCTAATGCATATGTAGAAGGTTTTAGCACATCCATAGCCACAAGATGGAAATAAAAAATACAGGAATATAGTTTCATAGATTTAATGGTTGGAGTGTATATCTGAGGACAGCAAAGTCAAGGACTGAGAGAAGTTAGAGGAGATGTTTGAATGTTCAGGAGATAGAAAAAGAGGAATCACAGTCACCTGGGAGAGTGGTAAGGTGACTGAGTATCATTGCTGGGCAGCACTAGGGCCCACCTGAAGTTAGCAGCCATGATTTAACTTGAGAACAACTTACAAGCTTGGGTCTGTTTTCTCCAGTTGTATTCAGCTGTTTGGGAATGGTGTGAAGTAGTCAGACACTTGCGTTAAATTAAAGTTATAATTTTGCTAGGAAAAAAATGTGTTGGAAGGAAAGAGAGAAAAACAAATTGAGTGTATATATAAGGTCATGAGAATGATAAACTATGGAATCAAAACCAGGAGATAAAAGAGGAGATGATGAAGGATGACTGACATCAAGACAATAGAGTATAGTCACCTGTGGTATTGGAAAACTGCTGAATGGAGGGAAGGGAGAGGAATAGGACAAGGAAAGACAGTGGAAGGAATCTGATGTGATCTTCCTATGTGCATATATGGACACACCAAAGTGAACCCCACCATTGTGTGCTTCCGTAAGACCGGAGTCCTAATTAGAATATTCCATGCCTATATAATTCTATCAAAATGGATTCTCCTGTCATGTATAACTAGAAAGAACCAATACACATTTTTTTTTTTTTTTTTTTTTTTTTTTTAGAGAGAGAGAGGGCATGGTAATCATGAAGAGGAAGGATTGAAATGAGACCTGGAGGAGCTGCAGTTGTTAGACATGACAACACTGCAGCATAACTCTAAGAAGGCGTGATAAGAGTAGGGGATGTGGAAGATCAGATTGTTCAGAGCTCGGAGATGCCTAAAGATTTGGAGATGTTGTAAATTTTTAGAGGTGTGTTTTTTTAAAGAATGAGGCATCAGCAAGTTACTCAAATATTCAAGGAATAAAGAGGAGACCTGGAGGTCTGAAGGTGACCACTCTAAGGAAGGGTAGTCAACAGCCAGCCTGAGATCATGAGCTGAGTATAAACAGGGTGGAGGGAAGGTGGCAGGAAAGAGGAAGGGAGAATGGTCTGGAAGTGACTGTCAAGAGTAATGAATGAAGAGTGAGGGCAACCCAGCAGGAACCCGGGGTGTAGGGCAGAAACAGACACTGCCTGAGAGCACTACAGACAGACTATCCTCTAGCAAGACCCAGGCTCTGGTTAAAACAAGGAAGTGAGGACTGGAGGGGATTTTTTTGTTGTTGTTGAAGACAGTGAGTTCCAGAGACTACAGAGAGTGTGTCTGGGGTTGAAGACAGTTGTACAAATGAGTCAGCTTAAGAGAAGAGAGTGGGGTGACAAGGAACAACCAGCGAGTTATGCTTCTGTCTGATGGAGGTACAAGAATGTGAAGAGTGATAAATACGGATATCTCTAATACTGGTGGGGGGTGGGGAGAGAGGCGTGGAAGATGGGAGCCTTCCATGGGGTAGGCAGAAGAAGCCTGGTTCGAGTGGGCACAGAGTGTGGTGGTTGCCACCCAGATGCTCCCTGAAGGCAGTGCCCACTAGGAGAAGGGGGTGGGGTGGCAGGGATGGTGTTATAAGCCAGTGCTGGTGGTACAGAAATGTGCTACCTTTCAGGGCCTGGAGAACCTACAGGGGAAAGAGGGAGGACCCAGGGAACTACTCCATCATAACCTCCTCGGAATCCCTGGGTGTTTCATACACTGACCTACAGACGGTGAGCTGCAAGCCTCCAGCAGGTTCAAGCAGTGTTAGCTATAGTCTGTGTGACTACGGTGTGGTGAGAATAATTTTAAATGTGAATTGTGAGGTGTTACTAATGGCCTCTCCTTTTTAGGGGGCCAGAGGCAGTGGAAACCGAACCCAGGGATCTTTACCACTGAGCTATTTCCCCCACCCTTTTTATTTTTTTCAGACAGGATCTGCTGAGTTGCTGAGGCAGGTCTCAAACTTGCAATCCTCAGCCTCCTGAGTCACTGTGATCACAGGTGTGCGCCACCACCCCGGACTGGTACCTCTCTTTGCTTGATGTTCATGTAAACATCTAGACAGTTTAGGAGGAAAGGATATCCAAGGTAGACCTATCAGCACTTAGGATCATGCACGAAAAAGATGAAATTTAAAGTGAAAAGTACTGAGTTCAAGGTAAGGTTGTATCCTTTCCAACTGTGAGGCAAGAGCAAGCTATTTAAACACCCTTCTCTTCCAGTTTACTCTCTGAAAAAATGACTTAATTGTATCATCATAACAGTGTTACATAGCTCTGAGGGTTAAATAGCATAATAAGTATCAAAACACTGAATGTTACATATCACTACTAAAAGTATATGGATACTGTTTTAAATTTAGAAACAGATATAAGTTGAGAGTTTATACCTCTTTTATCAGGGCCTGGCAACACATTGCTAAGCTGCCACTTTCTCTACATCCCCTGGCTGCTTGGATTGGCTCCCAACTGGGATAAGGCAGCAGTGAAGCATTTGGTAACTTGGGACTTATTAAGACAAGAATTTAAGTTGCTCTTACGCAGCAGCTTGCAAGAGAGGTCTCTCTTTAGACTCTCCCACCCTATAAACTTCTTGCTATATGAGACAATTAATGTCTTAGTTGTTGTTTAAAGGTAACATACAGTCAGGTGCTTCCCTTCCATTAAATTCCCTGAGTGAAACCACTTTTGCAATTTGTGAATGTGTGTTTGTGTGTGTTCAGGTGAGACATCCTACTGTTCAAGCAGCCTGTACAATACTTGTACTACTATCCCTGTAGGAGGCATGTCTCAGGGAAATAGGTGCAAGGAATTTAATCTTTGCCTCACCTTAAATTATCAGCAAAGCACAGTGTTACTTCCTTTTATAGCTGGTTTTGGAGTGTTTAGTATGTATATTTTTTATATCCTGCTTCATATTTTCCTCCTATGTCTGGGAATGGAGTATTCCAAACACCAGGAGGACATGAAATGCTTCTACTTCTCCAAACAATGTTTTCTAGAGTAAGCTTTTCTTCCTGTAGCTGCACCTGCAAACTTCATCAGCATACAACATCCCCTTCAAAAAGGAAAAATGAAGTTAGTTATTTAAAACCCTGTTGTGTGTTCTTGGCTATTCTGAAGAAAACATTACCTTGTTGGAAGCAAAAGAGACTAATTAATTTTTTGAGAACCTCCACAGGATATGCTTAATAAACATTTCTAGAATTTAATCTTCTTTAGTGTTGGCCTATCATCATAGAATCCTTTCTGGTTCTTTCTGAAGATAGGAGTGCACATCCATAGAGCCAAAAATGATCAAAACTGAGCGTCCTTATAAAACCCTTGCTTCTATAGATTCTAAAATCTGCTCCTGAGAAACTATGGCCTTGAGTGAATAGGTGAGCCATAGAAGTTGGGAGAACTGCAGGTGTACATTTAAAATGCAGGTATTTGATGTTGTTAATTGTTTCAGGTGTGCATATTTAATAAAACACATTCTCACATACACACACACAATGACTGCCTCTGGTGTTTATGCCCTTGAATCCTGGAAAACAGATTACAGTAAAGTAATCCTCACCTATGATCATTTTGTGAACACAAATAATGTGTACTTCTATAATTCTCACTGAAAATATCTAAGTGTCAAACTCACAGCTGTAAGCTTAACTGGTTAGCCACCAATAAGGTGGGTCATCTTGCCCCATGCTCACCCACCCTACTTCCCTCACACATTCTGTATACATCAAGCAGATTTCCAGGCCAGCAGCTCTATGTGAGTTACCTGCTGTTGGCTGAGCAAAAGGCAAAGAGTCCACCCTCTTCCTCCCAACAGTCTAATCCTATCCCTCATAACAACTAGTATGGAGCTGCCCCCTGGAGGTTTAAGAAAGCCTTCTCCTTTATAGACAGGACAGAGCATCTGTCTTGAAGCATTTCATTTGCTAAAGCTGGAATATATCATCTGACCTTTGAGTCTAACCCTTCTTAGATGAGGATGGTGGAGTTTGAGCATCAGGAATTGACTCACACAGTCATTTTCAAAGGGTGCACCCAGCAATGTGATTATCAGGAAACTTACTGAGGCTTTTAAAACTGAGGAAAAGTGGCTTTAAATCATCTATTAATATCTAGATCATTGAGGAAGATCATTCATGTCTTGATAGCATTTATGCAACATCTACTATAGATAAGACAATAAGCTTAAAATGTGTATGTGTGCCTAGAAAAGCCATTATGTTTCAATATTAGTGATTTTCTCTGGCTGGTAGGATGATGATTGATTTTTATTTTTCCTGAGAGACTCAATAAAAAGAAAGAAAAGGGAAAGAAAGCACAACACTATTGGAATCCTGGGAGGCAGATTCCAGTTCTTCTCAATTGGTGAATTAGGAAGGGGAAAAAACAACAAGAACAACCAGGCACTGGCTTGTAACTGGTGCATGTAAGATTCTTGCTGCCCTACAAAGAAAAGAAGTGATTGAAGACTTGTTACCATTTCTTTTCAAAGCAACAAACATACCCTTGAACCAATTTTTAAATAGCTAAGATTATTTTTTAAAGATGTAAGTTGCTGCACTCTATTTTATATTGACTAAGCTGAAAGTTGTCCAAACTCCTTTTAATAAGAGATTTAAGGATATAAGGGCCATACTACTTTCAGAGGGAGATTTCCCTTCTCAGTGGAGCTAAGCACTATTTCCAAAATTTCTGGCTGGATCTTAAAAGTCATCCATGACAGGTGATAATTGATTACATATTGAGTTTTGCCAGAAACCTTAATGTCGTTGGCATATAGAGACACAGAATTAACACAGTGTGGATGTGCAGAGGACTGGAACACAAATAGAGGGCTTCATAAATTAAATTTAATGTTTCGTAGCTCTTCTTTAACTAAACAAAGTAGGTGTAGAAATTATTGTAAGTTAAAATATATTTCTGTGCAAAATAAAAAATAGCCTGAGTGAATATGTGGAACAAGAGAGCAAAATTAGGTCATGTGTAGTGCTAATTGAACATTAAAAGAAAACATGTTTTGATATCAAAGTGATAAAAATTGAATATTAAAATTCCAAATAATTTAAAATATGTGCTGTGCACAAAATATTATAACAACCGCAACAATTATAGACATGCCCAAACATATGAGCACACATACACATACACACAAGTGAACAGGAAAATTGTCAGTGGGTGACTTTTAATTGGACAAATTGATCTGTGCATCCTACCTCAAAATTAATACAGTCATCTCTTTTATTAAAGGGTCAAAATTCCTCAATCACTTGAAAATGTTCTGTTAATATGCCCAAAGAGAGAAAACATTGAAAGTAGAAGACTCAGTGACAGTAAAATTAAACTCTTGCATTTAAGTTGTCTACAGCAGAAATGAGAAACCAACTGACCATAGGTCAGTTAGGCCCAGAATAACTTTATTTAGCCCATGCAATTAATTTTTGCATTTGGTTTTCTTTGTCATTTTTGTCACTCCTCTTAACAAATATTAAGGTGGCCTTACAAAAGTTATCCATTTCATCACTTTATCCACAGGCAAACTATTATCATACCCAGGTAAATTCATGCATTTATAGTAACTGCTCAGTTTCTGTGTGCATTTTTGTTTTGTTTTTGTTTTGATCTCTGCTCCAGAGTAGTTTCTTAAACTGCCAGTTACCTTTCATAAGAGGCTATAACATCCATTTAATAGTATGGGACCAGCATTATTTTCTACAATCTAAAAGAGAGTAAAAATTAGCAGTACACCATAGGTATAAAAGTCAGCCTTACTTAAAACGATTGCTTCATGCATGTGCATGTGTGTATGTACACATGTGTACGTGTGTGCGCGCACACACACACACAGGACCAATACATTTCTCACTGTGGGTAGTAGTCCACAAAATCTGGAAAACTCTGTTATCTCAGAGGAAATGAGATCTTCTTTAAGATTATATTCAGAATTTACACTCATTAATGTACAATTTATTCTACAATTATATCATTTCACAAATAAAGATTATATTCATTCCACAAATATTTATTTTCCACTTCTGTATATGCCAAAAGGTTTTTCAAATTCCTTGGCCTTCAAAAGGCTAATATTTTCAAAGCTTGGGACACATTCTTCAGATATTTAATTATCTATAAAATCTTCTAGGTCTTTTCTCTTCCCAAGTCCTACCCCGGCTTGTTCTCACCTTCCCCATCCGTTCTTTCGTGGTCACTCTAGCTGAAAGCAAAGCAGTGCTTCTCTCATTGACTGCCCAGGCCACTCATTTAGCTGCTACTGTATAGGTTAATGTATACCTGGAATTTTTTCTAATGCTTTAATGAATAGTATTTAGATTGTATTGATGAGCTCAAAAAAACATATTTGCTACATTTTCCTCCCCTTGTCTTCTAAGAATCCTGTGTTGTACTTCCTGGCTGTGGAGCCCATACTACGCTGAGCAGAGTAACAAGCCAAAATGCTGAGCCTAGAAACCAGGGAGAATAAAGTAAGGCAGACTACATGACAAAAAGCATTATTATATCCTGAGAATAAAAGAAAAGATTCATAAGTGGGGAAAGGAGATGAGAAAGAGTCGGGTGATGGTGAATTCAATAGGAGAGCCAGTTGGTCTAGAGTTTGGTAAAGAAAGAAAAGTTTTTAAAAGCTTGCAAATATTAGAAAATTTATCTTTGCTAACTGTTCAAGAGAACTTTATTAAAAATCATCTTATTATTTTTCAATACTTTATGGCATAATACTTTTGAGGCTTTTCTCTAGACACCCCAAATTTACTTGGGCTATGACTTTATTTTCACACTTCCTAGTCTGTGTTTGGCCTTACCGACTGGATTGTGACTTTGGAAGGAAGTGTTTCAGACTGCTTGCTGACCCCAACTGAGCTTGCAGGATTCACAGTGAAGGGCAATTTCTTTTTCTCTTATATAGTGCAGGTTCAGCACATTTGCAACTAATTCTCAAACTACCCAGAGTTCAAAGTTCTGGCCTTTTGAGATCTTTAAAATCATCAGGAGGAAACTTATCACACCTACATATTTGTGAAACTTAACTATAAGTATTTGAGAAAGGATCTCCTAAAGGCATCAATAAGACATACTAGAGAAATGACTTGCAGCAGCAAGCCCACCTTCCTTTTCTGCCTTGTAATGTGTCAAACAAAATGAATATACTTGGGCTTATTATAAATGCATCTAAGGTCCAGTTATTATTCTGTCCAATTCTCTGACCTCAAACGTGGAGACTATCTTCTTATGTGACATCAGACAGAATTAATCTAGAAATAAGGTCATTTCATTGTTACCTGCATTAAAAGTGGCATGACAAATAATCATTCTAATACTGCAATCTGTGCACAAGTAGTTGTATGTACATGATAACACTAAAGTGTCAGCCAGTCACCACGTGTAACCTCTAAGTTCAGGGACAATAAACCATTCAGCATGTGCAGTGCACTGTGAGAAATCTAAGAGATGCTCTTATCACCACATTTCAGAAAACCATTCTCCAATAAACAGAACCAAACACTGGATATTTTTGTATCTTAAACCCACCTTCTATTGATGGCTTTTATCAATATAAGCATAAATATAAAAGCAATAAATACTATCGTAACAATAAATGATTCAGTTTTTAGGATATCTTTTTATATGAATTGACATTTCTGGACGATTAATTCCATTTCTATTTAGGTTGTTTATATTATGCAGCACTAGCCAGTCACCAAGATAATAATGGGCTTTTCTTTGATGTACCTCAACATGCACATCTGCTTCAACTTCTCTACCAGATGTTCTTATTTATTTATATTCTTCCCTTAAGTCTTTGAGATACTTCTGCTCTGGGGAAAGACATATTAGTACAATAAACTATATTACACAGAATGTCAAAAAAGCTAGTGTGTTCACCAGAATTAAACATAACTGCCTCAATAAACCAAAAGTGATATTATTCTATGATTTTCAAAATTATATATATACATATGTATAAGCATATATTTATATCATTTCTTAACTTACATCAGGCCTCATAAATATTGAAGCATTGGTACATGCAGATAGTTTTTTTAAAATAGTTTCAGCTGATGCAAATTGTCTAATACAATCAGCCCAATTATATTATGCTTGTAACTATATCTGAATCACCTAAAATTAGTTCCATAGTTGATATGAAACAAGCAATTGCTATATATCAGGCATATACTGTACATTTTACAAATATCTCCTTGAATCCTCCAAACTTTGCATGTGAAGAAAATGCCATCCTCATCCTCATTTTACATATGTGGAGACTAAGGAATCAAGACTGCCTGGTTCTCTCCTAACTTCTGTGCTTCTACTGAACACCATTTCAGCATCAAAGAGAATCTTTCATATACAAATCAGACACATATTATTAGATACAATTAATCAGAAATTAATCACCTTGTAGTTCCTCTGGGTATGAAGTTGCTCTGGGTCAGTTGGTAGGTTTTGAGATAGAAGAAGACCAGGTGATAAATCCCTAACTAGCAACTGAGACTGATTCCCAGAGGATCATTTCTCAAGCTAGAACATACACACCTATGGGACAAAGTGATGTATCATTCTGGAGCATTCATTTTTAAAGTAGTTTAAAATAATAATTTTTATTAAAACCAGAACAGATATATTATGGAATTAATTCAAAAAGTCCCCTTGAACTTTTAGTTAAAAGTAAAATTTCTAGAAGCTTCCATTTTTCTGAGGAAATTAAATCCCCAGTTCTCTTGGGATCCAGGCATTTCCTCCCTTTGGCATTCAGGTTATATTAAACTACAGCTGCAGGAGCAGGCCAGCCCTTGCAGGTTTGGGTGGCATTTTATCTTGGTGGCACTTTGAAAGATGGATGTGAAGGAAGTAAGACCAGCATCAGAAAAAAAGTTAGAAAATCTGATACCAACAAAACACAGAAAAAAAAAGCAACAAACACGCTTGGCCATTTCACACACATGCATGTGTGCATACACACAGCCTACAAAATGAAGACATAAAAGATTTAAAGGTGCATGTCCAAATATCACCTCACACCCTACACCCCACATACACACCGCTTCTCACTTCACATTAAATGTTGGCCACGTCTGTGCATGCATGGCCTGGTTTGCTCATTCAACCTGCCTTACAAGCAGAGCTGCTCCAGCAATGACCCTGGCTAAACATTTTCTCACCCTGGGCAGTTTGCCATGGTCATTTGGTCACAGCCAATTATGTTTCTGGAGAAGTCCTAGAGAATTTTGAGATATCTACCTGACGGTGCTCTCTACCTCCAATAGGGACACATATTTAGAGAAAGAGAGCCTCGTGGAGGGAAGGAATGCTGCTTTCTTTTCCTCCTTTTCAGCTGATGGTAGTTGTTTCAGGCTGTAAGCCACTTCCATTGGTGAGAGAGATTTATTACTTACTTCCTGGAGAAAGCAATTTTCTCTCTAGTGTGAACATTTAGACAGGGGCATCCAAAAAATGTCACTTTTTTTTTTTTTTGCCTTGGTAATTTAGAAAGAGAAATTTAAGTCTACCCGCTTTCCCTCTCTCCTTAGGAATGAGCTGTGGTGTACTCTCCAAAGCCACAAGGCCAGAGGGCCCCATGCTCCTTTCTGGCAGTGAGAATACAAAATCACCAGCTGCAGTGAACAATCTGTAGCCACAAACTAACACAAATTCTTCAGCGACTTTGAGAAACCCATGGCCGTAAGCACAATAAAAAACACGTATGGGAGAAGGCCTGGACATGCCTCCTACCACCTTCCTCCTCATCCTGTCATCCACACATCTCAGACATGGCAACGAAGCTGGGTCTTGTTTTGCAGTGGTCTTACTCAGGTCTGACAAGGGGATTTCAATGCCTCCTAGGCCTCCTTTTCTTACTATCTTCCCTCCCTTGGCAAGTCTTCCATTCCTGTGGCTTTCTTTATCACTTATAGGCAGATGATTGCTACATCTGTATCTCTATGCTTATCTCTCTTTTGAGGGACAGTCCATACAGCTACTTCAGCACACACCTCCCCTGGGAGGTTCAGATTCCACAGATCAAAGCCTGAGCTCTCATCTTTCTTTCAACCCTGTTTGTTCTGGCAGGTCACATGTTCCAGTGATGAGTACTACCATTCTCTCACATGCACCAGCCAGAACCCCCACCCCCCACCCCTTCTCTTCCTTATCACCAATGTGTTAATTACACTTCAGTTCCAGGTAGTGCTAACTCTTCTACACTTCTCGAGGCTGCCTGGTTTTACTTCCCTTCATCTTTACCTCCATTGTCACCCATCTGATCTTTCTAAACCACCATCCCACCTCCAAGGTCTTTTTTCCCTTATCTCTATGTCAGCTCTGCTGCCAGAGGGAATGTCCTAAAAGCCATGTCTAGCCATACCACTGCTCCCTAAAATAAAACTCCCAAATGAATACCCATTGACCTAAGTATCTATAAGATACTTAACAGCCAGGGGTCTACGACCTTAACTGTACATCAAAATCCAGACATAAGAAAGTTTCTTACCCCTATGCCTTTGAATATCCTGTTTGCTTTGCCAAGAGCAGTTTCTATCTTCTTTCTAAACTCAAGAGTACTATATCAGATGACACACTCCAGGCCCGGGAATAGGCGAATGCTCTCTTGCCTTACCCTAGTCCTAGCTACACATATAGGTGGTATCACTTTCTTTCCTGATCCCTATTATTTTATTTCCCCAAAATGAGTTGGGTGCCCCTCCAATGTCCCTCATTCATATCAGTATTTAACATTTATCCTGCTGTTAAAATTATCTTTTTACATGTCTTCCCCATTTAAACTATAAGTTCTTAGAGGGCATGGGCCTCATATTAACCACACTTCTCACAGTACTAAGTTTATAGTGGGTCAATAAATGAGTATGCTTGCAGCCCTGTATGTCTCTGGGATGACATATCTATAGAATCAAAGGTGTGGGCTTAGGAGGAACCCCACAAATCACTTCAAAACCCTCATTTTACAAATGAAGAAACTGAGGTCAAGAAGGTCAAGTTAAGGCTGCTTCTCGGAATTACATAAACTGGAAAGGCATCCCACTATCTTATTTTTAGTAGATATCAGCTGCCAGTGTAATGAAACATAAGCTATTCACCAATGATATTTAATAGTCAAGCCAAATAATGTAATATGTCAATCAAAATTATTTTATAACTCCTTATAAAATAAGACACATTTTTATAAGATATTTTTCTTAAGTTCATATGTTAGCCTCCTCTATCCACCACATTTCATAGTTGAAACAACAGGGAAAATGCCAGAAAGCAGAAGTTGAGCCACAGTTAGAAATGTCTCCTACTTTGTGATACTATGTAGCTAAGCAAGACCTTTCCCCCAGCTTCCAGAGAGGAGTGTAAGGAGAGCACTGAACAGCTTCAGTCACTTCTCTGTGAAGTTCTTAAGCCATGACAAACTGTAAGGATGTCACTAACGCCCAAGGAACACCAGGGATGGGGGTTTCCATGAGTAAGCAAGGCATAGAGTTTCTCACAGGTAGTACTTATTTTTACATGTGAAAATATAGTAGTATATTTAGGAATTAAATCTTTCATTTAGGAGCCCTCAAGTAAAGATACTATGATTTGATAAAATAATTCATTAAGCTTTAGAATTTAATATCTAAACTTCCAACAAATCAAATTTTAATCTTATTTTTTGTTGTTTTTATAAAGAACGAGTGGTAATAATGGAGAAAGAAATACAAGGAAATATTGTTTTCTAAATTAAAAATTATTTTGACTGTAATATGGAGGGAGGAATAAAACCTCATCTAACAGGTTATCTCTCTATCAAATTTTCCCCTTAGAGAAAGTATAAAATAATTAAGGACCTTAGGAGGTGATTATCCACTAAGGATCTTACTGACTCATTTTCTACTCTCGCCTTGAATTTTTCTGAAGAGGCTTGAAACCAGTGATATGCTTGTAAATTTTTGCTTTGTGTCATAATTTTTCTGAGGCCATAATTTATGGGGTAAATTATGTTTCAATAAATATTAAAAACATAATTTATGGGGTAAATATAATTTATGGGGTAAATATAATTTATGGGGTAAACATAATTTATGGGGTAAATTATGTTTCAATAAATATTTTAACAAGAAGTTTGTGAGAAGGGATGCCATGATTCAGAGTATTTGCCAATTTCTTTGGTATAAATACTCCCTGTCCCTGGTCAATGACAAATTACCAAGGTGAATGCAGTATTAGGAAAAGATATGCAAAATCAGGGGTCACAAGCTAATATAATTCAGATCCACACACAGCTACCTAGAAACCTGGGACTGCCTGATTCCAAAGAGACACTCCCTTCAAGGTACCTCTTACCAGAGCAGATCTTCAGGCTTTTTTGTTTCTAGTCCAAATTGCCCTGTATTAGTCATGATTAGCTTGGTTATGCTGCATAACAAATTAGCCCTGAGACCTCTATATCTTAAAGCAACAGAGGTTTATGTCTCATCCACAATGAATGTCTGGCAGAGGTCCATGGGGGTATGATGCTCTGCTTATGAAAGTTACTCAAGACTCCAGACTGATGAGGGCTTTACCATCTGGAAAGTGTTGGTGGCAGTGAAGGAGAGCCTGGAGATTTGCACATGGACTTTTTAACTTCTCAGCTCACATCTCATTGATCAGAACTAGCCTTATGGCCCCACCTAACTACAATGAATTTGGCAAATGTGAGAGAGCAGATGGAATCTCGGGTAAGTACCACTGTCTTTATTAAAACCATGATGATTTCAGCAGGCACTGTGCCTCCTGACAGTTCAGGGCACAGAACATTCAGGGGATCCAGTGGGCTTAAGTGGAAATAAGTGGACTGAGTGGCTCAGGAAAATCAGCAGCTCAGCAAGACTCTTCGAACAATAATTTTGTGTTAATAAATATTAATCTGCCAAACCAATTGTTCTCTTTTGACTAGAAAAGAGTTATAGCCCAACAAAAATCCCAGGAAGGCTTTGCTCTGGTCTTCCTGCCACATTTGCAAAGCACTGCAGTTGTTATGAGTCAGCTTGCTTAAATAATACACTAGTAATTGGATGTTTGTCTGCCAGAGTCTAAAGCCCAGAGCTCCCTTCCAGAAAGATAGAGCATTCAGGGAGAAGGCAGCTTCCCCAGAGACCAGGGCTCTGAGAGACAGAACCTCTACCACTAGAGAGAGTGTGGGCTCCCAGGGACACTCACCTCAAACTGCAGCATTCCATTTCAATTCAACAGAAGTGCATTATGCACCCAGGAGGGCCAGGTGTGCAGACTCCCCCATGCCTTTAGGTGGGAGCACCAGGTTCTTCAGACTCTCCACCTCTTTCTTATATCTCTAAGCTGATTAAACACAGAATCATTTTAACGGCTTCTCTTCTGAAAAGAAATATGAGTCTAGGACTAGAAAAACATACCAAGATGGGTATCAGAAGAATGTGACTCCAATCCTAACATGACTCTTAATTAACTCAGGGCATGTGGAAAAGTCTCTCAACATCTAGCATCTCCATTTCCTCACGTAAAATTTGAAGAAGTAGGACTACAACTATAGTTTTCACACTTTCTGATGCTGGACACTGAGAAATTTGACTCAATGATGACAGAAATGAAATTGAGCCATTTGAGTATAAAAATACAGGCCAGGTCTTTACTGGCCTCCACTTGGGAGGGAGACAGAGCTCTGATGAGAAAGTGTCAGGCTGCCTCCCTGAAACAAAAGGAAGGAGCTGGTTTTATGGGTTTCTTGCAGGGGTGGCCTGGGGTTTAAGAGATCCTAATTGGCTTTAGGTCACTTGGACCCGTTCAGGCACTTTAACTTAAGCATCTTTGCTCTGTGATACGGGTGAGTTAAGTGAAAGCCCCTGGCTTTAAAAATGCACATGGTGCTGTTTGAGGGTGGATACATAAGGCACATTTGGTATCTGACCAACTGTGAGTTAAGGTGGGACCTCTTAATGACTGTCAGGCTGTGAGCCAAGGCTGAGGAGTACATTGGCCCCAAGTTCCTACTATCTCATAGCCTTCAGGAACTGATTTGCATAAGACCAGAGGAGCTTGTGGGCAGGGCTCCAGGACCCTATCCTGACTTCTCACCAGAGCTGATAGATTTTTTTCATATCTTTGGTTTTTATGCCATTGCTTCATAAAGTATTTTCTAAAGAAAATGTTCCTGCTACTTTTTTATTTTTAAAGTTTGGAAACCACTGGACTATTCTGACTACCTGAGAGAGCTACAGAAAATGATGTGGACTTTTTAACACATCTGTCCTGAGAGGTAAGACCACCTCTGGCTCAGAAGGCTCTGCTGAGATGTTCCCCTTCATCACACAGATGGCCGGCCAGGCTTCCAGCTCCTCCACGCTGTCCAGCCTTCTGTAATTGCAAACCCTGAGTGAAGCCTGTCCATCTACACCCTGGCTAGCATATCACAAAGAAACACAGAACAAATAAGCAACGTGCAGAGTAATGGGTAGTAGGACTTTCCTGAAATTAAGGTAATCGTCTGCAGCCGGCATGGAGAGCATGTGGCTTGGAAGGTTTCCACCGAATATTAAATCATTCAAGAATTTTCACTCATCTTCATCGTGGAGGTCACAACATGACTTTCCTCTAATGAATTCTTTATATTGGCTGCTCTTCTGTTTTTCTCCCTTCCTCCCCTGGTTCCTCACTTCCACCTCCACCCTCCTCCCCTCCCAGGAGCAGCCCTCTCTCTCCTTCAGTCTGTGTGGGAACATGTGGTAATACTTTTCCTTGATTTAGGCCTTGAATTTGTTCTACACCTGTGTAGGCTTCAAGCAAAGGCTCAGCAGGCATGGGGGGGGGGGGGGGTCCTGCTCCAGCCATGCTCTGAGCACACACTTGCTCTGGCTCCCTCACAGGCCAGCCAGCACCTCTCCTCCTCCACTCCCCCGGCGTGCACGGGACTTCCAGATGTGGCTTCCAGGATGCTGGTTTGCTGCTCACAGTTCCAGTGATATATTCTTCAGAGGGTGATAGCCCACTCCAGGGTGTTCTTCGTGAGGCAGAGGGTTGACTAGGAAACCTGCAGCTCAAAGGAAAACAACGAAAAAGAGAATGAAAGACTGAGAGGAAGAAGAAAAAGTAGGAGAAAGAAATACTTTGTACTGGGGACCTTACCTATGACAGACACTATCCTGATTAAGTCTTGTGAGGTCAATACGGTCAATCCCAAACTAAGACTCAAAGAAGTCAAGTAACATATTCAAGGTCATAGAGGCAAAGAACAGAGGTATAATGACAGAACTTATTTCAAGTTCTATCTGATTTACCAAGGGCTGGTTCTTTGATTTTGACCCATCTATCATAAGCATAAACCCAGGTACTGTCTCTCAGCACTGTCAACATTCTCTCATTGCTACAATAGTCTGGAAAGGCAGGCTTTCCTAGAGTCGATTTAAGGATTGTGTGAAAATGGAGCTCATTTGGTTACTTGATCCGGGTCACATAATCAAACTCAGAAATGATAATGAAGCTTTCAGCCCCAAATCAATGACTTTGAAGGATCAAAAGCTGCCCGTGGCTTTCTGTGTTTTCATACTACAGGTGAATCCTCATTGTCATAGTTTGGATCTGGACTGTCCCCCAAAGGCCAATGTGCTAAAGACTTGTTCCCCAGCATGGTGGTATTGGGAGACTGTGAAAACTTTAAGAGGTGGGGATTCAAGAGGGGATCACTGTGGGTGCATCCTCAAAAGAGGTGGTAGACCTTGGTCTCTTCAACTCCCTTTCTTTTTCTTTTCAGCCATGAGGTGAGCAGCTTTGCTCCACCATGTGATCCCTGCCATGTTGTGCTACCCCACCATAGGCCAAAAGTAATGTGGCCAATGGACCAGGGACTGAAATCTCAGCAACGGTGAACCAAATCAACTTTTTTTTCTTTTTAAGTTAATTATCTCAGATGTTTTGTTATAGGTACAGAAAGCTGACTCACACACTCATCTGAGCCCATCAGGCCTGATGTCAGGTTCCTGCCCACCCTTCCTTCTGTTCCTCCATTTACACCATACTCTCCTATCATAAAAAATTCCTTGTAGTTCCTCAAGCTACTGTCTCAACCCTATGTGCTATTCTTCTTCCCATCTTCATCTTCTACTAACTTCTACTATACTCAAGCTTGTGGCTCCTTTTCTAGAAAGCCAGCCCCCATATGCCTCACCACCAACCACCTCATCACAATATCAAATTTCATTTCTGTTCTTCTTGCTCTTGCAAGATCTTGTGATTATCTATACCCAGACACTGACTCCATCACAATGTGATTGTCTATTGAGCCCAGTCTCTAGCCTGCAGCACATATTTTACGTGGCTTTGTATTCCTGAAGTTTACCATAATATCAGAACAAAAGCAGAGTTCAAAAAGTTTGTTAAGTGAATAAAAGAATAAGAAGATGAAGAGAAAGGAAGGAAAGGAAAAGGAAAAAAAGAAGAGAAAGGAGGGGAGGAAAGGAAGAAACGAGGAGGAAGGAGGAGAAAATTAAGAAGGGTAATAAGAGTAGATGTTAAGAACTGAACCAAGATGTGTCTGATTGCAAACTAGACTCCCACCATTCCATGCCCAATCCATGATACTCCTCCATGTCATCAAAGAAGTGACTCTACTTTTATTCTCCTATCTCTTATCACTCTGGCACTAAGTCCCTCAGTCTCCCCATGTCTCTCAAGGCAACCCACCTGTCTTTGCTCATATCACCAAGTATCTCCCTTCTTGGATTTTTTTTACAGTTCTCCATTGGACTTCACCCTCTTTGCATTTGTCCATTGGAGTCCTTATAAGTCAATAGAGTTAGGCTGACAAAAATTAAAACAAACAAACAAGCAAAAAATAGAATCTGGAGTTACTAAAGGGCAATAGCTTAACAATGCCCACTCCACATACATATTTAAAGTTCAACAGGATTTAAAACCCAGAAAAATTACCTAATAGAACTTTTTGCATATCGGATTAATTTATTTGTGGGGTACCTTTTTACATATTCTATAGAAATGCCCTTGCAAGAAAACAAAACCAATATGTTATGTTTTAATATATTCCTAGCCTCTGGCCTTTTATTACTTTCATTCCAACTTCATATTATAAAAGTATCATATATTGTTGGTTTACAAGTATAAATATACACAATGAGGAAAACTGAAATAACTCATAATCATAGCATGTAGAGATAATCACTCTTATTTCAGAATTAGCACTTTTATGAATGAATACATAATTATTATATATCTAATATAGAAGCTAATATATCTAATTCATGAACATAGTGAGCCAACTGATCTAAGTACTTTACAAGGATTAACCATCAGAACAGTGTCATGAGATTGGCACAATGTTTCTCCACTTAACATATGAAGATACAGAGAGAGGCTGACTCACACGAGGCTACACATAAATTAAGTGGTAGAACTGGGATTTGAACCAGGCAGCCCAGCTCCAGAGTGTGTGCTTTTAGCCCATAAGATACACTGCCTCTACTGTCATGTATAACTAATTTAAAAAAAATTTAAAATATAAAAAAGATACATTGCCTCACATACATAAACTTAAGGTCAAGATGTATGTTAGAAACTATGTTATGAACTTGATTTTTTTGTAGTTAATAAACCTTGAACAGTTTTCATGTAATATTACTCTAGAACATCATTTTAATGAGTGCATAACATCTCATTATTGATAAACCATTAATTAATCAATTTCCTATTGTTAGAAGTTTTTCAAACTACTGCAGACATACTCTAATGAATGACAACAAATGTAGTGGTTTTTTTTTTTTTCCACAGAATTGAAATCACTGGACCAAAACATGAACAATTTATACGTAACATTCCTGCCATTCACACATTCCAATGTAGCTAAAAAATAAGTAAACAAATAAATAAATGAGCTATCACAGAAGTTAATTATTAGAGATGCTGATTTGCTTGCCCTCAGGGGTTTTTATGCCAAGTTCTTCCCTATTCTTGGAGCTGCTCATAATAAATGGAGGGGGGGAAAATCCTAAGCCAGGCATGTGGTGTTGTCAAAAATTGTCCAGATAACTTCTCCTTGAACCAGCGCCACCACCTGCTGCTAGGGAACATACCTCCCTCAGCCTTTCTCCTCTGTCAACACCACACCAGAGTGAGTTATCATTTGCAGTTCAGCAGTTGGTGTCACCAACCTAGGGGCCCTTTCCATTTGGAATTCCTACCACAGGAATGACAGCCGGGAAGAGGAGGTGCAGAAAGTTCCAGAAGGACAGGTGTGAGGAGGGGACCCCCCTCTAAGCTAACCTGCTCCTTTAACCTGCATAGCACATCAGAAGAGGGAGAAGCAAAGCAGATGGTTAAGCAGCCACTCCTTAGAAGGTGGTGAACTTCATTTAGGATTGGGAGACATGTAAAATGATCCACATGAGAAAAAACAGAGATAAAAACAGTAAAATATGTCTTACATGTTATTAAGATGGTGGGACTAGCTGGGAAACCCTTCATGAACTAATTAAAATGAAGAAACAAATTTAGAAAACAGCACATTCTAAAGAAACATACAAAAGAACAGAGCAAATACAGATGAGGTATCTGGCCTTCTGTGAGTTTTCTTGTCAAACCATTTTGTCTTGAACTTCAGAGCCTCTTTATCAGTATACTAAACATGAGATGAGGAAATCTCCAACACAATCATTCAAACATGTCTTATTATTTAACCTCTAAAACTAATATCTTCTGAGCACTTTGTGAGACTCTATTCGTACACATTATCACTTCTTATGCTCCCAACAACCCTGCAGGGAAGTTATTATTATTACTTATTATTTATAAGTTGTTTGAGGCTAACAGAAGCCAATTAGCTTACAAAAAGTCACATACCTAGAGCTGGGATTTGAACACTGGCCTCTTGAATGCAAATTCTCTGGCCCCTACCATGGGTCCTCCAGACTCTGCCAAGCAAGACAAACACCAAAGACCAAAGCCCTGAGAGAGAGTTCACAAAAGTCCACTGTGGGCGGACATTATCTTTTCTGTGCTGGGGATGAAGCCCTCAGCCATTGCTTACTGACATCACAGTAATCCCAGAGTTCTACCATGCTTAACACTGACCTAGGTACACGGAAACAAAGAAAGAAGATAACACTTGGAGGATCCTGTCCTTCAGCATGTACCCAATTAAGACACAGAAGCAATTACAGGAAGGTGAAGCTGTCAGTGTTGGCTAGAAAAGTTAAAGAAGTTTTCTCAAAGGAGGCAAAAGGGGGATCTAAGAAATACTTAGAGAGAAGGGATCATCTCGTTGTGGAGAGACTGGACCCAGATTATAGAGGAAGGCCTAGAAATCAAACAAAATCTCTGTTAAACAAATTTGCAGAGTGCCTTCTAAGGAGCTCCTAAGTAAGGAGCTCCCAGTCTTGGGAACTTGGGAACACAGTAGGCAATAGGGAGCTATAAAAGATTCTTGACCAGGGAAGTGACAAAATAAAAACTTATCTCCAGAGTGGAATAATCTTATAACCAGCAGATGGAGCAGAAATAAGTAGGTGACAGGAATATTAAGACCCACCCTCAGGGACAGGGTGGTTAATGGGATACCATACAGCAGACAGCAGTAGAATAAAAAAAAAATGCCTGTAAAACTTTTAGTATCAGTGACAGGAGCTAGATTTTATGTATGAGAGAAAAGGAGCAAAGTAAAAGTCAGTAGAAGTTTGAGGGTAAGCAAGGATCCCAACATGAGTGGAATGTGTTGTTCCTTAAATTCTGGACACCATTAGAACCCAGAAATGGACAAATGAGAGATAAACCCAAAGAGCAGACAAGGGGCACAGGAGCAAGCCTCAGGACCAATGAACCAGGCCAAAGCCGGATGATGGGAAGTTGGGTGCAAAGTGAGTCAAGCTCCCAAAGCAGGACTGTCCCCTGACCTCAGCAGAAACTGGGCATTTCTGTAGAGCTTAGGCCAGACCCAGGAGTCAAACCCATCCCTGATGCATACGCCTGTGATCTGACTTCTCACTGGCTATGCAGCCTTGTATTCTCCTTGTCTTTATTTTAACACATTCTTGATTCCAATCACACTGGTCTCCTCTGTGCACCCCCCACAACAACTGACCAACACACACACACACACACACACACACTACACACACACACACACACACACACACTATTGTCACTTCCTCTTTGCTTCTCTCTATTTAATCCAAGTTCTTTTCTGAAACTTACAGAATTTGAAGATTTCTTTTCTCAAGCAAGAGGACAGTTTCAAGCTGGGCACAGTGGTGCATACCTGTAATCTCAGTGGCTCGGGAGGCTGAGGCAGAAGGATGGCGAGTTCAAAGCCAGCCTCAGCAAAAGCAAGATGCTAAGCAACTCAGTAAGACCCTGTCTCTAAATAAAATACAAAATAGGGCTGAGGATGTGGCTCAGTGGTTGAATACGCCTGAGTTCAATTCCTGGTACCCCACCACCACCACCAAAAAAAAAAAAGAGGACAGTTTTAACCCTATTCTGTCATTGATTGCTTCTTTATTCTCAGAGCATGCAGAACTTTTTACAAGTCAAAATGTTAGTTATTCCAGTTGCTGCCACTGACTTTGTTTCTATGGGAAATTCATTCTACATTTCAATTTGGAACTGTAAAATGCCCCATCTGTCCTGGGTTGAAGCAAGGACTTCAGCCTGGTTCCTGAAGTTCAGACAGCATTGGCAGAAGAAAATAAGATAAAAATTCTAGTGATGGGTAGCAGACAGAAAAGGAGATAGAATAAGGGGATTTCTCTCTCGTATGGCAGATGAAGCATACTTCATACATGATGGATGACTGCAGTAAAATAATAGGGAAAATGGCCTGCTCTTTTATTACATGTATGAGTTAGGGTTTATCAGTGGCATAAACATGTTACAAGTTACTAATGAAATCTCTTCACAAAGACAATAAGTAAGAATGAAAATGAAAGCTAAACCCACTACCATTTGTTGAGATTTATTTGGGCTAAACACTGTGATAATGCTGATTTTTACCAAAATCTTACATTCTGTTTTTGCTACCATGGGTACATAATATTTTTCATGGGTACATAATGCATAGGAATAATTATTGAAGCAAGAACCAGAAATCTGGTATTCTTTCCACTCACCAAACCCCTCTGGAAGCTCACAAAAAGAGTCTCCTTGTTGTAACTACCAACCATGATCAGAATCATGTTTTGTGGGAGATTTTTGTTTGTTTTGATTTGTTTTGGTACCAGGGATTCAACCCAAGGGTACTTAACCACTGAGCCTCATCTCCAGACCTTTTTACTTTTTATTTTGAGACAGGATCTCACTAAATTACTTAGAACCTCGCTAAGTTGCTGAGGCTGGCTTGGAACTTGTGATCCTCCTGCCTCAGTCTCCTGAGCCCCTGGGATCACAGGCATGTGCCATCATGCCCTGCAGAATCATATTTTTAATTATAATCATGTTATCAACATGTGATGCACAAGAAGGAACTATTACACTTAATTTCAGAGCTGCAGCTTTCTCAACTGGGCAATTTAGCTGGACTGAGGATTCCAAATTTGTGCAAAGCAGTTTCAGCATCCATCTCAGCTTGAATTCCAATCAAGTTGTATAAAGTACATGCTATCTTTTCAACAAGTGTATATATATTAAGGCTCCATTCAATTAAAATTAATTAAAATAAAGTAAAAAAGAAATACACTCATATTAAAAAATAGGAATATTCTGAATTTTATCTTGGCAGGACTTCTCCTTCCCTGGCCTGCTAAATCAAACTTATTAAGTATATTACAATCATTCTTATACATGTGGTTTCCAAGCAGATCATTTTCATAACAGATCCTTTTATCTCAGCATTTCAATGGATATTGGAAATGCAACTCATTGAGGAAAAGCTAAGTATTTCTTTTAGGGAAGTTTGACAGGAAGTCAAATATAGAAATCTTCCATTACTTCACACTATGACTGGATATAAATGCAGAAGGAGAAAGCAGTTATAAAGAGAGTGCTGAATCAAGATAAATTTGGCTTATCCTTATCAAACTAAGACAATCCAAATTAGATTTCCAGACTTCTCTCCATTTGGTTGCCACAACTAGTCTTTCTGTTCTGAAAATCTAAGCTCCAATATTTTAATCTCATTTTTCATAACTTTAATTATGAAAAGAAGCTGCAGCTCTGAAATTAAGTGTAATTCATACCTCTCTGCTACTTCAGAATCTTCAAGATGCAACACAGCCATAATTCTTTTATTGTTGATTTTTTTAAAAAATAAATGACAGTGGAATGCATTACAATTTCTATTACACATATAGAGCACAATTTTTCATATCTCTGTTTGTATATAAAGCGTGTTGACACCAATTCACGTCTTCATACATGTACTTTGGATAATGATGTCTATCACATTCCACCATTCTTGCTAATCCCCTGTCTCCTCCCTTTCCCTCTCACCCCTCTGCCCTATCTAGAATTCATCTATTCTTCCCATACTCTCCCTCCCCACTATGAGTCAGCCTCCTTATATCAGAGAAAACATTCAGCATTTGTGTTTTGGGGATTGGTTAACTTCACTTAGCATTATCTTCTCCAACGCCATCATCCATTTACCTGTAAATGCCATAATTTTATTCTATTTTATTGTTGAATAAAAGTCCATTGATACAGCCATAATTCTTCCAGCAGCCCACTCCACTGCTTTTTACCCACTAGATTCCTCCTTAGTATTTCTTAGTGTATTGCTTATTTCTCAAGGGCAATGGAGGGCACTATGCACCAGTAGAAAGGAATAAATCTAGGGTGTGGTTCCATTCAATATGCATTTTATATCTCTGCTGTTACCACAGTAAGTGACTTTGTACAGTGTGTTGCCTATTAATGTGTGACCTTTGACTGGAGAACTTCCTATGCTTCACATATGTGCTCAGCCTCCCTCTCTCATGTGGTAATGTCTTGGATTCCAGTGACATTTATTCCATGCTGGAAAGATTTATTCAGTCTCAGTCTCAGAAGATCCTTCTGTTGCCTTTTGTCTTGTGCAAGTTTTCCAAGTCTTTTGGGACATTAGGGTTAAGACATTACCTTTTGCTGTTCCTGGGACTATTACCTTAGTCATAATTTATAGATATTTTACCACTGTACATAGGTTTTCTCCTTTATATTCAAGTGTTTCTATCATTGAACAGAATTAGTTCATTTTCAGTATATACAAGCAAATAATAAAATCAATTTAAGGGGAAAGAATCCATGCAAACTGATTCACATTAAATATACTAGTTTCCTAGGAGATATAAAAACACATGTGGCTACAAATGTTGTAGTGGAATTAAAGGCTTTCACCAACTGGTCATAGGAATTTTTAAATGTGGGGATAATTAATTTAAGAGGAAGGAGGTTACATGCTGTACCATAGTTTTATTGTTTCATTATTAAAGCTGCTTTTAACAATGGCTAGACATAATAATTTGAAAATAGATGTTTTAGTCCATTTTGTGTTGCTGTAAGAAAATATTTGATACTGTATTAGAAAAAGAGAGAGATTTATTGGGCTCCTGATTCTGGTGGCTAGAAGCACCAAACAGCATCAATGTCCTTGCCAGGGCCCCAGCTATGTCACGGCACGGCAGAGAAGCAGGGGTACATGTACCAACAACGAAGCAAGAGAGTGGGGAGGAGCCAGTCTCACTCTTGTTATAAGAACCAGGTCTCATGGAACTAACCCAGTTCTTTGAGACCCACCCCCACACCAGCATTAATCCTTTCAGGCAGGTGGAGTCCCTGTTACCTAATTACCTCCTACCAGGACCCTCCTCTTAAAGGTTCTACCATTTCAATATCACCACATGGATACTAAGCTTCTAACCATGAAACTTGGGAGAATGAACCAGTCCAAGCAATGGCGAGAGGTTGTAAAACTTATGTTTCTAGCAGTACGACATCCTAAATGCAATGAGCAACCTTCTCCTCACAAAGTACCTTATGATTCTGACTAAAATTATATTTTAAAATATACTATTGAGCTCACAAGAATATAAGGCAAATCCCGAAAGGCAAAAAAAAGGGGGGGGGGGAAATGACAAGTAAAAGCAGAAAGCCAGAAAGATACAGGAACAACTAAGAGACCATGTGTTTCCACTTTGATAACCAAGAGCAATGGGGAGAAAGCAGAGGCAATGCCATGCCCTCCCACATTGGCAATCTACAGCAGCTGATACCTAAAGGAGGGTGCCCCTAGCAGAAGAGAGAAGTCCAGTATGTGCATACACGCATTCTACTCCACAGAGGGCAACAACAAAGACTCCTACTTGTTCAACTTGGAAGACAGTGAAAAATAAATCTTTCCTGAGAATTCAAGCCCCAGGTTTATACTTTGTGATCCATAACACTTCAAGATTTAGTACGCATATTTATGAAAAAAGATACCTTCAATCCAAGCCTTAACTATTTCATTAATATAAATTTATAAAAAAGACCACTACTACTAATAATAAAATGCACAAGGAAACGGTGCTCCTGGAATATAATAGAAGCAACAAAGATAACTTCAGAGATGCTGAATGCTTCAAATGTACCAATGTAATCAATGTAATCCGGTGAAAAATATAAAGTATGTTATTATGGTCTGTTTTAGTCAGCTTTTCACCACTGTGACTAAAAGACCCGAACAACTATAGTGAAGGAAAAGTTTATTAGAGGGCTCACGGTTTCAGGGGTCCCAATTCACAGACAGCAGGCTCCATTCCTCAAGGCTTATTATGGTTTGGATGTGAGGTATCCCCCAAAAGCTCACATGTGAGACAATGCAAGAAGGTTCAGAGGTGAAATGATTGGGTTGTGAGAGTTTTAACCCAATCAGTGAATTAATCTCTTGATATGGATTAACTGAGTGGTAACTGAAGTGGTAGGGTGTGGCTGGAGGAAGTGGGAATTGGGGGTGTGGGTTTGGGGTAAAATATATTTGTATCTGGCAAGACTCTCACAACCCAATCATTTCTCCTCTGAACCTTCTTGCATTGTCTCACACGTAAGCCTTTGAGGGACACCTCACAAACCATAACATGTTCCAAGAATTATAAAAGAATATTAAGTAAATAAAGGATTAAGACATTATTTTTTTAATGACCAGGTAGGTTTGAAAAGAACTGAATAACATAGAAAAGGGCTGATATTTTAAAAGTAAAGTAATGTTAAGCAGCATATTAGATATGGATGAAGAAAGGATCAGTGAAGTAGATGATTAAGCTGAATGAATTGCAAAAAGTCAGTACTTAAAACAGATATGGAAAAGTCTGAAAGAGAAGAACACATATACATCTTGGAGTTCCAAATGAAAACAACAATAGGGACAAATGAATAAAGTGAAATATTTGAAGATATAACTTCAGAGAAACTTTGCAGGATTTATTAAAGATATTAATTGGCAGTTTCAGGAAGCAGAATGAATTCCAAACAGTATAAATTAAAAAGCAATTCGTAGCTAGATATATCATAATAATATGGCATAAAACTAAAGACAAGGAAAATATTCATATAAAGACAGAGAGAATATAATAGTCACATAATAAGAAACAAGAAATAAATGTATTGTTGACTTGTCAACAAAAATAGAAGTCAAAGCCAGAAAAGTGGAGGATAATTTTCTCCATCATGCTGCAAACAAAAATGTAATTGTCATCTTAGAATTACACGTCAAATGAAATTATTGTTCAAGTGCTTAGTAACACGAAGACTCTTTCACATAAGTAAAAACTAAAATATTTTGGCTCTAACAAAATTTTAGTAAAATAAATTATAAGGGTTGAACTACACAAAGAAGGGAAATGACTTAAGAGGAAAGATCTGAAATCAAAGAAGAAACCATATGAAAAAGATTGACCAAATTGCAGATAACCTAAGCATTTAAACAAATGTTGACTCTTGTTGGGGAAAGGAAAACATGGAACTAAATACTGGCCAAAAGTAGTACATAAACCAGTATGGGTTGATGGTATTTAAAGTGGCTTAAAGTCTTTATTATTGGGGGAGGGGTGGGAGAGAACACTGTTAATTTAAGTACACATGTTAAAATTTCTAAGGTAACCTATGAAAAATTATACAAAAAATAATATCCACACTAGTAAACAGTAAAAATAAAATAATAAACAAAAGCCCTCATTAAGTTTAATAATAGTAAGATGGCAATAAATGAGGGAAAAAACATGAAAGATAACTAGAAAAAGCAGAGAAACCAAAGTTCATACTGAGAAGGTTGCAACAAATTGATAATAACAATTGTTCTAAAATCTAAATTGTAAACAAAGGTTTCTAGACTGAAGTTTAAAAATAATTATTTGCTCTAATAATAGATATGCCTAAAATGAAAGAATTGGGAGTGAAAATAAAAGTATGAAAATAGATATACCAGGAAAACATTACCAAAAGAAAGGTTGAATAATTTTATTAATAATAGATTTTATTAATAACAGACTTTAAGACAAAAAATCATTCTTTGGAAGAAAAAAAATATGATGTAATCATAGAAAGTTTCATAGACCATAAACATAGTAAATCAGACTGTGTATAAACCAAATAATATGACTTAAGAGATATAAAGCAAAATATGATAATTCTTCAAGGATGAATTGAAATATAAACTCACCTTTTAAAGTGAGAAATTTAAGCATAGCTTTCTAAATAATTGATATATCAACCAAGAAAAAGATCAGTAAGAATCTTGAAAAAACAAATATAAGTTCAATCTTATGTATATTCATAGAACATTGTTTATCACCCATTAAGAATACTTATTCCTTTTAAGTACCCATACAATATTTACAAAATTTAGCACCAAATTGGCCATAGGCATGTATGAATAAATTTAATAATTTAACATTCTTCAAACAAGCTAATCACAATATAATTAAATATAAATATATAAGGTGATAGTTTGGGAGTGTTATAGATTGGACATGAGGTATTCCCCCGAAACTCCTGTGTTAATGCAGGAATAATGCAAGGTTAAATGATTAGATAATGAGAGCCGTAACCTAATCCATCCATCCTAGTTTAAATGACTGACTGACTGGCAGATGGGGCATGGCTGAAGGAGGTGGGTCACTGGGGGTATGCCCTAGAAGGATGCATCTTTCCTGTGGGGTCCCTTTCTGGCTCCCATCTCTCTGCTCCCTGACTGCAATGAATGAATAGTGCTCCTCCACCAGGCTTCTTCCAGAATATTCTGCCTCACTTGGGCCCAGAGCAGTGACCTCAACCCACCATGGACTGAACTTCTGGAACCATGAGCCAAAATTAACTCACCCTCCTCTAACTTGTTCTTCTCAGGTATTTCAGTCACAGTGAGGCAAAAGCTGACTAACAGAGGGAGAAACCCCACACATTTGAAAACAAAATCACAATGATAGTAACTCATGGGTCAAAAAAGAAATGATTATGTTAGCAAATAAAGGCTAAATTTAATGTGATAAGCATTCAACTTTATACATTTAAGAACAAAATCAAGTATAATAAAGGAGGACCCAAATAAGAACCAAGAATAATTAAATAGAAAACAAACATACAATAAAGAGGATCAAATAAGCCTAAAGCCTGTTACTAATATGATTGACAAATCTCTGGAAAGATTTCTCAAGAAAATAGAAAGAAGGCAAACATAACCTCCAGAATAAAGGACACATAACTAGAGACCTTAATAATCAAAATGGCCATCAAAGAATATTATAACAATTCTACATTGTTAATTTCAAAACAGGAGAAATTGAAAACTTCTTAGGTGTAATTGATAAAACCTAACTCAAGAAGAGTTAGAAAATCTGAATAGTGTTAGAATTGTTTAGAAAATTGTATAAGTAGTTAAATATATTTAACAATAACTAAAAAAAGCACCAGATTTTATAGATGATGTATCTGAAACAATCTAGGAATTGATAGTCTCAAGATGATACAAA
Source organism: Marmota flaviventris (assembly GCF_047511675.1). Taxonomy (NCBI): domain Eukaryota; kingdom Metazoa; phylum Chordata; class Mammalia; order Rodentia; family Sciuridae; genus Marmota; species Marmota flaviventris. The sequence goes on along the minus strand of NC_092507.1, from coordinate 109,037,844 downwards.
CTCCTTCAGGAAACAGAAAAAGGAAATACTGCCCCACCAATTCTATAAGCTAGGATGATTTTGTCATTAAAACCAAACTACAACATTATGAAAAGTAAAATTATAAGTGAATTTCCTTATGAATAGAGATAACCTTATGTTCCTTCAAAGGGTAAGAAGTACTGAGTTGAATTTAATTTAAAGGAAATAAAATATTTGCTAAGTGCAATAATATATAAGGGATTTTCCCTATCAAGGGATTTTCTTTTCAGTAAGCAGCAAAGAAAAACATTAAAATCAGAGGTCTCATAGAGTTTTGCATCCATAGAGAGCGTTGATCTTTGTGAGAGAGTAACTCATGGCCTCCATTCCATATAGCAGAAGACAAATACCCGATGTGGGTCCTCCTCTATGACAAATCCCATAGGGATTCACACATGCCAGTCGCAGTCCTAAGATGCCAACGTGGACAAAGGACCTTGATAATATCCTATCGTTCTTTAAAGAATTCTGTGGTCAAAAAGGAGATGAGGGAGTACTTTCAAATATGACAAATGACTGGGAATGGAAATATGCTTATCCTTATCCTGCTGGAGTATTTTAATGAATGATGAAAACCCAGAGGACAAAGAGTTGACAGAAGAGAAATGAGAGTAGAGGGGGAAATGGATGGTCAACAGCAGGTAGTGCAGTCTTGGAAGAGGAGAATGGAGTATGGTAGCAAAAACAGGCATGTGGAAACAGACTGCTGTGAGTGGTGGTGGTTTTTGGTGATACCAAAGAACTAAAATCCAAGATAAAAACTAAATTCCAAGCAACATGAGAATAAGGATAGTTTCCACCATGTTCTCTACTCCTCAGTGCTAAGCACCAGGCCTGTGATATTATAGACACTCCACAAAATTTGTGGAATAGTTAATAAAATTTTAAAAGGCTATATATTAAGAGACTGTGTCAGTGGAGTATGGTGGCGCACACCAATAATCCTAGTAACTTGGGAAGCTGAAGCAGGAGGACCACAAGTTCAAAGCCAGCGTCAGCAACTTAGCAAGGCCTTAAGCAATTTAGGGAGACTCTGTCTCAAAATAAAAAATAAAAAGGGGTGGAGATGTAGCTCTGTGGTTAAGCACCCCCGAGTTCAACCCCTGGTATTAAAAAAAGGGGGGGGAGGCTATGTCAGTATAGATGTAGATAAATAAAGAAATAACCGGTGGCTATGTGGGTACATGGCTTATTTTTTAAATCTCTCCACTGAGAGGATGGAGAAACAAAAGATTGTAGTAGCAATGTGCATGCTCATTGCCCAGATCTGGATTTTTAATACCATCTTTCAATAAAAGGAATCAGGGCACCTTGGAAAAATGTCTGCTTTTAGAGCCACAGCAGAAAATATACACCTTGCAATGCCAGAAAATAAAGTGGAAAAAAACACACACACAGAAAAACAAAGTAATGGTGGGATGCATAAAGAGGGCAACAGGAGCCAACTGAAAGAGCTCCCAGTGGTCAAAGCTGGAACAACTGATCTGAACAATAAAAATAAATAAATACTGGATTACATTTGAGATATAAACCAAAGGATAAAATATGTAACCCGTGAGTCCTTGCTGATATAAAAAACTGAATAAAATAAATGGAGAAGATAGAAAATTTCCCATACAAATTCTAAATGATTTCTGTAGATACTGCCCCCTAGAGGAGCCTGGAGTGTAACTCCCCATACCAGTCAGTATGGGCTGACCATAGTGACCCTTAGGGGCTGGGAGGTCTTTGTAGAGGAGAAATGTGATAATCACCACCACTTCAGTCAGGTGGTGGCATTCATCATCAGTGACACTTTATATTGGTGGCAGTTACCCTTGATATGATGTGATGAGAAAAACACTTTATATCTTTGGTCTTTCTAATTCCATAACCACAGTCTAAGAATGAGAAGAAGAAAAAAAATCAGACAAACTGATATTGAGGGGCATTACACAAGATATCTTGCCATATCAGAATTGTCAAGGTTATCAAAAGCAAGCAAAGTTTGATAAACTGTCAATCTAGAGGATCCCAAGGAGACATCTAAATGTAATGTATCTTGGATGGATTCTTGGAACAAAAAAGGGACATGAGGTAGAAACTATTAGTTAAAAAAAGCATATCAATATTGGTCCATTGGTTTTGATATCCATGTGCCATACTAATTTAAAATGTAAGGGGAAACTGGGTGTGGGATATATGGGAACTCTCTGTGTCATCTTTGCAACATTTCTGCAAATCTAAAAGCATTCTAAAATGAAGTTTATTTTTAAAATACAAGCTACTATTTATCAAGTGCCATAAGTTATTCTAAGCAGTTATATTTACTAACCACATCAATCTTCACAACAACACTATGATGCAAACATGATTATCCCCATCTCATAAGGAAGCTAAGGCAAAGAGGGGTTAAGGAATTGGTCCAGGTCATCACACAGCCAGCAAGAATGGAACAGGGAAATGAACCCATCAGAAATACTGTCATCTCCTTAGTACAGAATGCTCTGTGAAACTGTATCTCAGCTCTAAGATTGGATTCCCTGCATTTTAACAGGGCTCTGTTGTGTTGAAAAAAGAGTATGGGGTAAGTTAAACAGCTAATGTTATAAAAAGTTTTGAAAACTATGATAACCAAAAGCTTATTAGGGTTTTGAACTTCTACCAGAGTGAAGGAAGAGGGAGAAAAGATTATGGGTATAAATATGAGTAACTTAAGCTTTATAAAAACAATTTCAATAAAATGAGGAATTTACTTAGTAGAATAAATTGGCAAAAGTTATTACCCAAAAGCATAGTAGGGGAAAATGGCCATGTTCTAAAGGATTAAGACAGCTGGCTCAGGTGAAGCACGTACTGTTATGCAAAAATAATCATAAAAGTTTTAAAATGTGGATGCTTGGCAAATTTTGGGATCTGACTGTGAATAAAAATAGAAGCCTAATATCATAGCCAGCCTAAGAGAATAGAATTATGGTCCATAAGGAGGACACTGCCACTCACAAGAGGAAAAAAAAACATGACAATCAAAGCATAACAAAGAATGAAGTTTTGTTTTGTTTAATATCACAGAGAGTTGAAATATAAGAAAGAGTCAATGAAGCTGTTATTTGGGTAGGCAAAGTTAGAAACAGTTGGCCCCCACAAAGGGAATGGAGGAAGGCCTGAATAGATTCATTCAGAAATAGAGTGAGACATAGAAAGCAGCCTAAAAATCACCTTTAGAAGCAAAATGGGTACTGCTGATCGACTGGCACATTGGCTGAAATTACTTTATTTTCCAATGAGTCTTCTCTAATAATCTTCCTTTGCTTTCCAATGTCTGACTCCAAGTGTTTTCTTTTTCCTTATACTCTTTCCCTACATTTATTTTTATCAATCAAAAGGTAGAACCTTTGTTGTAGGTTTTTCTGAGAAAGTTGTATTCAGAAGAGGACAGAAATGCAGGATAGGGCCATTTCCTTAAGATTGCATAATCCTCCCTCCAATTTTAAATTGATTTCCTCACAGAACATAGATTTCAATAAGATGGTTTCCTACCTAATATATTCTTACTAGAAATAATCTTTATGTTTCAATGAAACTCCTCTTAAACTTCTTAAGAACTTAAAAGATACCAGTGTTGTGAATATTTCTTTATACTTACAACAGAAACCAATGCCTACTGATATCTAAAATAAAAGCAAAAAATTTTTGAAATAATAAAAGGTATACAATAAAAACTGTCTTAGATAATAAATATAATTTTTCAAGAAAATTCCTGCATATCAAACAATTTGAATGTAATTTTTTAAAAAGAAAATCTACTCTTAACGAGTAATTTGCTCCCAGAACAGTAAGAAAAATACCTACTTAGGTCCTGCATTTAAGTGAACACAGCTGCCACTTTTCAAAGTACACTTTTTGAAGTACACTTCTTCTACCTAAATCCAGCAAGTATTTTTCTCACCACACATTTCAGTAGCATTCAGGATTCCTGGCCAATCCTTCATCCTAGAAAGGCCCTCATCCTGTCTTTTGGCCTCAGTGACACAACCCTTTTGGCCACATAATCCCTTACAGGTCCACCTTCTTCATAGCCACACTCTCTTAAACACTCAGCCCCAGGTCCTGCTCCCCTGCTTGCACAGTGGTCTCCAGACAAACTCGTCCATACTCAGTATTGCTACATACGGTGTCTGCATGTGATTCACTCATGTCTACTCTTCTCTGAGTGCCAGGCCCACGCATCCAATTGTCTACTTGACATGGATTGATTTCTCAAGGATATACACGCTAAACCTCTCTAAAACCAAAGCCTCACCTGCCCACCCTCAGAAGCTTCTTCTAGTACTCCCATCCCTAAAATGGTAGCACCAATAAACCATGAAAAAACTGTATTTAATCAGGTAAACTTATTTTCTTATAGGGAGATAAATGTGATATAAAATACCATATTTGGAGGGCAGAAGAAACCTAAGAAAGAACATCTGAAAGTTGTTGGATAGACAAATGAGTTTGTCATAGAGGATATATAATATTCCTTCATTTCCTAATGTCTGACTCCACGTGTTTTCTATTTTCTCATATCATTTCCTTATATTCATAAGAGGATATAACACAATTTTATCCCACTGAATAATACTCCTTCTCATAAATGGAACACTATAGTATCCTATGCATAACCTTGACTGGGGTCCCTTCAAACCAGAATGTTTCATAAAGATTGGAAACCAGTAAAGGCAAAATTAACTCATGGAAATACGAATTGGCATACATGACAAGATAGAGAAAGGTAATTATGCACAGTTACATTTAATATTTGTAAAGTCGTTGGCAGAGACATTTCTCCAGAACTCATTTGGACACACTGCATTTTTTAGAATGTTGAGGGTCAGCCTGGGTAAGAGGAATAGAGAAGTTGAAAAGCCATCACATACAGTGCTATCAGTTCCTTGAAGCTCTACGATCAATCATCTTTCCTTTCCAAAGGATTGCTCCATAGTCTAGCACAATGTGAAGTATAGTCTGTTAAGCAGAAATAGGTCACCTGAACCACAGATTGTGAACCTGAAACACAACAAGAAGAAAGTTTTATTTAACACAGCAAAAATTTATAAGTAACAGACATCTGATAAAACATTAAGAAATCAAACATTTAGCTGAGCACTTACAGAAATGACTTACCATGAGTTATGGATTTTGAAATGGTCCCCAAAGGATTAAGGGCAAATCCCTTTACTGAATATATTTAAAATTAGATTCAAAGAAAAACTTGAGTGAGAGAACACTAGAGTGAAAAATCCCACACTAACAAATATGAAACAGATGCATTTTAACTTTGTCTATTTTTAATATGTACAACGGTTATTTTTCTGATTCATTAAAAAATAGATATGGTATTCTAAACACTCTTGCCATAAATAACATAAAAATTAAATCAAAAACCCTTACCAATGGTGCTAGAGACTTATATAAAACGAAATTTAAATATAAAACTGTAAACTCCAAACACTGCTTTTATCACAGATATACAGAGTTCTTAGGGAAGTTCTTTAGAAAATGATCTATTCCCAAGCTCCCCACAACTCACTCGGGATTGTGAACTTCAAGCACTGCAGCTGATTTTAATTGCCATGATGATGCATAGGCAGAGACGTGATATCTGGAGTAACTGGCTTCTAAACAATGAGGGGCTTTAAAGATTAAAGTCAACACTTTAAATTGCACTCAAGACTGAATAGGAAGCTATTGCTGACCACTGGACATAGGTGTAATATTCTCCATATGTTCTGGGCCTTGTAACTGAAAGACATCTAGCCCTCTGCATCACACACAATATAGACCCAAAGGCACAGCATTATAGTATGGTGCAATATTACTAGCTCTATATATGTTAGAAACACAAATTTCAGAATGTAAACAAGATATAACTATAGTGAAAATTGTTCTTGGAAATAGGATGCAAACTGGAGAGATCAGTAGATATCTATGAGGTCTTCTTAATCAAAAGCAAGCTGGTTGCTGCAGCTAAATGGATTTTGAATACCTGAAAGGCTAGTCCAGATGTGAACTGGTCCATAACTCCTGATGTTACCTGTGAACAGTGGAAATACAGGGTGCATCAATAGCTGGCTAGACCCTTTCATCTATGAGAAGGCACAACATAGTTGACTTCCATTTGAGTAAGAGTTAACTGAACACTGTGACTAAAAGTGTAAAACTTGAATAATTTACTCAGTATTCTTAGCCCCCTAAAGAAACAGTGTATCCCTAAAGTAGACAGTCCTTGAGCTAAACATATTAAATGCAAAATCTTACTGGAAATACTAAATCAAACAAATCAGGGGTAACCCTGCCAATGAGAAAGAAAATTCTCCAAATAGTATAGTTTTGTTTTAGTCACTGACATATGGGAAAATTTATGTAGTAAAGTATATGCTTATAAAGTTTCAACTTATATTTAGTGGGGGAAACAATTTATTATACCAAAAAAAAAGCATAAATGTATGACAGATGGTAATGCTTTTTTTCTGCTCTTGGCAAGGTCTCTTTTAGGCTGAATGACTTTTGCTTCTTAAAACTATGAACATTGTCATTCACACCTATTTTCTGAAATTAAACAGACCAATTCTATGATGAAATCCCCTATAAATTTGGTTACTATATAATGTCTTCCCACTTTTAAATCATAAATTATCTAGAATACCACTTTCCCTAGAATACTGAAAAGACCAAAACTGGAAAAAAAAATGGTATTCTGTAATGAAACTTTTATTTTAAATTCCTTAAATCAATTTTGGAAAAACTTCTAAACTTAAATTTATTCTGGTAGGACTTTATAAAGGAAACCATAAAAGAGTATACTAGAAGTACATTCTTCCATCCAAAAATCTTTATTTGGGGCTTTTGAAATGTTCAATTCCTTTAAGTCACTGGAAAATTCTTTATACACACACACACATATACATATATATGAATATATATGTATATATACATATATGCATACACACACACACATACACACACACACACAATGGATTTTTCAGTTCATCTACTGAGAAATTGGCAAAGATTTTCCTAAGTGTATATGACATAAGAAGGCTTTAATGCAATCCAGTTGTTTAAAGTGAGAAATCAATTTACTGGATAAAGAAGTGAAGGAAAGTACTGTATAAGCAGTTGAAAGACAAGACAAAGGGTGGGATTGGAATTGAATGGGTAATACTTGATGTAATTTCCCAAGGCGCAGGAATGGAGGACAGGGTAGAGAAGATTTCTGTGAGATCCAAGAGTTTCAGTTGTTACCCCAATATCTGGGCAGTTAGAGGAAGAGCAGGAACAACGTGAGGGAGATGCTTTTTAAAGGCCACGCCTTTACATAATTTTATTTATGTCCCATTGGCCAGAACTTAGTCACATGTACACATGTAATGATAAAAAAAAAAGGCTTAAGAATGCTTTCTAACTCTTACAGTAGGAAAAAGAAAAAAAAATGTTTTCTGAAAAGCAGGACAGAATATTTATTGCCACAATAAATATCACAAACACTTTATTGCTGCCAAAGTCAGGGTTGGATAGCTGTCACTTGCAAGAAATAGCTAGTGACATTTTCTCTACAATTTTAAAGTAAAATTTAATTTCACTCTTGTGTCCTTATTTCATTTTTTCTCCTTTGTTTCTCTTTCTTATCTGCAACCTATTTTATTAATCATCTGCTACTGATTTGGCTTGACTGATTGCACAGGGTTTTATTCTGAAGTGTGCATTCACATTCAAGAAGAAAGAAAATTAGTAACATAGCATGCCATACATAAACATCTAGTTATACTTTTTAAAAAACACATTTTAAATGCCCACAATTTATTTATTGGCTTTCTAATAAAAACCCAGGCCTTTTTCCCCCAAGCAGTTTAAAACAATGAATTATCAAAGAATTATCAAAGTTTAGAATGATGGAATCGATAATTCTCAGAGTTTTGGTACAAGATTCACCTTTATTTTAATCCATAATTCAAAAACAATCACCTTATAATGCTAAGAAAATGTTAGTGTAGAATAAAATTCTGAAGAAGACACTATGAATATGAATCAGTGGCAGCCTCAGTGTTTGCTATGAACAAAGAGAAATCCTTTTCTGGAAGGTAACTCTGGCATCACCAGACCTCAGTCATTTTATTCTTATGGTAAGAAGAGAGGGTTTGTGGATATGAGCTGTGGCTAGGCTGCATAGATTTATTCCCTCTGAAAAGATAAATTATACATCTTGCAACAAGAAAGGAAAACTTGTTTTTTTTGTTTTTTTTTTTGGTAAATTGTGTGTGTGTGTGTGAGTGAAAGACTATTTCTGAAAATTGTCCTTTTCTTCAGAATCCATATGAAAAAAATTTAGTAGGAGGGAAAAGTCTCCCTTCATTGGTTCAAATTATGAACAATAAATTAAAAGATGAACAACATCCTTAAGACTGCCCATCAAATGAAGTATGATTATAGTGACTGGATATCAATATTTTGTTATCCAGCTTTCCATCGTTATGACAAAATACCTCAGATAATCAGCTTATAAAGAGGAAAGGTCTATTTTGGCTCACGGTGTCAAAAGTTTCAGACCATGGTCACTTGACCCCATTCTATCTGGGGCTGTGGTGAGGCAGTACATGATTGGGGGAGCACATACCAGCAAAGCTGCTGACTTCATGGCAGCTTGAAAGCAAAAAAGAAAAAGAAATAGCAAGGGGCCAGGTCCTACTATGCCCTGTCATAGTTTGTCCCCAGTAACCTAACTGCCTTTCACTAAGCCAAACCTCTTAAAATGTTCCATCAACTCCCAATAGAAGTGTTGACTAGGGAGTCCATACCTTCAACACATGGGGCTTTGTAGGACATTAAAGACCAAACTACCCACCCTACCCACTGCAGTCCTCACAATTTCTTCATCAAAGAAAGCAATGAAAAGAGTCAGAGCACCTTTCCCCTGTGGAAGGTCACTTACCTGTCAGGTTGTATTGAATAAAGTTAAGCAGCAGGTAATAAGCATCATCCCTGGCCTACTGCAATAGTAGAAGCATCTCACCTCTAGGCATAGGGTGGGACCGGAGGGAATAGCTAAGCACTGGTCAGCACTGCATTTCATATGGACTATAGTGATAGTAAAACAATTCTGAATTTTGATTGAGCTCTTCCTGAGGGTGTTCTCAAATTTGTTGCATTGAAAAAGAAAATTTAAGTACATTCAGTCTCAAAAACAGTGTATCTTCCATTTTGCCTGGCCTAAAACAGTGGTAGTAGAGAGATTAAGCATCCTGGATTTGGGATTCAGAAACTCCTGGATTCTAATTCTGGCACCATCAACCATCCTCTCTGGGACTGGAGATAGTGTTGTGAAGAGGAAAAAAAATTGCAAATGTGAAAGAAATGTGAAAGTTGTCAGAATTAAAATAGAATCCCTTGTGCCAACCCTAAGAAAAAAAGTATATTAAGCCAGAGAAAATAAAGAAGAAAGAATTCTTTCACATGATCGTTTGATAGTAACTATCACAAAAGACATCCAGAACTTGCACAGAGGCCACTACAACCTTACACAAAAAGTATTTCCACAAGGACATCTACTGAGCAATTATCTGTTCAAACGCAGTTTTGATGTCACTCTTGTTATTAATCATTGTGGTCAAAGATTGCTGTTTGAAAATATCTGATATAATTCTCATTTTTGCCTGTAAAAACTTTCTTTTCCTCTCTTTGGAAATAAGCATAGGTTACTGTGGTATACACATTCTCATTATGATGTTGTGCTAATTTCCATTGCAATGTTGCACATTCCCCAATAAATATGATTTCATAATTTTCTTTGGAGAATTTCTCTCACAGTTTTACTTAGGATGGCACTGGTTAGTGCTGGAGAATCATGAGTTGTGAGTACTATCATTATCATTATCATTTTGCCTAACCAGAATGCTTCAGGTATCCATGAATGTTGGATGCAAAAAGGGGAAAAAAAAAAAAAAAAGAAAGCTTCTATTTCTAATGGAAGTTTCAAGGAACTAGAGCTGTTTAGGGAGAGAAACTGATATAGGAAAAGTATTAATCCATCTACGACTAGATGAACGAAAGAAGAGCGATGGGACTTGTTTAGTGAGGCCCTGGGAGGCAGAACTAAGAGCAGAGAGTGGCAGTCTGGGGAACATAAATTTGGCCTCATACAAAGAAGCATTCGGGGTTGAAGAATGGCAGGGGCTGCCTCCTGAGAGGGTCCGTACCACTTTCTGGGCACCGCAGGCCTAGAAGATATATTGGTGGAGGAGTCCTGGTAGGAATTTTAGAAATGATGAGTTTCCAGACAATGCCTCGGACCAGAGAGGGCTCCCAGAAGAAGCAGAAGGTCAAAGCCAGGAAAGGTTAAGTATCCTGACCAGCCGAGTCCAGCCGAGTCCGGTCCTCCATGGCGCAAAATCCTCAAATGCACCCTGGGGTCCTGGGAGTCCCGCGGTCAAACTGCAGCGCGCGCGGAAACTTGGAAACTCCGTTGTCCCGGCGACGGAAGCGGTTAACCCGAGGACCCGGACAGGTTTGGGGGAGGGAACGGGGCGTGGCCTCGGTTACTAAGGCAGCGCGACGCTTAAGGGAGGGCCTGAGCCCAGTTTGGAGTCCAATGCTCCTCCAGGCCTCTGCATGGCACCCAAGAAAGACAAAGGGGGAACTGTGAACACCGTTTCTAAGCTGTGGGAACCCTTGCTCATAGCTGCACAGTTCAACCAGGTGAGCCCTGAGCGCTAATTGAAGTTCTCTCTGCCCCTAGCAAAGCCGGAAGCCCCGTCAGACCCCTCGCAGGCACCAACTTCGCCCTCCCCTCCAGACGCCACCGCTGCCCTCCCAAAGAAAACCGGGTCGTAGTCGGAACCCCTCTCTCGGGTCGTTTTCACTCAGTCAAGAGGGGGCAGGGAATTCCCGCCAGGCCAATCAGTGGGATTTCAAAGGGTGGTGACAGGTGCCTGCTGGGGAGGACAGGAGGCACCGCTCTGACAACTTCAGGACCCTTTTCAATGGCATAGTCCAGAAGGCACTCCACAATTACGCTAGAATTGCACTCACAAACTCCTCGCTTCCTCTTGACAGGAATGTTGTCAAAATTATCTCTGGTTTGGCCCATAGTAGGACTTTAATTAATGCTGAGTGAAAAAAGACATGGAGTGCAGGAGAGAGCAATATATACATAAAGTGAACCTTCTTACGGATAGGAAAGGATAACTGCCTTATGTAATGTCCTGATAACATTATATCAAAGCCTTGATGTGTTTTTGAAAGTGTAGGAGACCAGAGCAATAAGGCTCTTCGTCCATAGGTTGTCACAAACACACTGGGCAATATGCAACCCATCTGCCACATGACTTTGAGTTGCATGGGATCCCAGAACTGAATGGATCCCCTTACCCGCCTTTAGCCTGTGGGGAATCCAAGCTCTTGTCACTTGCCCCTGGAAAAAGCCACTTAAACAACTATATTGTTTCTAAGTCCAAGTAAACATCTGGAAAGAGAAACATTTCTGGAAATTCCAGCCTACCATTGTGAACTACTTTTTTAAATGAAAAGAAAAAAAAAAAAACATTTTTTTTTCCATTTTATATGTGTTAACATGGTGCCTTAGAGAGTTTGTACTTTAAGGGAAAAAAATGGATCAAAAATCTTTTGTGTTTTTCTCATGAGAAAGTTTTACCTATTTATCTTACCTATCTTATTTATCTTACCTTATTTTCCACTTCAATTGATTTTCTCTATGAACAGTAATTCTGTCTACTCTGGAAATTAGTCCTGATGAAGAATTTCATAAAAATAGTTATGATGTTAATGATGCAGATGTGACATCATGGAATTTGGGGTCATTTCTATGACTTTAGGAATAAAAGATGTGAACTCAGGAATCCCCAGTTACATTCTCAAATTCTCAAAAAATGTTTTTGAAAGCACTTTGTAAAAGCACCCTCTCTTTTGCTTTTATAAGTCAGAACTAGCCAAAATAATTTTTCTCCATTTTCTTTGAGATTATGTAGGCCAAGTTGGGCTTGGAGTGAACATTTCTGCTTGAATTATAAACTGCTGAACAACGGAGTTTGATGGAGGTGCTGACACTGCATTAGCTTTAGAGTTGCAAATATGAAGCTATAATTTTCCTAGTTGAATGGAAAACCTAAAGGCACTATTTTTTTTTTCTTATGGCTTGAAAACCTGAAATAATATTCAGTTTTCTTGATCCTACTCAAACAATATAATTTCAATAAATCTTGTGTACTAATAGAAAGAATTTGAACTCAAAGTAATATGTAGTTTTAACTACAAAGAGTGAATTCACTTTTCTTCATTGGTTAATACATGTTTTGTAATTACAAGAGGAAAACAATTGCCCTCTACTTCCTCCCATAATTTTTTGTCAGCTTGGTTTTGTGTCTGATTCATAAGGAAAATTCCCATATTAACCAACTGTCCAATGCTCTGTGTAAAAGACTCTGAATTTGGGTTAAAGATGACTGTGGATGCATAAATTCTTTTTTCATAGTGTTTAGCAAAGTGCTCTGCACATAGTAAGGGCTCAAAATGTTACTGTTTTAGCTCCTAGAGAATTTCTTTCCTTATAGTTACTCCTGAACAGGTACATGTGGTTGAGTGTGTGTGCTAGAGTGTGTGTTGTGAATATATGTGTGTACCTCCAGTCTTCATAAGCCAGATTTTAGAATTACCTCATTGGTGAATTCAACAAGCGCAGCTGCACTAGGCTTTAAAGAGAATAAATAAGTTCACAATGTTGTTACAGTGAATTTACCTTATATCACTATTTGGACTTCCCTTTAAGGCTAGAATAATTAGGAAATTTTTAGTACATTTTAGTTATTTCTAAAACATAAAATGATAGCAAATAATACAAGGCAGTCTACTAGTGAATATTAAGTGGTTAGATAGAGACTAGAGATTGAGAAAATGAATATGAACTTGGATTATAAGGAAATACTTTGCAAAAAAACTTATCTTCAGCTGGGCCCTAAAATACAGGTAGAATTTTAACAGATTTTAACAGGTAGAATAAAGAGGGACAATTATTTTAGGTAAAGAGACAAATATGTGCCTTAAACAAATTTTGCTGATATCACTATGGTCTAAGATATTTTTAAGTCAATTCTGATTTATTTCTTCCAAACTTATCACATGGTAGATGATGCTGGGAGAAGAGCTTTGTTCATGACCCAATTTAAGAAAAATTTCCAGAATTTTTTAAACAACATAGTCATTCCTTTTAGGAGCTTACAGATGGTACAAAGCCTGTCTTTAAATAATGTCACATGGCTTCAAAGTGACTGGGGCTATATGTTTCAATTGGAATGTTGTGCTATAATCAAAACTTATGTGTAAATCCAAGGAAAAAAAAAGAAACCCTAGTATCAGTATTGAGAATATCCACAGACAAGGCATAAATCTTTCTTCTTTCCTTTCAGAAAGGATGTATTTTTTTGTCACCAAATGTATCTTTCAGAATACCAGGATTCCCTGGAATTTTGCTTGAATTGGCTTATGTATCCCACCAGTAGAGTTTGTTTTGGGCTTTTGTTAATTTTAATCAATTATTTATTTCATATTTTCAGATTACTGAGGATAGTATTTCTTTTTATTTGCTCCTAATTTTAAGAAATATATAGCAAAACCACAAACTTACTTGTGAGACTAACTACTGATGTGGTCATTATTCCATCCCCTTACTGTGACCCACCATAGAAAACATTAAAGGCACAGAAAAAAAAATTGTGGCAACCCATACACAATACATACCTTAACCCAGACAGACTCACTGTCCAATATTAATTGATTTCAGTTTGTAAATGATGGTTTCAGGTCCCTGGTATCCAGCTTAAGTCACTAGATACCTTTATTGTCATTTGCCCAATGTTTATCAAGGTTTTATTCTTGATGAAGTCTTCAATAGAAATAGCTACATATTTTTAAGTATTTGAAAATATCTACTGCAATATATTGAAGTCTTTACTGTTAGACGGTTCTTGCACCCACTTCCACAGTTTTGTTCTTAATGTATGTTTTCCCCTTTCTAACTGAGTAATAATATTTGCAAATGTAATTTTATAGAGACTGAAAAACACAAAGTTCTATGATTTGTAATGGCACTGTCCTCACCAATACTCATTCAGAGAGGGAAACTCCTAGGGTTTTCTAGACTCATCTGACCCTTTCATGAAACTGAAGATTTAAGAGTTTCAAGACCTGATGCAAAGACATATAATATTTTGGCACATCAGGTTTCAGAACCTAGATATTCTCACTAGTCCATACTTTCTCCTTAATAGAACTATAAGCTGTAATAATCATAGAATCTTATGTAGACTTTTCCATTTATAGTGAAATTTTACTTATTTAATCTCTTATGCCAACCTCCACAACAACAGTGCTATAGGTAGTATTATTAGACTAGAATGTATTAATAAATGTTTATTGAATACCAATAAATAAACATAAAAAGAATACTTATTTTACCTGAAAATATCAAGCATTATTCTTAATAAATCCCTTTTCTTCTCACTTTCACATTCAGAAGGAAGAAAGGCTGTAACATTTGTAAATTCAACTCAGACTTCTAAGGTCATCTAAGCATGACAAACAGAAATATTTGAGTTTATAACTGATATCCTGTCTGTGAGATAGATAAATTCTTGATTAGGAAAAGTTATTTTCCTCTTTGCAAAAAGAAAATTATAGAAAAACTATCCTGCTGCTACCTTGAAGTATGCCATAGTCTCTAGTTATACTAGCAAAAGTTTGGCTCATCAAAGTCTCAGGCTACCTCTGTCTCTCAACAATCCCACTTCCATCCATGGCACTATAATTCTTTTTTTTCATTTTATTTTTTATTGATTTTTAAAAAAATAAATGACAGCAGAATACATTACAATTCTTATTACATGTATACAGCACAGTTTTTCATATCTCTGGTTGTATATAAAGTATGTTGATGCCAATTCATGTCTTCATATATGTACTTTGGATAATGATGTCCATCACATTCCTCCATCCTTGCTAATCCCCTGCTCCTCCCTTTCCCTCCCACCCCTCTGCCCTATCTGACATGGCAATTCTTACAGTCACTACAGCTCATTGATAACTCAATGAGCTTATTCTTCCCCATCATTTTGCCTCTAAGTCCTCTAACATTTTCTCACTCCAATTCTTCCTTTCTGATCTCATACCCCTTACTTCTACTCACCTTAAAATTACCTATTTCTGTTTGTCAAACCACTTCCATTTTCTTTTTTTAAATAATATCAAACATTCAGATACCTCTTATTCAAAGTCAATGCTTTATGTATTTGTTTAGAGTCGCTATTTCTCTGTCATGAGTGTTGAAGAGGCATGTGCTGGGTAATGAAAGCCAAAGTAGTCAATGAGATCACATCAAACTATAAAGCTTCTGCACAGTAAACAATTAACAGAGTGGAGAAACAACCCACAGAAAGGGAGAAAATATTTGCAAATCATGAAATGAATAAGTGAATAATATCCCGAATAAATGAACTACTCAGACTACTCAATAATAAGAAAAAAACCTATAAAAATTGGACAAAGGACTCATATAGACATTCCTCAAATGTCTAACATGCAAATGCTCAGTAGGTGTATAAAAAAAGCACAGAATTTCTAATTATCAGAAAAATACAAATTCAAACCACAATGATCAATCACCTCACCCCTGTTAGATAGACTGTTATCAAAAAGATTAAAGATAACTCATGTTAGGGAGAATGTGTAGACAAGAATATCTGTACAGTGTTGGTGACATTGTAAATTAATTCAGGCATTATGGAAAAGAGTATGAAGACCCCTAAAAAGAAAAAAAGAAAGCCAAAAATAGAGTTTACCATATGATTCGACTATTCCATTCAGAATATATATTCAAAGGATTTGAAATCAGTATATCAAAGAGATATCTGTGCTCTAGTGTTTACTGTATATGAATATACCACACAGAATTAACCAAGAAATTAATTTTTAAAAATAATAAAGATAGATAAATGTTAGATTAATAGAGGGAGGAGAACAGGGGGATGGGGGGAAGGGGAAGGAGAGGTACTAGGGTCTGAATTAAAACAAGATGTGTTCCAAGCTTTTTTTTTTTTTTTTTTTTTTTTTTTTAAATTTAATTTGATAATATTCAATTCTACTTTTTTTTTTTTTTTTTTTTAATTTTTTATTGTTGGCTGTTCAAAACATTACATAGTTCTTGATATATCATATTTCACAATTTGATTCAAGTGGGTTATGAGCTCCCATTTTTACCCCATATACAGATTGCAGAATCACGTCAGTTACACATCCATTGATTTACATATTGCCATACTAGTGTCTGTTGTATTCTGCTGTCTTTCCTATCCTCTACTATCCCCCCTCCCCTCCCCTCCCCTCCCCTCCCCTCTTCTCTCTCTGCCCCCTTTACTGACATTCGTTTGTCCCCCTTGTATTATTTTTCCCCTTCCCCTCACTTCCTCTTGTATGTACTTTTGTATACCTCTGAGGGTCTCCTTCCATTTCCATGCATTTTCCCTTCTCTCTCCCTTTCCCTCCCACCTCTCATCCCTGTTTAATGTTAATCTTCTTCTCATGCTCTTCGACCCTACTCTGTTCTTAGCTACTCTCCTTATATCAAAGAAGACATTAGACATTTGTTTTTTAGGGATTGGCTAGCTTCACTTAGCATAATCTGCTCTAATGCCATCCATTTCCCTGTAAATTCTATGATTTTGTCATTTTTTAATGCAGAGTAATACTCCATTGTGTATAAATGCCACATTTTTTTTATCCATTCATCCATTGAAGGGCATCTAGGTTGGTTCCACAGTCTAGCTATTGTGAATTGTGCTGCTATGAACATCGATGTAGCAGTGTCCCTGTAGCATGCTCTTTTTAGGTCTTTAGGGAATAGACCGAGAAGGGGAATAGCTGGGTCAAATGGTGGCTCCATTCCCAGCTTTCCAAGAAATCTCCATACTGCTTTCCAAATTGGCTGCACCAATTTGCAGTCCCACCAGCAATGTACAAGTGTACCCTTTTCCCCACATCCTCGCCAGCACTTGTTGTTGTTTGACTTCATAATGGCTGCCAATCTAACTGGAGTGAGATGGTATCTTAGGGTGGTTTTGATTTGCATTTCTCTGACTGCTAGAGATGGTGAGCATTTTTTCATGTACTTGTTGATTGACTGTATGTCCTCCTCTGAGAAGTGTCTGTTCAGGTCCTTGGCCCATTTGTTGATTGGGTTGTTTGTTCTCTTATTGTCTAATTTTTTGAGCTCTTTGTATACTCTGGATATTAGGGCTCTATCTGAGGTGTGAGGAGTAAAGATTTGTTCCCAGGATGTAGGCTCTCTATTTACCTCTCTTATTGTATCTTTTGCTGAGAAAAAACTTTTTAGTTTGAGTAAGTCCCATTTGTTGATTCTAGTTATTAACTTTTGTGCTATGGGTGTCCTATTGAGGAATTTGGAGCCCGACCCCACCGACTGTAGATCGTAGCCAACTTTCTCTTCTATCAGACGGCGTGTCTCTGATTTGATATCAAGCTCCTTGATCCATTTTGAATTAACTTTTGTGCATGGCGAGAGAAAGGGATTCAGTTTCATTTTGTTGCATATGGATTTCCAGTTTTCCCAGCACCATTTGTTGAAGATGCTATCCTTCCTCCATTGCATGCTTTTAGACCCTTTATCAAATATAAGATAGTTGTAGTTTTGTGGATTGGTTTCTGTGTCCTCTATTCTGTACCATTGGTCCACCCGCCTGTTTTGGTACCAGTACCATGCTGTTTTTGTTACTATTGCTCTGTAATATAGTTTGAAGTCTGGTATCGCTATACCGCCTGATTCACACTTCCTGCTTAGCATTGTTTTTGCTATTCTGGGTCTTTTATTTTTCCATATGAATTTCATGATTGCTTTCTCTATTTCTACAAGAAATGCCGTTGGGATTTTGATTGGCATTGCATTAAACCTATAGAGAACTTTTGGTAATATCGCCATTTTGATGATGTTAGTTCTGCCTATCCATGAACAGGGTATATTTTTCCATCTTCTAAGATCTTCTTCTATTTCTCTCTTTAGGGTTCTGTAGTTTTCATTGTATAAGTCTTTCACCTCTTTTGTTAGGTTGATTCCCAAGTATTTTATTTTTTTTGAAGATATTGTGAATGGAGTGGTTGTCCTCATTTCCATTTCAGAGGATTTGTCGCTGATATACAGGAATGCCTTTGATTTATGCGTGTTGATTTTATATCCTGCCACTTTGCTGAATTCATTTATTAGCTCTAATAGTTTCTTTGTAGACCCTTTTGGGTCTGCTAGGTATAGAATCATGTCATCTGCAAATAGTGATAATTTAAGTTCTTCTTTTCCTATTTTGATGCCTTTAATTTCTTTCGTCTGTCTAATTGCTCTGGCCAGTGTTTCGAGAACTATGTTGAACAGAAGTGGTGAGAGAGGGCATCCCTGTCTTGTTCCAGATTTTAGAGGGAATGCCTTCAATTTTTCTCCATTCAGAATGATGCTAGCCTGAGGCTTAGCATAGATTGCTTTTACAATATTGAGGTATGTTCCTGTTATCCCTAGTTTTTCTAGAGTTTTGAACATAAAGGGATGCTGTACTTTGTCGAATGCTTTTTCCGCATCTATCGAGATGATCATATGGTTCTTATTTTTAAGTCTATTGATGTGGTGAATAACATTTATTGATTTCCTTATATTGAACCAGCCTTGCATCCCAGGGATGAATCCTACTTGATCATGGTGCACAATTTTTTTGATGTGCCTTTGTATCCGAGTGGCCAGAATTTTATTGAGGATTTTTGCATCTAGGTTCATTAGAGATATTGGTCTGTAGTTTTCTTTCTTTGAAGTGTCTTTGTCTGGTTTAGGTATCAGGGTGATGTTGGCCTCGTAGAATGAATTTGGAAGTTCTCCCTCTTTTTCTATTTCCCGAAGTAGCTTGAAAAGTATTGGTATTAGTTCCTCTTTAAAGGTTTTGTAAAACTCTGCTGTATACCCATCCGGTCCTGGGCTTTTCTTAGTTGGTAGTCTTTTGATGGTTTCTTCTATTTCCTCAATTGATATTGGTCTGTTTAGGTTGTCTATATCCTCCTGACTCAATCTGGGCAGATCATATGACTTAAGAAATTTATCTATGCCTTCACTATCTTCTAATTTATTGGAGTATAAGGATTCAAAATAATTTTTGATTATCTTCTGTATTTCTGAAGTGTCTGTTGTGATATTGCCTCTTTCATCCCGTATGTTAGTGATTTGAGTTCTCTCTCTTCTTCTCTTCCCTAGCATGGCTAAGGGTCTGTCGTGTTCCAAGCTTTTAAAACTGTGTCCAAATGGATTCTACTTTCATGTATAACTAAAAAGAATCAACAAATAGTAAATTTCCACTTTCCTTTTTTTAAACTTTTCTTCTCTAAACACTGCTCATACATTCTTAATTTATGTATGACAGCAGAATGCATTACAATTCTTTTTTTTTTAAAGAGAGAGAGAGAGAGAGAGAGAGAGAGAGAGAAATTTTTTTTTTAATATTTATTTTTTGGCGGACACAACATCTTTGTTTGTATGTGGTGCTGAGGATTGAACCCGGGCCACACGCATGCCAGGCGAGCGCGCTACCGCTTGAGCCACATCCCCAGCCCGCATTACAGTTCTTATTATGCGTATAGAGTACAATTTTTCATATCTCTGTATACAAAGTATATTCACACCAATTTTTGTCTTCATACATGTACTTTGGATAATAATGTCCATCATATTCCACCATCATTTCTAACCCCATGCCCCCTTCCTTCCTCTCCCACCCCTTTGCCCTATCTAGTGTTCATCTATTCCTCCCATGCTCCCTCTCCCTCCTTATGCCACTATGAATCAGCCTCCTTATATCAGAGAAAACATTTGGCATTTGGTTTTTTGGATTGGCTAACTTCACTTAGCATTATCTTCTCTACCTCCATTTATTTACCTTCAAATGCCCTGATTTTATCCTCTTTTATTGCTGAGTAATATTCCATTGTGTATACATGCCACATTTTTTAAACCATTCATCTATTGAAGGGCATCTAGTTTGGTTCCACAAATTAGCTATTGTGAATTGTTCTGCTATAAACATTGATGTGGCTGTGTCCCTGTAGTATGTTGTTTTTAAGTCCTTTGGGTATAGACTGAGGAGAGGAATAGCTGGGTCAAATGGTGGTTCCATTCCCAATTTTCCAAGAAATCTCCATACTGCTTTCCAAATTGGCTGCACCAATTTGCAGTCCCAACAGCAGTGTAGGAGTGTACCTTTTTCCCCACATCCTCACCAACACTTATTGTTGTTTGTATTCATAATTGCTGCCATTCTGACTGGGGTGAGATGAAATCTTAGAATAGTTTTGATTTGCATGTCTCTAATTGCTAGAAATGATAAACATTTTTTCATATATTTGTTGATGGATTGGATATCCCTCCCTAATCCATCTCCAGCTCCATCCAGTCATCAAATTGAATTGCTACAAACAAGGCAGCCCCCTTACTGCTGCATGAACACATAAATAAGGCAGTGCACAGCTGGAGAAAGCCCATCTCTGAGGCTAAACAGATATAGGCATTACCTCTTGATTCTCAGCTGCAGAATGTGTGACCTAGAGCAACTTTCTTGCCCTTTCTGAGCCATGCGCTCCTTTTGTTAGATGGAGATAATAATATCTACCTCAAAGGCTTGCTGTGAATATAAGATGATACTTACTTTATTTCCTAAATATCTTGATAGCACAAGATCATTGAACATGCCTTCAGTAAATGAATTCCATTCTTCCCTCCTGCTTTCATTCACATTAGTCCACTTCCTGGACATGGACATCACCTTTCTGCTTCTTGTCTTATCTATTTGTTGAGACCTTTATAAACCATGTCTTTACAGTAAGCTTTCCTAACAACTGTAACCCAAATTTAACCCTCACTTTGGCTTTAGGGTCTATTACATAATTTAGTACTCAGTTACAAAATGCCTTGAATTATTTGCTATCATTTCATGTTTTGCAGAACATAGGCTGCTAGAAATCACATCTTAGACTCCTGATGTGTGCCCCACAATATCTAACATGATTTCAGGTACATGGTATGAATGTAAAGCCAAAGTGAGGGTTAAATTTGGGTTAGAGTTGTTAGGAAAGCTTACCGTAAAGACATGGTTTATAAGGGTCTCAACAAATTATAATTCTCTGATTTACCTTGAAATATGAAGGATGAGAAGGTTTATAAGACATGGTTTATAGGGTTTCAACAAATTCTAATTCTCTGATTTACCTTGAAATATGAAGGATGAGAAGGTAGTTTCTAAGAAGACAGAAAGCATCTATATGAAAAGACCTTATAGCAGATATAAAATATTGTGAGCATGCTTTAAAAAGAACTATGCAGTGATTCTATTTCACTTCACAGAAGTATTTCAACTGTCAATCAGGAGGCATTCAAGTTAAAGTTCTTTAACATTCAGTTTGCAGCCTCTCCTTTACTTGAGGAATAATATTTTTCTCTTATTAAATGTAGCTTAGTGACAATAGCTGAGTTGTGCACACTTGGAAAATAGTAATAAAGGCTCCTAGAGTCTTAGAACAAAGCTTATAATTCTTACAAAGGTTTGGAAAGTGGATATGGGTTCAAGATAGGTATTGCTGAAATATTAATATCCCAGATCTCTTAAATAAACAAAGTTATTAAATATATAGATACCAGGATGATAATAAACTGAGTCTAACTAGGTTTTGAGGAGAAAATGTTCAGTCAAATTGAAGTGCTTAAATCCATTTTAAGTGTACTTTATCAAAGAGGGAAATGCATTTTATTGGATAGAACCCTTGAGCAATTTTTGAGAGGCAGTGAAGGGTTTCTCAGCTTTTTTGATCTTAAACAGTAAGCTATTTCTCATGTAAATGTGTATTTAAGACTTACTGGAAATACTCATAATATGAGCTGAAGACTGATGTCTGGCAGCAAGCATATTTCTGAAATTGGGTTGGTTTTTATTACTATATTTTCTGAAATATGCTTTCATTGATATTTACAAAACAAATTGCCAGTTCACACAAAGGTTGTTTTAATAAAAGCCAATGCAAACAACTGAGTTGCTAGGAAGAATGTTAAGAGGGAAATGGACTTTTCATAACCTCACATTATAATTTCTCTTTTTGGACAAAAATGTATTATTTGAATGAGTTTGGAACTGAAGGGAATTAGTATGTCAAAATATCCACCTAGATGTTATATGTGATCATTTTTATTGCAAGTGAAAAATATTAAATATAAGTAAAATGTAAGTGTTGCCAATATGAGTTTGGCAACATCCTAGGAAAATGTTAGTTAAGAAACGGTGAATGTTGACCATGGTTCAGCTCTGGCCATAGAAACCATCGTTGGCTCCCACTTCCCACAGGATAAAATCCAAGGTGTTCTGCAAGTTTTCACAGCCCTGCTGCATGTGGCCTTTCTCTGCCCACGCATCTTTTATCTCCCTCGACTCCAGGCAAATGCTCTCTTGGGTATCCCCAGGTATATACAGACTACACCCATGTAATTTCTTGGCCTGATGAACTCCCTGCAATTAATTCAACCCTTTTTATTAAAATCCTCTCCTATATTTCCAGAAAGCAGCTCAAGCCACATACCACTCTGGTCCTCACTGACTTTCCTCCTCTCACTAAACTACCTCGAGGATAGTTACCCTCGATTGTTACCTACTTTGAGCTGTTGCCCAACAATTTCAGCATTCTTTCCTATATCTGCATCCTCTATGGCACCACACATGCCTGCAGGGTGGCAAGGTTAATTATTTCAAGTTTCCTCCTTCCTGGCTACAGTACCAAATAGAGATAAGCCTGTAGTGGTCCTCAACAAAGACCTACTTGATTTCATCCACTGGTTATGTTACTGTCTTAGCCTCCAGGACTGCCTTCACTTTTGATCTCTGGTATCAGTCTCAATCCATTGGTCATGGTAACAAGTTGAAGATTGAACTCCAAACTTTAGTTACTCCATCTATAAAACAGATGTGGTGGTCATAGCTGTCTCTTGCAGTTATTAAAAACATTATTGTGAGGTCTCAATGGCATCCAGCACATAGTATCTGAAACTTCATACATCCAAATCCAAACTGGATGTCCCCTGCAATCTTGCTTTTTATCAAGTCTTCACTTTATTGAACAATATTACCATTCACCAAGACAGTCACTACGGCCCAAAATCTTGCATGCGTTGTCTTTTCCTCCCTATCCACAGCCCATAATCAATTCTTCAGTTATTCCTGTTGGCTCTGCCTCTGAAATATGTCTAAAATCTACCTCTTGCTACCACTCCCACTGCTATGCCCTAATCCAGACCACAGTCATTTCTTTTCTGAGCTACAAAATAACTCAGGAGATGTAGAACTTTGTTTCTTACTCCCATTCCTGCTGTCTTGGAGTCTAGTCTCCATATGTCAGTGGCAATGGTTCTTTTTTTAATTATTTTTTTTACTTATTCTACTTAGTTGTACATGACAGCAGATGTACTTCAATTTATCGTACACAAATGGAGCACAACATTTCAGTTCTCTGGTTGTACATTATGTAGAGATGCATCATTCATGCAATCATATTTGTACCTAGGGTCATGATGTCCATCTTATTCTACCATCTTTCCTACCCCAAAACCCCTCCCCCACCTTCCCCTTTTAATATTAAGACAGACTAAAATTCAAATGCTCCACCATGGCCTAAAAGATTCCATGTTCCAG
This sequence comes from Marmota flaviventris, assembly GCF_047511675.1. Taxonomy (NCBI): domain Eukaryota; kingdom Metazoa; phylum Chordata; class Mammalia; order Rodentia; family Sciuridae; genus Marmota; species Marmota flaviventris. Next base: position 109,014,034 of record NC_092507.1, on the reverse strand, counting down.
GCCTCTGCCAACCTCTCTGACCTCACCCTGTGTCTCCTATGAATCATCCACCCCCTCATCCCTCTGAGCCACACTGGTCTTTTATTGCTGATACTCAAATCCATCAGAAATCATGTTGTCACCTTAGAGTTTTTGCTCTTGCAGTGCCTTCTGCTAGAAAAACCCTTCTTCAGATAGCCATTTGATTTACCTCCATCATTCTTTGAGTGTTCTGTTCAAATGTCAGCTTTACTGTTTGAACTATGCTCCACCCTCTATCCATATTCCCTGACTTGATTCCAGACCTTCTAATTTACAGATATCTCATTATTCTCTGTGAACACAAGCTCCAGAAGAGCTAGGATTTATCTTGTTCATTAATATACTGCAGACACATAAAAGTGTCTCTGGCATATGGAGGAAGTCAGATATATTAATTGAATGAAGGAATAATAGATGCTTCAATAGGAGGAGCTCATATTAGCAGTAGTATATTTATAAAGTGGTGGGAATATCAAAGTGTATTATGAAAGTGTGTGGGATACTCTTTTACCCAATATAAATATTTATAATTATCATTGTTCATGTGAGTGACAAACATACACTTTACACTCAACATACGCAAAACTGAGTTAGTCTCCCTGACAAACCCCCTCCTTTATGCTCTTCAATATGGGTACTGTCCTGTTCAATGAAGTTAGAAATCATCTTTGAAGCGCCCCTTCCAATATCAAATTATCAGCAATTCCTACTGCTTCTTCTGTTTCTGCACCTTTCTTTCCACCATTCATAATGTCTAACTAGCACCATAACAATAGCTTTCTCACTGGGCATGATGGTGCAGACCTGTAATCCCAGTGGCTTAGGAAGCTGAGGCAGGAGAATGGCAAGTTCAAAGCCAGCCTCAGCAACTTAGCAAAGCCCTGAGTAACTTAGCAAGAGTGTGTCTCAAAATAAAAAATAAAAAGGGCTGAAGATGTGGCTCTGTGGTTAAGCGCACTTGGTTCAATCCCAAGTACCAAAAAAAAAAAAAAAAAGCCTTTCTAACCTCTTCCCTTTCCTTTCCTTTATCCAGCAATAAAGATTTAAATATTTTAATAACTATCACAGTTATGTCAATTGACATATAAATTTAAAAATTTTAAATTAACATATATTCTCTAAACTATATATATCTTATTAAAATGTTTGCCATCTAATGACTCTAATACATATCATTCATCAAATTTTTCTTACAATTTCAAAATCATCTGTTGATTTTCAGAAACATTGGTACAGCTTTTGGCTAGAATGGCTTTTTCTTCCTAAATGATGCCTTTATCTGAGTGTGATGTGACATGGTATCATCTCTAGGCTCTGGCCATCATTTTTGTTTTAAATGGATAGTAATTATTTATAGTAATTGGTAGTTCTCTGTACACAGAGATTTCTCCAGGTACCACCAGTATTGCTCATTATACTGAAAATTGTGCCAGCTTTTGCTAAACTTTTAGTAATTATGTTGAATTTTCTAGCCCTCATAATACTGACATTTTATATATGTAATTTCTTTTATTGTCTTTATTTTCAGTTAAATCACAAAACTATTTCTTGAAATTCCATATTTAATTAACTGAAATTTTATAAGTTACTTTTAATTTTTCATAAAATATAATTTTATAATTTATAAATATTAGAATATGTAACTTATAGTTAATTTTATGACTTTGTGATCACCTTACATTCACTTTGTTATAAAACATAATGTGATTAAAGTTTAGGACTGAATAAATTGAAAGAGGTTAATTCACTGTATATATTAATTTTGTCATCAGATAATAAACTCATTTCTGTAGAGTTTATTAGACAAATAATGTTTCTCTTAGAATTGATATTTTGTCTTGTTTCAAATCATACTTTTTATCTCTCTGTTTTTTATATATCCTCTGCTTCTCTTTCACAGTTTGCTTGATTAATTTTATATGGGCAACAAATTTAATTTTCTTTCTTGTAAAACTAAACAAACTATTGACATTTCTGTTAGAAGATTTTATTAAGACCAAATCCCTGAAAGGATTTCAATTTCTAAATGCTTAGCAACACTCACTTTACAATTTGTTAGAAGGAGTACTCGGGGCTCAGCATGATTTCCACTTGTATTTATAGTCATAATTCTACAGAATGCCCACAGGGGTCCTAAAAATTTTCTAAGGTTCAATGTCCACCTCTCTTTAGGTGTATTATTTAATTATCTCTGGTGTTTACTTGATATGTGGTGTTAAACGGAAAATTTATCAAAAAAAAATTATATGGGGTTGATGTATTTACATCTTTCATTTTGCCATCTAGATACATTGACTACATTAACTACAACAGAAACAAAACATCTGGAACTTTTTCTAAAACCGAGAGCTTAAACACCAAAGCTTTCTCATGTATCCACATTGGCGCTGTTGTCATGTAAATATTTCTCATAGAAATTATTTTTCTTGGTCATCAATGTTACAGGTTGAAATATAGATGCTAATCTAACTCTACCAGATCAACAAAAAAATCATCTTCAGCATCTTGAATTTTGCATATTAGGCATTATTATAACACATTTATGTGAAATATTTAAAGCTTTATCAGTGGTAATTCAAATTTCACTGCTTTGATTCAATTTTTCAAAAAGGCTGCTTTCTCATTTCAGAAGATAAATGTTTGCCAAAATCAAGGCTATATAAATCTACATTGCCATGATATATCCATATGGATATTACTTCTCAAAGGTTTCTTAATGTTTCACGTCCAATAATGCTTACTTATATTTAATTTCATGATCGATTGTGTTGAAAGTTGTGGTGATATGTTTAAAAGTGTTTTTCATTTTATTGACACACTTTGATAAGTTATTTCAAATACTTTAATGAATAAAACTGATTTATGGTATTCTGTAAGCTTTCCTTTGTTAATGATTGCAAAATTTATTTATTAGAAACATGCCACTTGGATTTTTTTAAAAAGTGTTTTGACTATTCAACTTTTAACAACACAAATTTTAAGCTCCATTTCCATTCACCATTTACATCACTAGCAATAATAAGTTAATTGAATTTGTAGATTAAGTTGATTTTATTGTTTTATGTCATTTTATTTTAGAAATAGAAATTATTTATGTTGTAATGATTTTTGCACAATATGAGAACATGCCTCAGATTATGATTTTTTTTATCTGCGATCCCTGAAGATTCAGAATATTTACCTCTTTATGACATTTAAGCAATAAGAAATATATTGAAGTTTTGAAGTTGCTTTATTGTGAATTTTCATTTTTAATATTTTAATTTACATTTATGTATACTACTAAGTTCACACACTAGAATTGGATTGCACCATAATTAAAATAAAAGTAAAAAATAAACAAGGCAGAAGCAATACATTGATGATGATGTGTATCTATCTGGTGACCCTTCAGAAGCTAAAAGTATGTAGAAAAAAGATGTATGTTGTAGCTGCCTACCATGGCACAGCCAAGACTCACAGATGTAATACCAGGAGGTCAGTTGTTGATCATAGCAACATGCTATAATGATCAGTTTGTACAAATGAGATTATGTTAGATTTTACATTCTTTATTTTACCACTTACCGAAATTATTTTTACAACTTTTACCAACTAGTATGCATTTCAGTTTGATGCTAGCTTAGCACAACCTAAGGGTACTCAGAGACTATCTGTACAACATTCTCTTCTCTCCAGGTATTCTCTACTTGGCCACCTGGGTTGTCCTTCTACAAAAATAATATGATTGTGCACTACCTGCCCCAGTCTCAAGTCTTGCTGTTATTTACTTTACACTTCACAATCTTCCTAGTACCATCCCTGCCTTTTCAATCCCTTCCCTATTCAGACAAGTAATCTCATTGCACAAGGCTACCAGCAACGCTGTGCTTTGAGACACAGAGGATATCGTGCTTGGCATACCATTACTTCCCTGACACCATTTGTTGGTCTTCTTACCACTCTTAAAGTTACAGATCAAATGTACTTAATCCATTAGACTGTCTTTGACTTTCCTTTTCCCATCCTTAATTTGTCATGTTCCCATAGTATTTACAGAGACCCCAGTGATGGTAATTACCATGGTTTATTAGAGTTATCAGTGGGCCTGTCCCCTCACTTGAGTATGAACTTTTCATGGACAAGAGGTGAATGATATGCTCTTTGGGTATCCTGTCTGGAACTTAGAGCCTGGAATATGTTCAGTCAACTTGAATTGGAAGAATGACAACACAAATGTAGTAGTGCTTCAAGTTATTTGTACCCAAATCTCCAATTAAAGTTCTCCAATTAAACTTCCTCTTTCCCCATGACAAATTTAATGGCTATTTTGTACATTCAGTCCCTTCTTGGGCTTATGCCCAAAACTGAGCACAGCTTTCCCTGTGCAAAGACACTCTGGTTTTTATAGGTAGGTAATGTTTTCTATTTTGCTTTCACTGTTTTCTAACTATGATGAGCAAAAGCCTTTCCATAGAATTATATCACACTTAGCTGATGGTCATGGGGAAGCATTGCATATAGGTACATTTCCTATAATTGATAATAAAAGCCCCCAAACTTAGGACCAGGGCTTAGAGTATGTTTTTATCTATGTGTTCACTTATCCTCCCACACTGAATCTCATCTGACAGATCTACTTTCTGAAAAGCTTTGTGACATCCCTTTTCCTTGCTTACCTGTCCCCTTGGCCTCAGGCCGTCATCATCACATTGCTGATGCAGGCAGGTTCAGGAGAAGAAAGTGTGTGGCCTGTGAGTCAGGGATGTCTTTTGCTTTCTGTGTCACCTTCATCAAGTTTCCTTGTCATAGTTTTTATTTTTCCCATCTGCAAAATAAAATAATTAGACAAAATGGCAACAAAAAATCTCCCAATTCTGTCCCCTGTACTTTTAATTTTTTTCTATAGAGTTCGTTTTCATATCTAAGAAGTCCCATTCAAGGATGGTCCCAGATCTCCTCATTCTTGTCACTTCTCCATACAGAAAAGGGCCTTTTTAACCTTCCCTTTGCCTTTATGTCAGATCTCTCACTGTAATAAACCTTTCCTTTACTTCCATGGTGACTCAATATTTTTGGCACATAAACTTATGAAAAGCTTTCTAGATGTTTAAGTAAATTCTATTTCCCGACTTTCCCTTGTCTTCAATCCTCACGGTAATTTTTCTTTGTGTTTTTCTTATTCACTTTCTGTGAAATGTGGTTATAATGTGTAGCACAGACAATGGGTGGCACAGACAATAAATAGTACAATTTCTCAGGCAGCGTATATTGAATAGAAATGGAAAGGAAACCTCCCAAATTCTTGGCTAAACTAGTTGAGGTTAGGAATATTGACTTCAACCACCTCTGTCTTCACATTAAATATTTAGGATGCTGAGCAAGGATAAAGATTTCATTATTTACATGTGTTATTGTCATTATAAAGACAAAGCATAAAAATACTCTGTTTAATTTGTCATGCATATCTTGCAGATTTGCCACCAACTTCAGAAAATGTTTGTGCAGTAAAGTGATTTATTACAGCCATATTTTCAACCTTTTCTAGGGCAACAAGTATGGATGTGTCACACTACTCTTTGTGATGATGACACTTTTACCCAGAAGAATATATCTTTAAATTGAAATATATGTTTTAAGGAAATTTTTGGTTTAGTCCCTTTTGTGTTCAATAATTGAGAACAATCATATCTAGAGACCAAATATTTTGGCTTTGTGAAGCAGAATTTTTGGTGACCTGAAGTCCAGATTGGCACTGGACCTCTTGTTCCCTCCCTGGTACAACCTGCAGAGCAGTTGAGGCAGCCAGCTCATCTTCCATGGCACAGACCACGCAGAGTTGCTCTCACCTCTCAGGGATGGGTCCACTGAATGTTTGCACGTCACTTCTTTGGGACCATCTTTTCCTTTGCTTGGTCTATGTTTTGGCACCATCACCAACCCTTCTCTTATTTTCTAAAAGCCTGTTTTTTTTAACCAAAACAAGAATGTTAAAAGTTTCCTCTGTATTTTAAATTTTAGCTACGAGGAAGAGTCTTTAAAAACTCCTAAATTAATGTGCTCAAGTAAAAGTTTTCATCCAAACGAACAAGCAACTGGAAACCAACAGTGTTTGACATAGTGAGCAATTGTATTTGACACAATGTTTTAAATTAATCCAGTAGGAAAGACTGTTCATTTGGCTTGGACTGGAAAAAGAGGGAGTTTGACATGGTTTCATTAAGTAATTAAATTCAATTGAAAAACATGATTTCCTTCCATGTTAAGCTAATGTCCTATGCACTTCTTGGAGCATACAGAAAAGAGGGCTGGGTTAGTGGAAAAAAAAAATTCCTGCCATCCAGGACCTTACAATACAGACACCAGTGGTTCTAAAAGTGTAATCCTTGATGCTTCCAGCATCACTTGGAAATTTTTAAGAAATGCAGATTATCAGGCCTCATCCTTGACTTATTGAATCAGAAACTGAGGGTGAAACTCAGTGATTTCTGCTTTAACAAGCATGCACTTTAAAATTTCAGGCATACATTAACATAGAGATGCCAGTGTAAATGCCATATTACTGGTATAGAGTACTGACAATGAATTTCACTGGCAGGCAGTGGACACTATTGGGCTGGGATGTTCTGGGAAAGAGTCACAAATTAATCAGGAAGTTCAGCTGGGAGGAGGACAGCAGGCTGAATGAAAGGACCAGGCTGAGCAAAACAGGAGAGGTGAGAAAACACGTGACATGTTAGAGATAACCGCAATCAACAATTAACTAGACATTCATAAGATGATTTAGTCACATCCACCTTCAAAATAGTGTTCACATTTATGTGAGGAAATAGAGGCTTAAGAACTTAAAGAAAGCAGTTTTCCTGATAGCTATGAGAGTGTAGAAAACTAATGGAAATATTATGTTAAAATGTTAGGAAAAGAACATGTAGGGTTTTAAATCTCAGTCTCTGGAGTTTGGAATCTATCTTATCCTATTAGAATCTAAGAGGTAGAAAATTAAGATGCTTTCTGTAAAAAAAAAAAAAAGAGAATGAATGATAAATTAAATGTCTTAGAAAAATTAATAGGTTGGAGGTAGAGAAGTCAGAAGCTTGTATAGTCCCTGAAAAAAAAATTATCTTCAATAGTCCTAAGTCAAGAAAGTTATGAGTTGAAGTACGAGAATAGTCACGAGATTAAAAGGAAAGAAACAGATTCAAAAAAGTCTCAGAAAACAACTGTGACTTCTTACCCAAGAGGAAAATGGGAAAGGACTAGAAGTTGTGATAACTGAGAGAAATGGAAAATTTTAGAAACTGGTGAAGTTAGTAGCCATCGTTTTTACTGTTTATGATAAGGGAGGTTTTGTTTGTTTCATTATGTTTTTAGGGTATGGAGAGAAATAAAGAGTTTAGTTTTAGACGTGCTGAGTTTAAGATGATGGTAGAACATCAAAGTAGAAATGTTGAACAGAAGGTCAAAAATGTGTATTTTATCTCACAGACTGAGGTTGGAAACACAGATGTGAGAACTGTCAGAGGAGAGAGCTAGTGGACCTCAAGGGAGTAGCTAAAACATCCAGTAAGGAGTGTGTACCAAGAGAAGAAGGTTGAGAATGGAATTCTCTGAGATACCTAAAATGTCCTTGCTTGTGGAACAGAAGAAGAGAAAGTGCCTAGTAGCCAGCAAAGGAGCAGTCAAAGGAGTAAAAGACAAAAGGAGAAGAGGATGGTGTCATGGAAGTCAGGTCAGGGAGAAGTTCATGAAATGGGTGTTCAAATCTCCCACCTGTGGACACCAACAGAGAATAGGAAGACAGCTGTATGTGGTAATGAGAAACTCATCAGATCTCAAAGGATACAATTTCAAAGGAGGTGTGTGGGGTTGCTGGTTGTGAGGAAAAAAAGTAGAAGCAATGAATTGGGTGTCAACCTACTTTATATACAAACAGATATGAAAAATTGTGGTATATGTGTGTAATAAGAATTGTAATACAAAAAAAGTACATGTATAAAGACATGAATTGGCGTGAACATATTTTATATACAAAGATAGGAAAATTGAGCTCTATATGTGTAATAAGAATTGTAATGCATTCTGCTGTCATGTATTTAAAAAAATAAAATCAATTAAATTTTAAGAATATGGGCTTTAAGAACCTTGTGGTTTATCTGGATTGAGAGCTTCAGGTATAGGCCCCCTGTTTGGTGGAATCTGACTAAGAAGAATAGATCAAAAGGGAAATGGTAGTAGGGAGACTAGGATTAGGAAAAATTGCTCAGTAGATATGTGTGAAATAGGGTAAATGGGAAAGAGGAAGGGATTGAAATATGCAGAGGGAGAAATGGAAGAAACAGAAGGAATAAAGTCATAGAGGAGGTTATGTGCCCTAGTACAAACAGGAGGGCCTGTATTAGCTTCCTCAGCCTAAGAAAAAGAAACAAGTTCTTTAGACTGATGAAGAATAGATGGAGACAAAAATGTGAAAAGGGTAGGAAACCTTGGCACCAAACCCTTGCTGTGCTCCAGAGGCAGGCCAAAGCATGGCCACTGTGTAGACAGAAGGTGGACAAGCATGGACATGATTGCCCATGAGGCTTTCCCTGACATGCGTAGAGAGAGGGGGGGGCCTCGGATGTTGCTTATCACCCTACATTAAAATTCTTCACACATCTGTGTCCCCCTGTAAGATTGTGGGCCTTTGGAGAGCACAGACTATTTTTCAGTGCTTTTTTTAAATGCAGAAAAGCCACAAAGAATAATATAACAAGCATGTGTGTGCCTTCACAAAAATTAAAAAAAAAAATTCTTTCCTATTTTTTTGAAATAAACACTAAGAATAAAAAATGGGAACACTTGGTTCTCATCACCCTTCTCTGTTCTATTGCTTTCTCTTCCTTCCCAGAAGCAAGAACTAACAAAATTTAATACATGTCCTCTCAGCCCATGTATTTATTTATCTATGTCCATGATACTGTATGATTTTACTAATAATTAATATTTTCTATGAGGGTGTCAGTCACATGTATTGCCCTAGAAATGGAGGCTGTGAAGAAGATGACTGAGAACAAAAATGGTTCCATCTCGTATCAACTAACTCTGAAAATTTTTTTATTTAACATAATATCTTGAGGTCTGTCCAAGTTGAAATATACATGTTTAGTTTGTTTTGCTTCATTGCTGTTATGTTATTCATCCTTCATTTCAAGGACAGCAGATGTAGCATAGATGCCCACATAGTAAGTATTAATTATTAGTGAAAACATTAGGATTAACAATATAATGAAATAAACACTATATACATTGCTTATATGGTTATATATGCGATATATAACTAGTTGTAAAGTGCTTTTACATATAACTTATTTTCAGCCTTCTTTGTCTATTTCTTCCCTGCCCCAGGGTGATAAAGTTAGTGATTATGCCTTTTCAGTGTCTGTAACTCCTCAGTATTAGTTGAATGAATGAATGACTCTCTGCGTTAAGTAGTATTAGTTTACTAAGGTCCAGGTCATCAGTATTTAAAAAGTTTTTCCAAGACCATGTGGTTGGAATCAGAACTAGCATTCAAGTTTTCTGATACTAAATCCAGTGCTCTTTTCATTTTACCATTGAAAGAGCTATTGTAAGAACTCTATTAGGGAATCAATAGGAGAGGAATAATTATTATGAGTTACTACCCTGATGTATCCAATAAATAGACTCCATGTACCTGTGTAATTGGAGAAAATTAAGAACCATAACCAGATCTGGGGCTTGAAATTTATCATAATCATCAACAGGCTCTATTTTGTCACATGGTCCTTAAATGAGGCTTGCCTTGTACAGGCAATGTGAGTTATGAGGGCTGCAGGATTATGTGAGGGGGGAATGAGCAGGAAGCAGTTTCACTCGGTGGAACTACTCTTGCCAAGGTCACAGGAGAGCTTCTCTCCTCCTTTGGCTTCAGCCATACCTTGCCTCCCAGCTCTCTTCCACCTCTCCTTATCTGTCTCCTAGGAAGTCTTCCTTGAATAGGTGACAGTTGAGTGGCACTCTGAAAAAGTTAACAAGAATTCTAGGCAGAAAGATCCCAGGAACTACTTCAGATGCTGACCTTACTCCCAAACACCTTTCCAAAAGGCCATCCCACCAAGACTGATCCGTCTTGAATAGTACATTCACCCTCCACCTGTCTACTTGGAGTCTTACCCCATTTCTTGTTCAGAAACAGGTCTGCCTCTTGTTTTCTTTGAACAACTCCTGGATCCTGAGCAGCTGGTGGAGTAAGGATAGATGCATGGCACAGCCCTGGAGAGCAGCACATGCTAACTTCCTTGATAAAAGCCAGCTAGGACAACAGACGAGGAGAAGCGAAGCATGGTTTACTCACTTTCAAACTCCTGTTACATTTAGTTTGTTATTTTAAACACATTTAACCAGATGAATAAATGCCTGTTGAGATGAACCTCAATTCATTTTTGTTGAATTGAGACAGGAAACAGATTCCTTGACACTCTTCCTGCCTGAGATACATTCTCCTGAGATACAGCTCCCGGGAAATTGTTGAGAGATCCCATCATTCCCCATTACCAGGATAAAACTCAGCTCTCTAGAAGATCTGGCACTGCCCCTGGATCATCTTTGTATGCCCCCTCCCTTTTTTTCTTTCACATCACAATTTGGAGACCATATTTTTAAATCTAAACATCATGTAGTCAAAGCAAAGGATTTTTGTCCTGTTCCCAGGTTTAGAGAAAATACAAGGATTGTAACTCTGTTGATGAAATGCTGTCGTTTATTGGGCATTTCACCAAATATGAGGCCAATAGGATAAAGTTTATAACCAGGACAGTTTGTACCCTTGTGTTATTCAGAAGCAACCTTGGGTTTACTTAAGAAAGATCCAGAAACTAAACTCTATCAGTGGCCTTGTAATAAATGAATGATAAATGAGGGTATTTGCATTGATTGCAAGAAAAAGAGCTTTTCATAAATCAAACGCAACAGCTACCTGGCATGAATGGGTTAGTAGAAAGAGTGTTGGTTGGTTATTTTGTTATTTAGCCTTGGTGGCCAGGCAAAACAAGTTCATGGAATACACCACAATGGTTAGAGGATTCATTATATTTACGTTAGATGAAGAAAGGTGGGGAAACAAAGGGATATGGTAGGGTAAGTAATCAGCTAATACTGGGTCTTGGAAATCCATCTTAATATTTAATGTGAAAGATAGTGACTCACATTGAAGGAACTTGAGGCAAGTCAAAGAAGGTTTCAAGTCTGAGAAAGAAGTTGATGAAAGGTTATAGCTTTTAATATACGATGATGAAAAGAGATCTCCTTTCTTTGGGGAGAGCCCCTGATTCCAATTTTACATTTGTGGAGCAATTAGCAGGACTCCTCTTGGCTTTTCTTGGTCTCCTCTCTTAGAAGAATGTCTCTGATATGTAATATTTGTTTGAAAACCCAAAGAAGCTTGTTTCCTTTTGAGGTTTGCCTTACTTTTTATGTTCTGAAGTTCATTTTGGACCTCAGATTTTGCTCCAAGCAATAAAACTGGTTGGATCATACTAACATAATGGAGCTGTAATTTTAGCCAACTGTTGGGGGTGGGGAGATAGTTAAGGTGTGTAGTGGTTTCTGTGGTTTCTCTGTGGAGTAGAATTCCCTGCAAAGCTTTTCCATGTGGTGTTTTAATAGCTGTCTTAAAACTCTCTGATGCATGGAGCAAAACTGAATTAGGCTCATGTGCTAGATTGGTGGGATGGGCCAAGGACTCTCTGAAAAATGAAAGAAAAACAACTAAACAGCATAAGCCAGAAGCTACAGTGTCCAAAGATCCAAGAGACATATCTAGATTCAAAATTTCAGAAGCAATCACCTCTTTTAACCTACTTTTGCAGAACTTTATGTGGGAAATTAGAATACTTCCCTTGCATATATCAACATTTTACTTTCCATGGTACTTTACAATTGACAATATGATCCTAGGTATATTTGTATATTTAGAAGATTGCCCACAACAATCTTCTAAAAATTGTAATTTTAGATCCTTTTTTAAAAAATAAGAATAAAGAGCTACAATGATAAGTCCAAGTTCATTTGGCTAAGACATCACAGAGGCAGAATTTGACACCACTTCAGAGATGTACATTTTTACGCCAGATCATCAATAATTTTAATTAATGATAACATTTAATACTTATGAAAACAAAGAAAATCAGCCAGATGGAATCTACACACATAGTAAAGCTGTTTCTAGACTACTGGGTATCACCAATGGAATATCAGACACATACAATGTTGTCTAACATCAAAGGAGTGAGCTTTCTCTAATTCAAATGACTGGTGACTGAGAGGCATGATTCCTTCCAAAGTATTGAGAGTGGCTGATAAAATGCCACACGCTCCGTCGGCCTTCCCATATTAAACATGTGTAAAAATTCTCTTTAGTGTGTGGTTTGGGCTGCTAAGTTCAAGAAACATTTATTGAATGGTACTATGTTCCAGACACATGGGTGAAGTAGAAGGTTGTCCAGATGTCTGATTCTAAGAGAACCTTTTCCACCAGCCCAGTCCACTGTCAGAAATACCACTATTAGCCCAACACTCCTTAAACTGGTCCAGGAGTTCTTAGGATTCTTTTTTGAAAATGCAGGTAGCCTGAAGAGGAAAAAAATACTTTAAAATGGCCCTAGGCACTAAAGCCTGAAGGTATATGTACTTATTTAATTAGCAAATCAACTATTAAGACTTGAGTTGAATAACTGGTACACAGGCAAATTTGATTCTACTCAGAAGAAAGTGATGGTGGATTCTGGAAAGGTTTGTAAGGAGCTCTGGAGAACTAGAATAGAGTTGCAGGTGAGGAAGCCTTATTTGTCTTATTTGCAGAGAGAGATGTACCAAGGCTCTCTATTAAAAATAAACTTCATATCATTTTCCTGTATTCTTATTTTAAGAACTAGCCCTGTGTGACATCTGTGTTTTAGATCTAGATCCACAGAGTTAGCCAGGTTGATATTTACAATTCCAATAGTAAAAAACAGATCCATTTTTGGATACGTTATGCTCATAAACAGATCCACATCTCTACTGAAAATTAGTTTGTGGTTGTTCTCCCCCGTCTCTTTTTTTGTTGCCCCAGAGCTTACCATCTCCTTAGCCAGTGTAGAAAAATGCACCTCAGTGCCTTTTCATCTGACTCTGATTGCTATTTTGTTTTATTTCAGTTGGTCTGGTGGTTGTTATGAATGGTTATCATGGATGGGTTAATGTCTCTGACAGACTTGCATGTGACACAAAATGACTGAAAGTTATCTCCTGCCACACTTTCACATTCTTCCCCATAACTCAAAAAAAAAAAAAAAAAAACCCTGCATACTTTGAGAATTTTAATTTGGGGAGAGCCCCTGATTCCAGTTTTACATTTGTGGAGCAATTAGCAGGACTCCTCTTGGCTTTTCTTGGTCTCCTCTCTTAGAAGAATGTCTCTGATATGTAATATTTGTTTGAAAACCCAAAGAAGCTTGTTTCCTTTTGAGATTTGCCTTACTTTTTATGTTCTGAATGAATTATGTGGTCATGATTTTGGTCCTCTCCTCCAAGGACATAAGATATTTTAGGAACTTGTCAGTTAACAAGTTTATAATTATCAAAGAAAATTATTTTACAAACTGAGAGTCATTCAAATTATTTTTCAATTATTCAAAGTATTTGCTTTTGTAAGAGAGAGAAAGAGAGAGAGAATTTTTAATATTTATTTTTCAGTTTTTGGTGGACACAACATCTTTATTTTATTTTTATGTGGTGCTGAGGATCGAACCCAGAGCCCTGCGCATGCCAAGCGAGAGAGCTACTGCTTGAGCCACATCCCCAGCCCCAGTATTTGCTTTTTTAATGGCACAATTGTTGATATTCTATTTGATATTTTTTTCTTGGTTCACCATAAGTTCTCTACACTTGAAGCAATGTGTATGGAATAACTGTGTTTATTCTAATGACTAATAAGAGCAGAATCCGCCTCTACACACACACACACACACACACACACTACTGCCAAATAATACCCGTGATGTCAGCTCTGATTATTGCTAGGTGCTGTGCTCAGAAGGACTTCCAAAGGGTCATAGCAGTGTGCAAGAATCTTGTCACCCACAGGTAGGGGATGCCTGGGGACCTTTCATACCACATGGCCTCTGTGTGCAGATACCTGAGTGGAAATATAGAGGAATGATCCAGAGGAAAGAAGAGCCCTGGAGTGGATTGCCCCTGCTCCTCTCAGAGTAGCCTTTCTGTACTCATCTTGTCACCTGCTTTTCATAGAGCCCATCTGGAAGGATAATGCTTAAGCCTGAGCTATCACTGAAGCAACATCAGCAGACCTTAACCAACAATCCACACAGCACCCTGATGCAGAGTTGTATTAGTGGGGATGTGTGTGCAGCAGATGAAGAGAGCTCCTCTGCCCTCCTCAGTATTTTCTCAGAGAACTTTACATATGAGCCCTGCTCTACTTCCTGTTCACTACTGTGCACCAAAAGTCCTGGCTTTGTCTATCAAAAGTCTCCAAGTCAACCTTAAATCTACAGCTCTCCCTGGGCTGGTGCTGGGAAAGGGTTAAGAACCTGTTTCCAGGTAAATGCTGTGATTTCCAGCATTTGACATCCCTTTGTTTTAACTACTCCCTCCATGTGTGGCAGGCCATGTCTCTGAGGTAGCCTCACAGAACAGGGTTAGGAAGAGCTGTGGGCGGTTGATGCCAGCACAGTCTGGATGAAAGTCGGAAGACTGGGGAGGCATGGGCCATGGGCAGTATGAGGACTGGAGCCCTTTCCCAGAGTCTGCACCTAGACAAGTCAGACTGTGTGCTCCTTCATTCTTTGTCCCTCCTCTCGCCCTAATATTCTTTCATTGTGAATTAAGCTCATAAGAATTTCTAAGACACCTTGAAAGAGAAAGAATCACAGAGCGGGTAGCCTGTTGGTAGTAGGTAAGGGAAAGGGAAGAGAGCAGGCCATCAGAGACCATTTGGCTGGGAGATGGGAGAGAAAGGCAGAAAGAGGGAAAGAGAAGGGAGGAGTGGTTCTGTAGAGAAGGTTGATAATGAGTCTTAGGCTTTCCCCCTCCTATCTGAAGGAGCTGCTCTCTCCCCTCTCATCTGGCTGCTTGTCTAAGTCACTCCCGGGGAAACTTATCTTCCAAAGGAATGGCTCCAGTGCCCAGTCCCCCAAGTCCTTGTCACTAACCCTGGTGTGAATCCCATTAGATCAGGTACAGTGTGTTCTCCTGCTAAGAAACCTCAGGGCTATGAACTATAGCAACTTCCTGACATGCTCCATTCCAGTGCCTTATGATTCTGAGGGCCAAATCCTCAGTGTCCAAGTTTACTCTGTGGCTTTAAAATACCAATCAATAGAACTGTACATAGGGAGCCCTACTCTACTTCCTGTTCACTACTGTGCACCACAAGGTGCCAAAGTATATAAAACATAATTTTTTACCTAAAGAGTTTGTAATCTAGTTGAAAAATATAACAGTCACATGAACCAATTCCTAAATAAGGATGACTTATTTAACAGTATAATGATGATACATCAAACTAATTTTCATGATGAATTCTGAGGAGCACACCATCAGAGACGAGCCTATAATAATAAGTACTTGTTTAGTGGAGAGTTAGGTAAGTGTGAACCTGATTGTTTACAGTGGTCTTGTTTATTACATGACAACAAGTGCCCATTATTTAGCCTATATATATTCAACTTAGCCTGCAGTTAGAATCCCTTTTTAACAAATACAGTTGTAGCAGTCAGTTCTATGTAATAAAAATATTTCTTCTGCTGGCCAAAAGCCCACACTAACACTCATTTGCTGATGGAGATCCAAGACTCCTTTTGAAAGAAAAACGCAGTATGAGAAAGACATTCACAAGTCCCCATCCATTTGGCAATAAATCTAATTAACAAAAAGGTCATCCTTTCAGTGGAGTATTGACATAAAGGACAGGTTTGCATATCTGTACAGTGTTAAGCAGCTTTTAATAAAACCTAACTTTTAAAACTGCGCCTTGATTTTATTTGAGGCTTTTACACAGCCTTCCCTAATACAGGTGCTCCTCAGACCCTAATCAGCCCTGAGTGGAGGCCTGTGGGGAACTCTTGGGCATCAAGGCCTCCTGTGCTAGCAAAGGCAGCAGAAGGGAGCTTGGGCTGCTGGCATCGTCTTTCCCTAGATCAGCAGATTACTTGTGCTACCAGAAGGAAGAGATCACAATGCCATTATCCAAAAGCAGCATTTCACTTGTTTTTGAAAAGGTTTTTTATTGTAATTATATTAGAATCCTGGAATGCCTAATTAAAATCTAGAGAATATGTATGACATGAAAGAAAAATAGTTCAAAATCTCCCCAATGTCTCTGCGACAGGAGACTTGTGTGAGCCGGTCAGGTTCTCTGCATTTACAGAATACTTTCTTGCCTTAGGAGACTACTATGTAAGTGTTTGGGTTAAGACGCCCTCCTGCCAGGCTTCAAATTAGGTGAGACTGGTAAAGTAAATAAAAGGTAATGGATTGTGTCCATACATGACTTCATTCCATCCTTTGAATGACTTTATCAATAACTGCCAGGGGCAAGACTCAGCAATAATCATGTAGAATATATGCCTCCAGGTAATAGAGAACTTGTTTTATTTCCTAAGGTGTTTGAGTGTACCAGACTAAAACCCTCTCCCTCTACCATGCGATACACCCAGTGCAGTTGTTTTTTAATGACTTTTTTCCTTCTCTCCGTGCATGCTCATTACACCTAAACTCCTTCAACTTGTCTCACACAAATTCACCCACAGATAGGAGCACTGTTGTACTTACACATGTCTTTAATGGGGTTACACACCTTACACTTTCATTTCTCTTCCCAATGGTCAATACTTATTTTCTCTACACTAAATTCTCTTCCTTCCCCATGAACTTAAATTTAAGGACTCCGTTTAACTGCATATTGGAATGCTGTGGGTAGAGGGGTGTTTTTAACAGTGTTTTACCAAATCTAACTTATTTATTTATTTTTTCTAAACAGTTTCCTATTTCTACAACTGCTGCCAGTTGGTAGAAATTTGGAACCTACGGTCACCCTAGGATACCAAGAGAAAGATTCCAAAATTATATTTGGGGAGCATAATTATTTACCAGTTCTTCCCCATTTGACATGGGAAATGGCTTGTTTTTCATTCTTATACCCTGGTGCATTTCCTTGCATCCGGCTGCCCCCTGCTGTGGCATGCAGTGTGTGCATCCTGCTCTCCAGGCATTCTTGGTTTGATTATTACTGTCTGAGTGCTCCAGTTCATGCTTACCTAGGTAGCAATGTGATTAGAAATCAAACCGCAGCTCTGACAAACTCTTCCATGAGTCCTATTTTGCCTAATGGATTCAATTTCTGGAGCAGACACTTTTTGGTCAACAGAATACAGATAGGAAATTGGGCCCCACAGGACTCTTCAGAACCT
Source organism: Marmota flaviventris (assembly GCF_047511675.1). Taxonomy (NCBI): domain Eukaryota; kingdom Metazoa; phylum Chordata; class Mammalia; order Rodentia; family Sciuridae; genus Marmota; species Marmota flaviventris. Next base: position 108,996,563 of record NC_092507.1, on the reverse strand, counting down.
TTTAAATAGACAGATTGACCTGAAACCCCTTCAGGACCCTTTAAACGGACACATGTGGCCTGGATCCCTAGGGGGTCTCAGAGAGAGTTCTGATTAATTCTGGACCTATTCTAGCAGAGGCAAGCTGTTTCAAGGTGACTTTGGGGATCCCACAAGTTTCATTATAGCACCATGAATTGGAGGAACAATCTCATGTTAAGGTGCAGCTGGGGCAAAAGAAACAAGATCACTGGGCTGAGAGAGAGAGAAACTTGGGAAATTTCTTTAACCTCTGAACTTTTGTAAAACTATCATTTTTTTTAAAGTGACCATATGATGATTTAATAATTAAGTGCTTCATCATTTTAAAGGCTCTACACACTAACTTGTAAAGGAAATGTTCATCTATCAGTAACATGGGATAGATAGCAATATGTGTGAAGTAGTTTGTCAGATCCGATCTAAGGATCGTGGAAAGCCATTCTGAGCCCAACAGCTTGCTCCCAAAACTCTACTGAAATGATCACAAAGCTGTAAGCCACGTAGTTTCCAGGAGGTTCTGCCAAAATGACCTTGAGCAAGTTGTTTTACTTCCTCAGACCTCTGTTTTTCTGTCTATAAAGTGTTAGTGCATCTATTCAGTGGGGTTACTTAGAAAGTCAATGAGATAACATATGCCTGGCACATGGCAGATTCACAATAATTGTTAGCTCCTTCTTCCTTCCCTCCTCCTCCTCCTCCCTGCTTTTTTTCTTTTTCTTTCTGTCTGCAATGGTCAACACCTGCCTTTGATGCCAGATAGTTTCAGATAGGTAGTGATGGACTACAATGTCTTCTTTCTGAATTGTCTCCAAAAGGGCTGAGAGGCAGCCTCTTCTTGTCACTATCCACTTTCAAATATTGGCAAGGAAACTTGCAGCGGGGACTGGGATGAAGGCATAGAGGTAGTCGTTAAAATCTTCAGTGTCGGAAAATGTAACTGCCAGAATATTGAGGCATTGCCTTCCAAGGACCCATGTGTACTTTACTGTGAGAAAGACAGAGGTTTTTCTCCTTCAATGAAGACTATAGAAGCAGATTTAGGGAGGGAGCAGATGAGAGGTAAGAAAACCATGCCATGCAGGAAAGGGCATTTGTGATGATAGATTTTTTTTCTAAATAGTGCATTATAAATAGCATACTTACTTTCTAGAACCAGAACGTTAAAAAAAAAAAAGCTGCTTGATCATCCTATGGCAAATTAACAAAAAGAATGTTCTGAACTCAATAAACTCAGAGTCAAAACACCTCCCTTCACACACCCATGCATACATAGCCATGCTTTGTAAGTAAAGTATATATTTTGTGCTTCTACATGTGGTTATGTTTTGGTGATATCATTGAAAACTGGATGGGTCTTGTTAGGTAGTAAGTTTCCATGAAAAAATAAGAAGCATTTAAGGACAGCCACTATTTGGTGGTAAGAAAGAATTTGCACGAAGTCTTTCCTCCCACCTATACTCTCGTTCTGTCATCAACCTGATTATGAACTGGACAGAAACCAGAGAGAACCACACAAAATTAGACATTTCACTAAATTTGTGTGACCTTTTCAAATCTTCTTAGACATTGTTTTGGCATCCATCAAGAGTAGGTTTTACTCTGTTTAAATCTGATCTCTAGAGAGGAGTAAGAGGAAAGCTTAGACCCTGCCCTCATTCAAACCTTTCATTTGTTCTAGGGGGGAAGCTAAGGCCCAGAGGGACCACAAGGCTAGAGTGCCCTCCCTTATTGTTAGTTCTCTTTTCTGAAGTCTTTGTCATGTGCAGTGTGTTCCATCTCCCCTTAAGATTGCTGGTATTCAAAAGCATGACAGGCCTTCCAGCACCACACAGTGGGTAATTCATTGAACTCTGTTCTTAATGTACCAGGGAATTGCTTCCCAACAGAAATTAAAATTATAATAACCAGGGGAAAAAAAGAAATTACTGAATGAGATCATTGTCTTTTGTAACTTTTTAAAAATGATTTGACACAAAATTTCACATCCAAGTATAATATTTTAGCCTTTTTCCTCCAGTTAGAAAGAACCCCTTTGTGAATTAACAAAAATATTCTTGTGTTACATTAGAAGAAAAAGATGGGCTCCACTTCTCATTTGGCAACTCACTATTACCCAACATTTAACAATTGCTTTTGGAGCTCCTTCTATATTGCTAACACTATTTAGAATCTTCAGGGTACCAGGTTATAAAACCCATTCCTGCTTCTCTGACTACATCTCTCTGAGACAAAGAAATGAACTATTGATTTCCAATACCACATTATTCTTGGGCAGCATGCTAGTTAAAATGTCATTTTTTAGAAATAAAATGATCTTCCTTAAGTAATAAAAAAATAAATAAAAATTAAAAGTTTCTCCAGAAAACTGGTTTCAAATCAAAGTCACATGAAATTTGGCCCAATACTGCCCCCTTGTGACTACTTTGGTCAAAGACCCACATACACCTCAAGGTCAACCCAGTCTTTTAAGGTAAAGAGTTACAGAAAAAAATATCCCGTTTCACAGCAGAAGCCTTTAACACAAAATCACCCAGTCATGAACATTGAGCATCGAATTCTGTCTGATTTTGTAACAGAGTGACTGGAAGGCCTCCATTGCCTTTGTGGTTGGGAACCAGATTGAGGATGATCTTCTCCTTGAAGCTCTCACCTTGGCTGTGCAAGCCCCTCAGCGCAGACTCTTCAGCATGGCGTCCTGGCATGACATCCTCCAGCAGGTACCCCCTCGTCCCTTCCCACCACGACACCCCTCAGAGACTTTTTACTTGAAATAAGGGCTAAAATCATAAAATCAATGAACCGATCATATGCTTGCACTATTCTGTACGTTTGGGTGGATCACTTTAAATAAACATATAGTTAGAATAAATTTGAAGCATTTGATCAGGAAGAAGTAATTTCCATTCATTAAGGCCAGCCACTCAACACATTCATTTGGCAAAGATTTCGGAGGCCATTTCAGGCACCATGTTAGGTTCTGTGAGGAATTATTCAATAAAAGGTTCAGTAATAACCAAAGACTAAATAAAGTTCCTAGAAAGTCCATGACTTACTGGCAAGTGAAGCCAGGCAACAGAGAGTATAGCTGTCAGAGGTCAGAGGAGGTTGACCACAGAGAAGATCTGTCAGGTGGCACTTGCCCATGCAATTACTAAAAACTTATTTGGGTGGCTGCAAACTTCCCAGGTAATTAAGGGCCCCTCCTTCTTACAAGGTTCTCCAACTGCTCAAGTCACCCCAAGGTTTGAAAGTTGTTGCATGTATCTCAGTATTCTCTGAGTCTTTCTTTTTAAGTAAATTTAAATCTCTTGCAGATCAATGAAATAAATGAACTTGTTGGAACCATACCATCTAAAAAGGCAAAAAAGCCTATAGTGAGTAATCTTCCATTATATTATGAGGTAAGTTAAAGTGTGTTTTGAAGAGAGTTCTCTAATTTTCAGAAAATGAGAATTGAAGTAAAGATATGATAGCAACCCTTTTTTCATTCATTTTGTCTTTTGAAAGTCAACTCCTGTTCCTAATTGAAGATGTCCATTCCTGATAGTCACATAGACAAAACAATCTGCCTCCTTTTAAGCAAAATTCTTCTTAGGAATAAAATTGTCCCAGATTGTTTATGCCATCGCTGTGTCCAATTTAAAAACATATAAGTTAGAAACTGTTATATACAAAATTGTTGATTCACACTTTTTCAGGATGATTACTAAGTAGGTGATAGTATCAAAGGGAGTCATTATAAATGCAATTCTAAGTGTTGGTTTCACAAAAGAAACAAGAGTTTCCTGTGTAAGACAGAGCCATGGCTGAAACAGTTTCCCATCAGCGTGTGCACATTTTACATCCAACTTTAATCAATGTGAAAATTGTGATACTCGTCAAGTTGAAAAAATCCACCCATTTCTAGCAGCTACTCAATTCAAAAGTCTGGCTTGGGCACAGTGCTCAGAATTCATGCTCAGTATGAGATTTTCTCTTCCCCTGCCTTGTTGACATCTATCTTATAGCTTACAAGAAACTATAAAAATCCAGTGATTGATTGGAATATCACAATTTGTCAAACACTGTTTTATGGTTCTGTGGGCCTAAAACAAAGATTATTTTGGATCTTTCTGAGACCAATTTGTTTGCACTTTATCCTGTTGATGACTAATAAAGTTTTTATGTCTTTCAGCTCTGGGATGATTCTATAATGAGCTCTTTAGTATTGCTTGAGCACTCTCTGAGTTTATCCAAGTGTCACTATATTTACTCACAATTGATGGTACTGTGAATTCTATGGCATTAACTCTTGCTAAATTGCTCCCATTCCCATGGGAAACACTCTCTTGGCTGTAGGAGTCAAATAGCATGCCTTCTATCTTTTGTTACGATGTTCTAAATGTGTGTGCTTCAGTTGAAACCTTGTGTGATACCTGGGTTTAAAATATTGGGATATTTCTTCTGAAGTGGCCATAGACATTCATATCCAATTCTTGGGCCTGGGATCAATTAGCCCCCCAAAGAATTCTTTCTTCTTCAAAGATGCTCAGTGAAAAATCAGAGATGATAACAGGCCAGTTTTGACGTTTAATATGGATGGGCATTTTGACTTGGATGTGGGATAGCACAATGCTACAAATCCAGAGTCAAGTTAGAGAATCATTCCTCCCCAATATGTGCTGGGACTCTTGGTTGCATATTCTTCACTCAGGGGAGGTCCCTCTCACATCTGGCTCTCCCACACTCTTCCAGTGGAGCATTTGGGCAATAAGCCTCCCACACCCGCTCACATACCCTTTTCTGAATGGTTCCAGAAGGAAAGGGAAGGGAGGGTGGAGCCCCATAGAGATTGGAACTTGGGTGTACCAGATATTCCTTAACATCAATCGCTGGAGCAAAAATGATAAAGAACAAAAAATAAACACAGGCTCCTGCTCAGCACCAGCCGAGAACAGACTAGACAACTAGGGAAGAGGGCATATTCCCAGCCTCAGTCCCTCCACACTCAGGACCTTTCCAAGAACTCAGTTGCCTGGTACCTCACCCCAGGTAAGCTGAAAAGCCACTGGTGATACCCACAAAGTACCAGGGTTGTCATGAATGGTGGCCATGCAAGAGCCCCAGAAGGCAAAATCTTTTAGAGCATCTGGGCTTTCAAGCCATGCACACAGCCTGCTTTCTGTTTACAGTCTTGCATGTGTGTGTCCCAATGTGATACCTGACACAGGTAAACTCCTCGGAAATCTATTTAGGGCGTCTTGCTCCTAAAGGAAACTCCTCAATGGAGGGAGAACAGATTCTCTAACAGAATTGCTTGATACATGGAAATTCATGGAGTCCTGTTTCCTTTTAGACCTCCAGCTTTGCGGGGAGCAGGGGGCAGAGGGGACTTCAAAATATCATAAAGGCAATGCACTTAAATGCTTATAATTACTTCTGCTTGTAGGACACTCTCATTGGCCTTAATTCAGAGCCTAGTTGTTCTTACTTTAAACACAATTAACCAATTTGGCTTCCAGGCCTCCTAGCCTGCGGTTGATTAGGAGCCGCCAATTAAAGTGAGATTTCACCACAGTTTGGTTTATCCATGAGTAGTAAAATAATGTCAGAACCATATTACACATTTCCATCGAGGACTCGAAATGTCTGGGCTAGCAAAGACCACATTCCTGAGTGATTCGCTCAAGGTTTCATTTGGATGGTTTGGTGTTGTGTACACACAGCCTCATTTGAAATTGTGTAATTTCCCCTGAAACCTTAGAATTTCATCTAGCCATGATATTGTATATATGAGAGAGTCTCTATTTATAAACCATCGTTCTTTGAAGAACCTGCTTGGATTCGTGCTGATGGAATTCCACAGAGACTCCCCTACAGCTCATTCATTCACTCAACTTCCCTTTTTGAAGCCCGTGTTTTTCTCTAGCAGGAACTACTCTGAGCACTCAGGTAGGAATGGGAAGAGAATATTCTCCTTTGTGTGTATTCTCAGAAGTGCCAGCTATTACTTTATTGTTATTATTCAATAATATGAATGAGGATGATCCCACACTGGCATTTAAGCACCATTTCCAACACACATGTCCTCGCCAAGGATGTGAGCACATGTAAAAATGGATGTACAGACACTGCCTGCATTATGTATTAGCCAGTTTTACCAACTATTAGCAAGTAATGCTTTCCCCAGCACTGTCTATTCAATAGAGAGAGAAAAGAACATGCATATCACAGACTCTAACCTTGAGAAGCTATATGTACATAATCCTATCACATAGTAGGTGTCCAATAAATATTTGTTAAATGAGTGAATAATGCATTGTAAAATAGGGAAGTCCTTGAGGGACAGGTAAAGTGTTATGTTAGAAATTGAAAGTACTTGGACTTAACCATGGTTAAACACATAGTCTCAAGTTTTTCCACTTTACCATAAACCCAGTTCTCTTTCATCTCTCTCAAAGCATTTCACTTTAACACCTACATGTAGGGGAGGATATGCTAAGAAAAGGGAGCAGACCAAGCAAAGCCAGGGGAATGGAAGAAGACTGAATGAACATGTACAGATCCTGTAGTTCCAAGGTACAATATGCACTAAATAGGAAAGATAAATCCTGTACGTATTTTAATTATAACTTGAAAACCCTAAAGTGGGAAATCTATAAGAAAATATTTCAAACACTGGAAAAAGTTCATGCTTTAAATTCCTGGCTGAACTTTACTTGCTAAATATGCACAAATATTTTTTTATGGCCCACATGGAGAAACTGACCTCCTCATTTACAGATATACTGATTTACGACCATAATTTAAAAGGAAACTTTTAACAGTCATTCAAAACCAATTGAAACGTCCTGATGAAAGAGGTTGTGTACCATAAATCCAAAGATTCTCCCTCATGTGACTAAATCTGATACATAGTTCATGAGCACTATAAGATAGGTGTGCAAATTTCAGACTTGACATTGTGACTTTGATAAATTAGAAAGAAAAGGCTACCCGTGGGGCAGTTGTTTGTTTCTCCAATGAATCTGAAATAGGAGCCACCAGTCCTAAATGTTTGGGGTTCCACTCCATGTTTCCCTTCATTTCATGGTGGTGATCACCACTCCTCCCTACCTGGATCTGAGCTTCCATCCACATGCAGGCTGAGGTTTATATTCCTGTCATTGACATACTTAGAAAAGACAAATTACATCCCTGAATAAACAAAAAATTTTTAAAAACTATTGAAAATAAAATTGTCCATAAAGAATACAAAGAAGTTTTCATGCCCTAGTTCATGGCTAACTTTTTTCAAAACAGTCAATTTTCAAAGTTTTTCTACAATAAAGGACTTGGACAATTCTAAAGTTCATGTGATATGAGACATTTTTGCAAATACAAATGATTATTAATTTTCTTATTTATTCATATCAGTATAAAATAGGAACTTATATCTCAACAAATAGGTCCACTGGGAGATCATTAAATATGGAAAGATTTTTCTGTTCTTACGTTTAAAAATAATAGACCAAATGCTTTTTTAAAAGAGGCACAATACAAATGTGATGTCTTCAAATCTTATTCATTTCATCACATTTTTAAGACACCTCGCTAGTGCATTGGATTAGTATGCTCAGATGTATCAGTTCCATTTTGGGGGTTCCTATTTCCTGGATGTGTAGATATATTTTTTCCAGTCTTTCCCAGCATGTATTTATAATAATTCATAAGTAAAAGCACAGATTTAATTGTAATCTAGCTTGATGCTCTTTTCCAGATTCCTAACGTGAAACTCATTTCTTACATGGTACCTCAAATTAACAGTCTATTCAATAAAATCGTAAGCCCTTAAAATTTGAGGGGGTGGCCCTTGTCAAAATGAAAAATGGAAAACTCATGCTTCAGAGATAGGAACAAATAATATGTGAAAACATTTAAGAGGTTTGAAGTTATTAAAATGGCAGATCTACTGGGAATAGAAAGAGCAGTATGTCATGGAAGAAACGAAGGAGTGGGGAGGCAGGAAGCATTCCCTGGCCTTTTCAATCCTACGTTTTAAAACAAAACAAAAAAATTCTGGGAGAATTGGAAGGTAGCCAACCTAATGCCGTTATTTCATAGAGCTTAGGGACACACCAGGAAATTACAGGCCAGTTAGTTTAACTTCACTTGTAGGGAAAGTATTAAAAACTGCTGCAGGAGATCAAGTAAAAGGATGCTTAGAAAAGCACAGCTTGATTAAGGCAAGCCTGGCCAACGTGGTTTTCGGAAAGGGAAGGTCATGTCTTAGGAACTTGTTGAAATTCTTTGAAGCTATTATGGCCAGTAGAGTCTTCAAAGCACATGGCCAAGTCCAGAACCTGCGTATCTTTTCCGTCGCGCATCAGTCCTTCAGGGATGCCTGCAGAATGTGGCCTGTACCAGGGGCTTCAGCACTCCAGGTTTGGAAACCACTATCAAAATAGCAGAAAATAACCTCTGATGGAACATTTTTCAAGCTGGAACCAATTAATACAACCTGATGTTTATAAATGAAAAATAATGAGACTTGGAACAAAATTTAGGAATATTGGGCTGTAACAAAGAAGTACTACTCTGGGACTATAAAAACAACCTAAGAGTTATTTTGCCAGAATCTGGACTGCGGAGGTCTTTCTCACCCAAAGAAGGGAAGACAGGAGAAATAGCAGTGCTAGAAACTGTTACAGAGTAAAAGGTTATGAAGAGTTGCAACTAAATTAATTCTGTCGAGCTGGGGAAAAGAGCAGTGGAGTGTGCGAACAACTGAGCCTCCATATTCTGGAGGAGGCCAGAGCAGCCCAGCAGAGAAAGCCACGTTCAGAGAGGGCAGAAGGTCAGGATGCCATTGCTTTAGGAATGGGCTCCCAGGGTGTAAATATGTTTGCTTCTCAGATGGGTAACTTGGAGCTCTGTTTTCAAAGAAAAGCACAACTCAAGCAAAAGCTTTGGGGGGTGAAGGGCTGGGAATCCTGACCATGCCCTGGGGCTCAAGCTGCTGACCAAGCCCACTGTGGCAAACAGCCTGAAGTCCAGGAGCAAGGAAGTGCGGGGGGGGGGGGGAGGGAGTATGGAATCCTATGCTAAGGAGCCTGGGATTAAACAGTGACCCATGAGGTCTGGGTCATTGGCTGGGAAGCTTGAACAGTGGGAAAAGCAGGAATCAAGTCAAGAATTCCAGACATGGGTTAAGTGGTGGACCAACCACAAGAATAAAGCAAGGTTCATCCCATGAAGCCTGGCCTCCACACCACAGCTTCTCCTCTAGGTCTTGGCCTTCTGTTCTACCCGTAGCACCCACCATGATCAGAGAGCATGCTGGGGAAGGAGTTAGAAACACCGCATCATTTTATTCTTGAAGTCAAGATTGTCAATAATCCATGTTTATATACAGTGACGATGATAGTTACCATTTATTGAAAATAAGTCTTGTATTCTGGATGCTTTATGTATATCAGCTAACCTGGCCTTGTTCTCAGCCTGCTGGGAGGTAACTTAGAAATGATGGAACTGGAACTCAGACAGGTTAAAAAAAAAAAAAACAACAACTTGTGGACTCAGAGTCTCTGTTCCTTCTACTTGCATAACACACAAGTTTGAAGATAAATACTTTAAATTCTGGAAGTGTTTGTCGTGGTTTAACATGTCTTAAAAACAAGCTACTGTTAATTAAACAGAATTAAGCTTTAAATCTCTCGTTGATTCTGGGATGTGTTTATTACTTTTCTCTTTGTAAAGTCAGGATAAATTATAGTTCTACCCTACAATGCAGTAGCAATGATCAAATGAGATAGACAGTAAATATAAAATTCTTAGTACCTGGCATAGAGTAAGTGCCCAATAATGCTGGCTGTTATTTGCACTTTGTAAAAACATTCTCTTCTTGGTCACAGTGACTACTGGAGTTTTGTACTTGAGGGAGCATGAAAATACTAGAAACAATAGATGAGCAATCTTTAAGATTTTTGTTATGGTGAAAAATGCATAACACAAAGTTTTCCATCTTGACAATGTCCAAGTGTACAGTTCAGGGTGTTAAATAGATTCACTTTGTTGTAAAACCAGTCTCTACAATGTTCTCATCTTGCAAAACAGAAATTCTATATTCAGTAAATAGTACCTCCCCATTTCTTCTACCCTGCACCCAGCCCTGGTGACCCCCATTCCACTCCACTTTCTTTTTCTATGAATTGATAACTCTAGGTACTTCATGTAAGTGGAATCATACAGAATCATCTTCTTATTACTGATTTATTTCACTTAGCTTTGTGTCATCAAGGTTCATCTATGGTGTAGCATGTGTCTGAATTCCTTTCCTTTTTAATTCTGAAGAATAGTTTATTGTATCCACATTTTGTTTATCCATTCATCCACTGATGAAAATTCAGGTTGTTTCTTCCTCTTTGCTATGAACAGAGTGTGCAAATTATGAGCAGGTTTTCCATTAAGTAGAGTATAATTAGCTAGCATCTAATTAACTTGGTAAGGGGAAAAGAAAGGTGAAGGAGTGATCAAAGAGTATTTGCACTGTTCTGTTACACTAGTTTTCATGGACACCGTGGAGAATGATATACACTCTTCTTTGTTATGTCACCTAAAGGGTAAATATGACTGAACACCCTAAGGTATAAGCAGTATTTTTTCACCCTTGAGCATTTCATACTCACTTTCTCCTTGAATTTTCTTTCATTGCTGGGGAGCAAACCCAGGACCTTGCACATGCTGGACAGGCTCTCTGCCAGTGAGCTACATCCCCAGCCCTCTCATTAAATCTTCATATGAATATTATCTCCATCATGTGAATGGAGAAATGGAAACCCAGGAAATGTAAATGATCTGTTCACTGTCACCAGTGAAATCTGTGTCAATTCTCCTAATAGCCCAGGGCTTGCTCTGGGCTATTAGGATAGGGCAGGTCTCATTCATTAAAAAGTTCTTGCTCATTAAATTTATTTCCCACAAGATAATTTTAGGTATTTTTTGGATAAAAATTTTATTTCATTAAAATACGTTAATTTTAACATGCATCAGAAGTAAAATTAACTAATTTGCAACTTCCCTAATTCTGTAGCTTGGGATAGGAATACATTGTTTTTTAATATTTGTTTTAGAGTCAACTTAGACATAAATATTAGGTTCATAACATAGGGAGTACACAGCTTTGGCTAAAACCATCACATGACAAAGACTAAAGTTTTAAAAATGTTGAATTTTATGCATCCCACAAATATTTGATGATCTTTAAATACAAAAAGATATGGTTGGATTTATTCCTAATTTATATGAGTAAAACATATAATTCTAAGTCCTCCCAGAGTTTCCATTTGAATGGGGGAGGCCAGCATCAATAGAAATTAAACAAGCAAAAAAAATGTACCCAGTTATAAATTGGGGTAATTACTTTAAGTCAGAGAGAATCACAGAGGAAAATATTGTAGACTGATGAATATTAACAGATTGTCTTAGTCTATTTAGTGTTTCTCTAACAAAATACCCGCAGCTGGATCAGCCACCAGAATGAAGGGTCAAATAAACTAAAGAGCTTTATTTGACCCTTCATTCTGCTGGCTGAAAGGTCCAAAAAGCATGACTCTGGCATTATTGTGGTGAGGACCTCCTAGCTGCACCACAAAAAGCAGAAAGGGAACCAGCCATGTGCAGAAAGAGCATGTGTGACCAAGGAAGCAAGATTCAGAGGAGGTACTAGATTCTCTTGTAACAACCTGTTTTTGAGGGACTTCCCTCAAGAACAAAAAAGTTACTCCTCTGGGCAAAAGCTTAATCCCTCTTAAAGATCTAACCAGCTCCCATTAGGACCTACCTCTTGAAGGTTCCACTGTGTCTCGTCATTGCCACACAAGCTTTTAGTACATAGACCTATATAAGGGAAAAGATTGAATCTAAACCACAGCAGAGATGAACTGAAAGAAGCAAAGATCCAACTGAAAAGCATGAGGGGAGAATATTCAGGCCCAGGGAGCAACCTGTGCACATCTCTGAAGTAGGAGTGGAAAGATGGCTGCTGTGCCTGCGTGAGAAGAGACTGCTGCGTGTGAAGGTGCAGAGAGAGAGTGTAGAGGCCAGGTCCACCGGGAGGTCCTCCTCAAGAGGGAATTTACATTTTTACTTCATAGGAAAGAAGATGCCATCAAGGGTTTTGGAAGGGAGAGTAGTACCATCTGTTTCTGTTTTACTCTGGTGGCTGAGTGAAGATCCGTTGGGAAGGAGGCAGGCATGTAGGTCTGTGGGGTACTGAGGTGGAGAGTGTAGAGCATACAGATTCAGGAAATATTTAGGAGGAAGAATAGGCAGAATGATGCTAATTGAGATGTGAGGGGCGAGAGAGAAAGAACAAGGGGTCTAACTCCCACGGTTGTGCCTCGAGGAACTGAATAAAACTATCTTCTGATACAGAAAACATGGCAGCAAAATGAAATGGGGAGGAAGTTTGGAAGAATAGTTTGGCATAGGTAAAATCTTGTATATCTGAAAGATATTGAAGAGAAGACGTCAGAAGTTATATTTTTAGTATCTTTCTAAGTGTGGCTCTCTGTTAGTATACATAGTAAGTATTGTAGAACTATTTGTTGTCAAAAAGCATTAACATAATAATTAAGTACTAATGAAAATTAGTGTTAACGACTACAAAAAGTAAATAATGCACCATTTCCTAATTCAGTAGTACATCCCTAGGTACTACTGGTTGTGGTCCTATTTTCCTTTTATTGGTTACATATTTTATACAATAGCTTTTAATTCTCGGTGATAACCTAGTGGTCTGCAAAGACATTTACTCAATTTCAACTGTATGGGTACATGTGTGGCTTCTGGTATATTTTTTTTTTTTTTTGGAGGGGGGAGCTGTAAATACATGTTTAAACAAAAGTCTGAAAAAATAGTGTCTTAGAATCCTGTAACTATTGGGTATTATCTTCCTTTTGCATTTCCCTCTCCCAGTCTCTCAGCTAACCCTGGATACAGCAGATATCATTCAGGGCATTTATTAAGTTTCTATTATTTGGCAGGAAGTGGGCTCAAGATTGGATTAGACAAGGTCTCTGTCCTCAAGAACTCATAGTCCCTAATTTTATAAACAATATATTTGTTTTCTCTTGTTTCATGACATGTTAATACCTTATAGTAAGTCTGAGGTAAAAGCCCTGGTTATAATTGAGTCTGTTCTCCATTGAGCTTTGTGGCTGACCTCATTATTGTTCACAACTTTCAGCCAAAAGGGTAATGGTCCCCAGACAGGGTATATTGGAAAGAGGAGGGAGGGGAAGAACACTTACCAAAACAGTCAAAGATGCAGCAAAGATATAGAAGGCCTTGTTTCCTGAGAAGGAGAAAAAGCTTAGCTAGAATTGAAGTATGGTAACAATTTTCATGCTTCTACATGTTTCTGGTGTGACCTCTATTTCTGAAATTCTAACTCTGTCCTCAATCTTTGGTTGCAAGGAAAGTAAGAATGTGAATATAAGTTGGAAGAATTGGATGGAAATTCATTTACATTTATTGAAAAACTATGGTGAATATTAGAGGCACTTCATGCTAATTTGAAGAAGTAAATTTCACATCGATATTAATATATGCAAATCTATTCATTCGTCTATTTCACAAATATGATTGGCCTTTAAAAAATCCTCAAGCTTTGTTAATGTAAGTGGCCTAAAATATGATTTATATATTCTTTCAAGAGATGCACACAAAAAAAATAATCATGCATAAAAGTAGTCTGAAATAGGAAACCAGTCATAGAAAATTCTTAACCAGAAAAACTGAAGTTTCTCAATAACCTCCTTCTTTAAAGTTCATATTTCAATTTCCTACTTATTTGGATTACAGTGCTCATACTGTTTGAATCTATAGAACTCTGATGGCGATCGCGGCCAGTAGGATGCTCTGCAGAGTACACTGTGCTGCTCCAAACACTCCCAAACCATAAAGCTTATTGTTGTCCTGATTTAGCCTTTATCAAGAATTCATATGAAAAAGTCAACATCTACCTGGACGGATGCTTTCACATCAGGAAATATTTAAGTAGATCATCCTATTTATCAGAAATTCTTAATCATTTCGGATATTCCCAAATCTTATTATTATCCTTTGATTTACCCCTGGAGCTGCAGTGAAGCAGAGCGGAGTGCAGTAACACGTGACAGTCACAGGCCACCAGAGAGTCCTGCACCCTTTATGAGGAGTTAGTCCTATGTGACTGCTCAGAGATTCATTTTAGGACACCACTGAGGGGCAAAGAAAGAAAAGGATAGGTTCTGTCTGGATTTAATGCAAGGGGCTAATATATTACTTTTTTGTAACTAATAAAATTTCAAGGACTGACAGCAAATTTCTGATTTGCTTTTCTTCTAGTAAAATGTCTGCTTTGAATTATGCAGAAAGAATTCTTCTTCCTGCCAACTTGTTTCAATTTCCCATGCAAAATCATCCACAGAACATCATCAGGGGTTTCCTATAGAGGTTCATTTCAGGATTCTCCAATCACTGGAGGATTACACACATACACACACACACACACACACACACACACACACACACACACTTTTCCCTTTTTTGGAGCAAGCAAAGGAAAATTTGTTGGTGAGGTTTGCATGTAGTGCTTTCCCCTTCTGAAGGCAGAGACAAATATTAGTCATCAGATGGGGAAAGAGTCTTTCAGTCTCACCCCGGGCCAGCGTCCTGTTTTATGAATGCAGGCCCGCCCTGTGTGTAGGTGGAGCGGGGAATTGCCGTGTGATGTGATTTAAGAGGTGCTGGAAGTTCTGCCTGTCCAAAAATAGCCCCCACACCCGCCTGTTGAATTCAGGCACAATGTCCATAAAACCCTGGTTTAAATGAAATGAAACTGCATTTTCAGAGTGTTAGCCCATTATATCCGTTACCCTTTCAGCATGCATTTATTTGTCAGAGATAAAAAACTGAATCCTGTACATGTGTAGAGGGAGAGTGGGGTAGGGGTAGAAAGGCCAGAGGCTTGGGGCAATGATGCAAGTCACCAGAAGCAATTGCTGCACAACTGTGATCCAGTTTGTTAAAACCAGACTTGTTCCATTCACTCAGTTTGTCAGTCTTTTCTGAATCAAGATTTTTTGAAATATGATATTTTCCTCATTTTTTTTAACAGACTACAAAATAGTTTCACATACTAGGACATATTTTGATCCCAAAGGCAACCTTGTAAAGTAGACCTAAATGTTGCTATTGTCATGCAGCAAAGAGGAAAGGGTCTCCAAGAGATTTTACTATGCCAAGGCTAAGGAGGAACTAAGCTGGAGTTACCAGAAAACTTTGGTGGCTCATGGGCTTGAGGAATGGAGGCCAATGTGTTCAGCTATGGAGCAAAGCAGATCTGCCTTGACACAGAAATCCCAGAGTTTACGGTCACTTCATAATGCCCTGATCAGGCCCCACACTAGTTTTGTCTTTTCTCAAAATACACCTAGGTCCTAAATGCTTCCAGAGAATATCCCACATTAATTTCCACCAGTTCACATTTTTTCTTTTTGGCTTAGGGTTATATTTTATAATTTTATGCAAAGTGGTCAGTATTCTAAATAAAGAATTCTTTGTGCATATCTTGCACATATTTTTTTCACAGTCTATACTGACTGTAGCTAACAATGGCAGAGACTGGTGACTTTGACTCCAAATCCATTCCTCACTATCACTTCAAACTCTCCAAGTCACCATTCCTGCAAAAAAAAGGTGAAAATGAACTTCAACCTGCTTAAAATCATTCATCTAAACAAAATAGCAAACTCAGGAATTTTCTTTAGTAGTATTATTAATCAAATAATGTCTTAAAATCCCTAAAGGCACAATGCAAAATGCAAGCTTCTTTTTGCACCTATTTGTCCCCAGGAATTTTGGTTTGGGTTTTACTAGTCAGTCACATGACTCCCCATGCCAGAGAGAGAGAGAGAGAGAGAGAGAGAGAAACAGAGGGGAGGGGTGGGGGGAGGAGAGAGAGAGAGAGAGAGAGAGAGAGAGAGAGAGAGAGAGAGAACAAAATGTCTAAAACTTCTTTTTAGAATACTACTTTGCATAAACTTGCAAAATGCAATAATAAACCAAATTAGAGAAAAGAAAAAATATGAAGTGGCAGAAATTACTTTCAGATATTTTCTAGAAACATGTGGGACTTAGGGGTATTTGAGAAAAGATGATGAAAAGCAGGGGTGGGGCCTGATCAGGGTATTATTATGAAGTGACTGTGAACTCCGGGAGTTCTGTGTCAAGGCAGATCTGCTTCGCTCCAGGACCGAACACATCGGCCTCCATTCCTGGAGGAATGGAGCCACACTTTTCCAACAAGCCACACTTTTCTTGTAATTCCAGCTCAGTCCCCCTTTAGCTTTGGCACAGTAAACACTTCCCATGACACCAGTCATTTGCTAAAATTAGTGAACTAGCAGCGCTTGTTTTCTCAGACGTTCAGCAAGCCTGGTTTGGGATGGGAGGGTTGGCTGGATGTCAGCTCCCACCTGCCCATCACGGGGTGCCCTTTTACAAGGCACAGCATTGCTGAAGATCTGATTTGTGTGCTAATTATTTTATTCAGCACATATTTTATTGGCCATTTACCATGTGTCAATCACAAAGTTAATTCCAGCCTTCAACCTGCTTTCAGTCTAATGAAAAACAGAGAGATGGAAAGGAGCAGTCACCTTACCATAGGGCAACAAAGAAGTTTTGAAAGGTGCCGCGGTTGCACAGAGAAATGCCTGCATCTTTCTAAAGTTTTTTTTTTTAATATTTATCTTTTTAGGTGTAGATGAACACAACAAAATGCCTTTATTTTTATGTGGTGCTGAGGATCCCAACCCTCTTTCTATAAGGGAAAGTTCTTTTTTTTTTTTTTTTTAGTTTGTTTTTTAAAAAAAGGCTTGAAAGCTGAATGGGAAATTTATGAAGAAAGGAAAGAGGAGAGGAATTCTAGGCAAAGGGCTCAGCCCAGGCAAAGTCAAGTAAACATAACAAGGCATGGAATGACCAAGAAATTCCCCAGGTACATATCCCCCATGAATAGGAGGGAGCAGCCAGGAGAAAGGCTTGGCACGTGGGTCAAGGCAAGGTCATAAAGGGTCCTGCTGTGCCCTGCTAAGAGTGTTCATTTCATCCTTAAGGCATGGGGAGCACAGGGGGACCATGGGCAGGGGAGGAATATGCTGGAACTAGAGCACAGGAAGAATTCTGTGGAGGTGGAAGGGGTGGCATTGATAAAAGCAGTTAAGTGCTGCACACCATGTACGTTGTAAATAGAATCCATTAGCTGTTTTATTATAATAACAATTCATGTTAATTATAGGAAACTTGGAAAATTTAGAGAAAGCCCAGCCCAGTGTAGTAAGCAGGTACTTAAGAAGCATCTGGGATATTCCACCACTCAGAATTGTGGACCACTTTGTTCAAAATAGAAATCCTGTATGTTTTATGTCATGTCCTTTCCACATATTGTGATGTCAGCATTTTTCTAAATATATATTCCATATATATATAATAGAAAGCATGTTTCTATTCAATAATATATTTAGCCACTCCCCTTTTGCTAAATTTAGCTGTTTACCAATAGTTACGACTCTGATTATTTCCTTATGAAAAATTTTCATGGACTGGAATTACTGTTTGAAAGGATATAAATCTTTTTAAAACTCTTGACATACATTGTCAAAATTCATTGGAGGCAGTCTGTGCCAATCCACATTCTTTCTAACAGTTCCAATTTAACCACACCCTCTTTGATTTTGTATTTTTAATCATAGTCAACCTGATAAGCAAAAATTATAATGTTGGACATTTAGTCGTGTTTTTATTGGCGATGTTCTGTGAGTATGGAATTTATTAAAGTGAAATGATTATGTAATTTTGTTTTCAGACTCTTTTTGATAAGGGAGGGACTCTCTACTGTCAAAATTCAGGATGGGTAACATTTGCCTCAAGTAATTTCAAAACATACTTCAGGTGCCATGAGGGTCATAGAACAGGCCCAGCCATCATCCAGGGCCCAAGGGTGCATGTGCAGAACTGCTAATTGAGGCTCCATGGCAGGAGGAACCTTGGGGACATGTAAACAGGGTCTATGGCAGTGGGACCAGGGACAGCAATCTCAGACCAGGGAGTCAGGGAAGGGTGGCTGCAGGAAAATCTTCAGGGTGAGCACCTCCCTTTTCTAACCTTTCCTCTTTTCTTCCTGCCTGTGGTCCTACAGTGGTATGCCTCAAAATCACCTGGGGCTGTTTAAAAGTGCCGAATCCAGACTCTAGTACCATTGATAGGGATCAGGAGAGTCTTCAGGAGAATCCAAGAATACATCTTCCATCTTCCGAACAAGCACCAATTGTTTTTGTTGTTTTTGTTTTGTTTTGTTTCCAAATGCTGAGTAAATTTTTTATTTGTTCTTTTTTGATATACATGACAGTAGCGTGTGTTCTGAAATATTATACATACATGGAGTGTAATGTAGTCTAATAAGATCCCATTCTTGTGGTTGTGCATGTGTGGAGTTTCACTGGTTGTGTATTCATACATGAACATAGGAAAGTGATGTCTGATTCATTCTGCTCTTTCCTGTTCCCATTCTCCCTCCCTTCTCTTCATTCCTCAATGAACTTCTATTTTTTTTTCCTTCCCCCAACCCTTTATTGTGTGTTAGCATCCATATATCAGAGAGAACATTTGGCCTTTGGTTTGGGGGGACTGGCTTATTTCACGTAGCATGGTAGCCTCCAGTTCCACCCATGTACTGGCAAACGCCACAATTCCAGCCTTCTTTATGGCTGAGTAAGCACCCAGGTTCTTTTGAGCCTAACCTCAGAGAAATACAACCTCACAGTATTGACATATGGCTCACTGGGCCAGTAAAAAGATCACTGTTTACAATGAACTCTCGTTCTCCACTTGGAAGGGCCCAACAGTTTTCCTGCTGGTCAAGGTTGAAGGCACTGCCTGCCTGCTTACCCAGAGGCACATGTCATCTCTGTTTTATAAACTCTGGACCAATTACAATATCTGTACTAAAAATGCATGCCTCCGGTGCTAGGAACTCATCACAGCCAATGCTGAAGGCAAGGTCCAGACTGTAAGCTCTGAAGTACATATTCCAGGGTTTGAGATTTGTCATGGGCTACCAGCACATCTGTTAGAGCCTGGGTTTTTTTGTTTGTTTGTTGTTTTGTTTTTTGACTGTGTATGAGCAGTCGCTAAAGATAAGTAAGATGCTTAAGCTCACAAAAAGATCACATAGCCGATCCGTGGCTCACCTGACAAAACTCTCTGAGTCTCTAAATGATTTTCAAGATGAAAACAAAATTTAACATGTTGTTCAAGCCCCCAGTGGTCTCACGGTTGGTTATTTCCCTCCAGCCTCAACCTCACCCCTATCCCACACCCATACCACTCTCCAGTTTCCTAAATGTATACTCTGGCCTCAACCCTTCTGCCCACGACTCTGCCCTTGCCTCTTCTCCCCTCATGTCACATCACCTAGCCTCAGTCACAGCCATGTCCATTGGTCCTTCGACCTCACCTGAAGGGTAACTTCTGCAGGAAAACATTGCTGATTGGTCTGGTGTGAATGAGGTACCTTTCATGGCTCAGCACCCTCCCTTGACAGCACAGTCGGCTCACATGTCCTGGGCATCTTGTAGTCCATTTCCTCCACTCAATCAAGAGCTCACTGTGGGCAGGGCCTACTTGTTTTGTCTCTGAATCTCCAGTATTTGGAATGCAATGGGTGCTCTGTAAAGGTCTGATTAATGAAGAAAAAAGCAGATCCTTAAAATATGCACCAAATTCATTCATAACCAAGAATGGTTCCATCTTAACAGTTAGATGGCAAAAAGGGAATAAGACCAGGACTGTATCATCACCAGGATTTCCCCACGAGGATAGTCCAACTGCAGAACAAGTCTCTGTGTGAGGGTGAGCAGCTCAGCAGTGCACCCTCCAGAGGGCCCCAGGTAACTCAGAATTGATCCAGACCAGCTAGAAAATCCAGGTGTGGCTGAATCACAACAGGAGGGGATCCAAGGACTAGGAACATGGCTCAGTGGTAGAATGTTTGCCTGACATATATGAGGCCTGGGTTTGATCCCCAGGACTGCAAAGACAAAAAGAAAAAGTTCATGAGGAGATTCAACTGGTAAAATTAATGGCCATCTGGTTGAATCATTCAATAATTATTTACTAAGCACCTACTCTGTTTTAAGTTTTAAATTCAGAATAATAAAAACTAATAGATAAAAGCTAATGTCCTTGAGGGGATTACTTTTTAATTGTGGAAGGAAACTAATAAAAAAGATAATGTGTTATGTTAGATGGTAACAAGACTATGGAGAAAAGGGGAACAAGGGTGGGAAGTGGGAAGAGGGTTACTGGTTTAAGTAGAGTGATCCACAAAGGCAAAACTGAGAAGATGATATTTGGATCCACACTCTGAAGGAGGGAAAGAGGAGAGAGCATGTGCAAAGGCCCTGAGCATACTCATGAACACCCAGAAGGAAGTGCATCTAGAAAGGAGTGATAGGAAAGGAAAGCAACTGGAGATATAGTCAGACCATGTAGGAACTGATTCGACTCCACAGAAAGGGCTGGGACAGAAACCTCGACCAGGCAGCTGGAGTGGTAGGGTTCAGAGTCTGAACCCAAGGAACTGAGAGCCTAAGGAACTGTGTAAACTGGTGTCCTGGCTCATAGCTCCTTGGGGGTTTCAGTCTAGGAAAGGAGCTCCCTGGAGAAAATATCAGTCAATTCTAGAAGTTGGGAAAAAGAGGCAGACATGAATCACATTGGTTAGAAGAGCAGACTTTAGAATCACGGTGCTGCATTTAAAGTCCACTTGACACATGCCCCTGGGCTCGTGCCTTAATCCCTGACCCAGTGAAATAATGTATCTGGCAGAGTGCCCGGCAAAGAACATGCACCAAATAATGCACATCATACTAGAAGGTTTATTACCAGGTTACTGGATCCCAAATCAGAGATGAGCCGTTAGAAGGAACATTGCCACCTCTGTTGCCCTCAGTAGGATTGGCTCAGAAACCAGGGTGAACATGAGGCTCTGGGAAGGCCACCAGCAGACAGCTGGAAGAACTGGGGACAACAGAGCAAGGGGACCGTCAGGCTGGTGATGTTCCTTCACTGTAGATCTGACAGCCTGGAGATGGCTTACCTAGCACTTACTGCCCTAGAGTGACCCTTGTCCTGAGTGCCAGGGACTTCCCAGTTTTAGCACTGAAACTAGACCCCCTCTTGTTGATATGTAAATGACCTCTACCTTGGTTCCTGAACTCCAGGG
This sequence comes from Marmota flaviventris, assembly GCF_047511675.1. Lineage (NCBI taxonomy): Eukaryota > Metazoa > Chordata > Mammalia > Rodentia > Sciuridae > Marmota > Marmota flaviventris. The sequence goes on along the minus strand of NC_092507.1, from coordinate 108,975,250 downwards.
TTATTTAGGAATTCCTAGAATGCTTATTAACTGTCACACTCCTAAGCCCTGACCTCTATAGATTGACCTTGGGGTTATGGGGGTAGATCCCAGGGAATCCATATCTTTAGGATGGCTCCATAGATTCTGTGGTGGGTGGCCCACAGGGCACACTGCAGAATCACTGTCCTACAAGAAATCGCAGCATCCGTGTGTTCACAGAGAACTTCCTCGCTAGGCAGCCAGGAGACATATCCTGCATGTACCCTGTAGCCAACTAATGAGATTAGGGAGAACGTGGAAACTCAAAAGAACAAGCCCTCCTGATAGGCAGATAGTTTACTTAGGCAGTGACCACAGCCTAGAAGGGCGCCACCTGGTGGAGAACACTGCAACTCTGGTAATTGTGGAGGAACAGAGCACTTAGGAAAATACGAAAGTAGGACTGGCGACTGGCACACTGCACATCTGCTTTACCTCGCAGGATTAGCAGAAATCCCACCCCACCCCAGAGTGTCCCCTCCAATGGAGGGTTTGGTGACTCTAAAAATAATTATCATAATAAAGCCAAATAGATGTCCGTTAACTGAGAGTAAGCAGAGGGACTCAGATAAAATTGATAACATGCATTAGATACATTATTATGAGAGGCCACAAAAGAAACCAGGAATAAAGCAATGCTTCTAGGGGCTTATTTAAGTCAGCTGGGCCCCTCCCTCAGAGTTTGGGATTCAGCAGCTCTGGGCTGCAGCCCAAGAATCTGTATTTCTATACAAGTTCCCAGGTGATGCTGACATTGCTGGTCTGGGAATCACACCGGTTAATTTTTTTAAATGTCTATTAATTTGCAGGCAATAAATCTCTCCACATCCATATCTACTTTCTCACCTTGCTTCCAAGTTGACCCCGCCCTAAAAGAAATCAAAACCAGCTTAAATAATAAGAGAATATACTGGCTTATTCATCTAGCAGCTCAGCAGGCTTCAGAGACAGGGGCTGCAGCCCAACTGGCCTGCAGTGCCCTTGATCCTCTCTTCATTTTTGAGGTGGCTTCAACTCCCTGATGGAGGAAAGGTGGCCGCAGGAATCCCGTTCTTCAGGACTCTCCCCCAAGCTCTGTCAGGACCCAGGAAGCCAGATCCAGCTGCCCCAGAAAGCCAGTCTTCACCACCCTCCACCCCTGCTGAACAAGGTCACATGCACATCCTGACCCAGTCAAGGACAAGAGAAGTCAGTATTATGTTTTAGTACAAACCATTCTACCCATTTAGCTGTTTCTGGGTGGAAGGAGGATAAATGCCTTGAGAAAAGTCAGATTCTTCTAGGCAGAAAGAGAGCAAGACGACGAGCAGCCAGCCACCTGCAATGTGGGGAGGGAGGCATACTCTCCAAACCAAATGGCAAGTGACACCTGTAGTGTGCCAGTGTTGGGGGCAGGGAGTTCAGAAACCAGCCATACACAGATATCTCAGTGGCAGCATAGGTCCATCGGTGACAAGCAGGGTCTCTGTCACCAATCCCAAACTTAAAGCAGGGTTTTAACAATGATTTGGGTTTAACAAGAAGGAAAAGGAGGCTAGAAAGTGGAGGTGGCTGTCAGCCTGGGTAGTTTCTACGATAAAGGGCAAAAGATAGATGGAGCTATCAGAACTGAGGATCCTGAAGAAAGGTCTCAAGAAAAAAGAAGCCACTCAGTGATTTGAGGTTGAAGCACTCACTAGCGCACACCTGTAATGAGGCAGAAAGATTGCAAGTGCAAAGCCAGCCTCAGCAACTTAATGAGTCCCTAAGCAACTTAGCAAGACCCTGTCTCAAAAAAAAAAAAAAATGATCTGAAACTGAAGCACTAGATATGGGCAACAAGAGTGGTAACAGTATTTTAGGACTCTTACAAAATACAAAAATGTGGGCTATAAAGCTGTAATCCCTGCAGCTAAATTGGAGATTGGCAGGAACACAGTAGCTCCAGCTATAGGGTAAAGAAGCCCGTTGTGAGTCTACAGCATATAGTGATTAGGAAGAGAACTTAAAAAAAAAATCACCCCTGTACTATTATCTATGTGCTCGCCGGGCCTTGGTTTCCTCACCTAATAAAATGGAGTGATGAGAGTGCCCACCTCAGAGGGCAGGGGAGGGTTAAATGGGTTAGAATAAGTCAAGTGCTTTCAACAGTCCCTGTCTTACACGTGGTGTGTGCTGAGTAATTATTCGTGTTAGTCTGAGAATCCACTGCTACTCGCAGTCAGTACCCTGAGAGCTTTGTAATTGTAGCTATGATCATTCGAAAACACTCGCCTCAAGCCTAGCAATAAATAACTCTAAAGACCATTCTTGGATTTATTGAATGACTGAATACACATTATGTCTACATGAGCACTATATTCTATGAGAGGATTTAGAAAGATGAATCAGAAAAAGGACTTGACCCTTGAGACAGTAGAGAAGACCAACCCTGCATACAAATGATTCCATTGGGAGGGAGATCGAAATCCCTTAGGAAACAGGAAAAAGTAGTAAGTAGGTTGTTCAGAGAGGAGATGGTCACTTCAACTGAAAGACCAAGAATGATTTCAGAGGGTTTGGAAACATTTGGGGATTAAAGAAAAGATGACAATCTTAAAGAGAAGTCGCCATAATAATGTAATAGATTCATGCATTGCTGATCCACACCAAAAGAAAGGCCTTCACTTTGTATGTCATTCTTGTACATTTCATCATATCGGTTTTGTGTGCCTCTAAACATTTTGCAGGTATACAAAACCCAAAACACTCCTTAATAAGTAGTCAGCTTTGCTTTTTTAGAGTTAGCCTAACAAATGCTTCTAAACCAGGCTTGTGCTTTTTGACATGTACTACACACATACTAGATGTTCAAAACACATCTCCCTTGGGAGATTCATTACATTTCAAATTATACATGTCTGTTACAGCAGAGATCTGTTCTACCTTCCATGTATTTGTTATTGCTGCTTCTGAAACTTCCTTAAAGCCCCAAAGAGGTCTTAATCCCTGTCAAATGTTATTATGTTACCAACTTTTATGTAGTCTTGAAAGGGGTTGTTTATTTAGTTTCAGTGACTCCTTGTTACTGCCAAATATTATTTCATTTCAGCACAGATGTAAGGGGTCCAATGACTGGAATTATTTTACAGGCCTGACATTGTGGAGAGATGGATACCAGTTTAATTATGGACAGCTGAAAATGATCTAGAAGTCACCTGCTATGGATATTTATCATCATTACGAACTTCTCACCAAGCTGTGGTCCGAACGCTTTCATAACGTTCCATTTGTGTTACACAGACATCATGATCTATAGGAACCTGTATCTTCTGTCACCTTTAAATTTATGTAGAGACAGTTTAATATTGCTTGATTATTTTCTTTTCCTCTTCTCGGAGTGAGAAAATATGTTTCAGTCATTCATGTTCTTTTTTTTTTTTTTCCTTCCTCTTTCCCTCTGTTGCCTTCTCTCTCTGCTGCCTTCATCCTCCCAGCTGTTTTTCCAATTAAGCCTCATTGGAAATTATTCATTACTTAAAGAATGTGAATTGGATAGACTAGACGCATAAAGGATCAAGTAATTCAACAACTAAAATATAGTTGGCACTTAATAAATGCAGAAGGAATGAAGGAGGGAAGAGAGCAGAGGGACCCAGAAAGGAGGCGGATGGAATTGCAGAACGGTCTTCATAAAATTCCTGTTTCACCTTTTAGAAGACATCAAGAATAGCATGATTTCTGTTCCTCGCATTCTCTGCCTTGTACACAGCTCTGTAACAAAATATCTTCTTGCACCCTCTCTTTTTATCTCTACCTTCTCTACATGGATCTTGATTTGTCTCTGATTAGACAAAGGGTGAATGAAAGTATCAGCCAGGTTCCTTCCTACCAGCTGATAACAAAGTAAAGTTACTGGTTCATCTGCAAAACTGATCCAGGCTTCCGTGCTTTAAGTTTTAGGTTAGAGAAAAGAGCTACCTCCTCCTCTAAATTCTAAACTACCACATCTATTACTTATTACTTATTAAAATAATTTCATCAATCTCTGGTCCCTCTTTCTCTATAAAAAGGATAAAAATCTCAAAATACAGCTAACCCACTGGTATACATTTCAGGGTATTGACCTTCTCTCATCTTCAGACCTGGACTAGAAGGTCTTCAAAGACTCCAATTCTGTCCTGCATGTCTGGATAGCAGTAAGAGCTAACTTGAGTGAGGGATTACCATGCATATCATTCATTCACCCTGCTTAATCTTCATTTAGTCTTATTGAATTCTCAATATATTCTTGTGAAATTAGCAATATTCATATTCTCTTCCTATAAATCTTTCTGCTCTCAATAAAGGACAGTTTTGCCCCCACCCCCAGAAAACCTTTTGCAATTTCTGGAGATGCTTTTAGTCATCCCTGCTGAGTAGAAACCACAACTGCACTAACTATCCTGCAAAGCTCCTAGAATTACAAACAAAAAAATTACCTGACTCAAAATGTCAATAGTGCCCCTGTTGAGAAGATTTGCTGTAGATTCTTTTTTAAAAGGCTGAAGCTTAAAGTATTAAATATTTTGTCCAAGACTGTCCTGTGATGTTCGGGAAGACAGAAGTACAAACACAGCCTGTACTCTTGCACCAAGTTGCACACAAGCAGTTAATGGCTTCAGCAACTAGCCCATCACCCCTTGTATCAAAGGAACTAAAATTCCCCACATCGCACATAAAATGTTCTCTTTTCAATGATTTGCAGATCACCTTTTTCATCAAATGTGTAGAATCAGGCCCACAGAAAGTAACCTTCCACTCTGAACACTGATAAATTTGTTCACACAGAAACACATGCACATTGGGGCAATAATTAGTCTGACTTTTAAATCCATTAGCAGATATAACAAGTATAAGGCAAAAGCAAAGTGCATAAGCAAACAATCACACTACCTAAGCCATGAACTTTGAAGGTGGGCTACAGACCTGGTTTACAATAATGAATACTGTGCACATTTAACCTGATGAATATTGAATGATAAACATTATACCTTATGTTCTCCAGAGAGATAGAAGTGGTAAATAGTCATCTGTATTTATTTTAAAAGTGCTAATGGAAAAATCTTAGTTTTCTTCTTTTTTTAATTAATTCCTCAACAGGCACAAATATCAGGTTTTGACAGTATTTTTAGATTTAGAGCATCTTAAAATTTTTAATTATCCCTGAGGGCAGCTTTGCACACAAACATAAATTTTGTGCACACATATGCACATGCACACACATGCATGTAGAAACCTATATCCACATGTGATCCATCACACCTCCACAGGTCACACACATCATGCACAGACAGGCCCCGGTTCTTACACCCTGCAGCAAGTTTTCTTACTTTTTTCTCACAGACGGAAGAGTCTGCCCTAGCCACCCACACACTTTCTCTGGTCTTGAGCTCCTCTGACTCTGGCTGAAAGGAGGCTTCCAGTTTCTGTTAAGTGTCTTTTCCCTGAAAAACTTAGTTCTGGCATATATATGATGGCAACTCCAGGCAGTGAAACCAAGGCACCACAAAAACCAGAACTATGTTCACCCTCACAGCTGGACTCCAGTGCAGTTAAGTTATATGTTAGAGAGAAGAGCTACCTCCTACTCTAAATTTTAAACTACCACATCTATTACTTATTGCTTAAAATAATTTCATCAGTCACTTGTCCCTCTTATTCTACAGTAAGAACAAAATCTTGAAATACAGCTAACCCACTGGTATAAACTTCATTCAAAGTGTGTCATCAAGTTAAATCTTTTCCATTTTACTGGCAAGAGGGATTTAGAAAACAAATGGCATTGGGCAGCTAGAAGGGGTATACAGAGGTGTACAGAGAAAACTTTGCATTCTTCTATTTTTGCCCCATACTCCCATTAGTTACCTTCATTCAAGAGCAGATTTCTTGAGTGACCAGAAGCAATGATCCTAGCCTGCGAGCCATAGATTCTCATTGCTTCTCACTTTGAGCACTTATATGAATCTGAGTCTTAATAAATGTGTACAAACATCTCCTGCCATGATAAAATTTGCCAAGGATGGTGCTTTCAGTTTGGGGGTAAAATTAAAGGGACAACATAATGGGACTATTACATAAACCTAATTTTAAATAAAATACTTTTTTTAAAAAAAAAACTTTACACCATCATGTAGACTCTACCCTGACCAAAACAGCAACTAGTAGCGTTTAAATCTTAATCAATTTAAAAAAAAAAAAAAGAAGACATATTCAGTTCCTCAGTCTCACTAGCAATATTCAACTACTCAATAGACACCTGTGATCAGGGTCAGTCGCTACCATATTTACAGTATAGATAAAGAAAATTTCCACCCTCACTGAAAAATCTATCAGCACCAATACAGAATGAAGCTAGAGAATGCCCAATGTGGATCAGCGGATGGGGAAGCAGACATTTTCATTAATGTTGGTGAGGACAAAACAGCTATCAACAAAAATATGTATGCACTTAATAGAAAGCAAAATAGCCTATATGTCAACAGGAACTAGTTAAATAAATGGCCAAACACCCACACAAGAGAAGACTCTCCTGTCTACTACAGAATAACTACTTAACAAAACCCACCAGCAGAAAGCTGTGCTGGTTATGTTTTTATGTAAAAGCACAAGCCACAAATCATTCGACAATATGAATAGCATCATCCCATTAGTACAAAACATAAAAAGGATGTACATACATATGCTTAGGCATGTGTGGGGAATTGTGGAAGAGTGCACAAGAATTGGTGAACACTGATGGATGATTTCTAGGAAGAGGGATAGTGGAAGGAGTTGGGGTATACTTTCTTTTCACTAATGAAAAATGAGAACACTCCTCCTTTATTAAATCAATAATGTATTAAGGAGATGAGCTCCCTAAAAGAATATGACTAAAAAAAAAAAAAAAAAAAAGCAGAAGTCATTTTCTCTGTGTCAAAGCTGATTTGCTGCACCCTGTGCTAGTCTGGACTGAATCAGCTCTAGATTATGGATTCTGCTCCTGTTTGCTGAGGTCTTTATGTATCCAAGCCAATCCAAAGTCATTAACCCAAAGAAAATGGGTTAAATATGGAGTCAGACTTTGGGAATTATTACAGTTAACTGCAACAAACCCCAGTAGGCCAGTGGGATTCAAGGAAGGCTCTGAATCTAAAAGGTTCTTTTAGGGGAACTGGTGGCTACTTGGAGTTCCTGGAGGGAAATCTTCTCCCAGACTATTGCTCTTCTATCACCTTCCCCTGTTTAGTTCACACAGGTACACTTTGCTTTCTCCATCACCAAAGCCTATTCCACAAGAGACATGCAGGTCTTTGTACATCCTCAGAACTCACCTGGAATTGAATGTGCAGCAAATTAAGCAATGATTGAGACTGTTCCCTATTTCCTTACAAGCATACCAGGAAAATCAGGCAGAAATCCTCCTAGGAATCCATTCTTTCCATCCATTTACACATCCATCCATCCATCCATTGGTTTTCATGGGAATGTGTGAAGCATTTCTCTTTTTAAAAATTTATTCTTTTTAGATAAACATGACAGTAGAGTACAATTTAACATAATAACACAAACATGTAGTACATTTTATCCTAATTGGGATCCCATTCTTGTGGTTGTACATGATGTGGAGATTTATTGTGGTGTATTCATGTATGTACATAGGAAAGTTGTGTGCAGTTCATTCCACTGTCTTTCCTATTCCTATTCCTCCTCCCTTCCCTTCATTCCCGTTTATCTGTTCTATTATAACAGCTCAATTCACAACAGCTAAACTATGGAGCCAGTCTAGGTGCCTTTCAACAGATGAATGGATAAAGAAAATGTTGTATATAGATACAATGGAATACTACTCAGTCATACAAAGAATAACTTTATGACATTAGCCAGTAAATTGATGGATCCAGAAACGAAAGTGCTCAATGAAATAAGCCAATCCCGCCCCAAGAAAGTTGAAAGTTCTCTCTGATGTGCAGATGTTAACCCACAGTAAGGGGAGCAAGATGAATAGAAGTTCTGTGTGAAGAATGTCTAAGCACCGGGTAGGCAGACATTTGTGCTTACTAATGGGAGAAGGATTGGTTTAAAGGGGAAGGAGAAGGTACTAGTGTGTGTGGGTAGACTGGAACCCCAGCCAAGGAAATCATTTTTAGTGTACTCTGAATCACAAACATTCTAAGAGAAAGAGAATACCTACAAAACAAATATCTTCACACAATAAACAGGTCTTTCTTCCCCAACTACGCTCTTTGAGACTTAATTTTTTCCTGCAGCCATCTTTCTCAGAACAGACCACCTTTGGTCACTAGGCCCAGAACCTCCCCAGTCCTGGCAGGCCCTTCCGCCCGGTTCCCTGACCTGAGGAGGTCCAGGGACTCTCAGGCTTTACCTGGCAAGTTTTCACCATTTTAATGAGTCCCATATGCCCATAAGACTAGTGGGGGTTTTATTTTTGTTTTTGTTTTTTTAGTCTCTAACTCAAGCCAGGCACACTTACTAGATATTTTAGCCCGACGAGTATCCAGGCTTTAACCCACTTAAGATGGTATTTCTGCCTAATTAGGGAAACAGATTTTTGTCCAGTTAGTCCCCACCCACTGCCAGCTCACCATTTTCCCGTGTGCCCTTCTTCCCCCACCTCTCGCCTTTGGAAGCTTGCTGCATGTACTGCACACATGTGCACACACTCACTCAGGCACATTGACTATAAACACTGGACAATCTACCAATGCTGGCAGGTTGAAGGTCTGATTGTTTTCCTTTTATTAATACAAGTAAGCCCAGGGAGGGAAAGTTCTTCTGGAATGTTGTGTGAGAAGGTACATTTACTCTTAAATTCCATCTCTTCTTCAATTTTTAATTCCCTTAAAGACATCGTTTGCGAAGGTCCCCCTGAGAATTTGTATTTTTTTCATCTGAGACCAAACTACTGACCAGGTGGAATTATGAATTATGGGGTGTGAGATGAAAATATTTTCAATGGAAATTAATTTGAACACCTCTTTCTTTGTCTGCCTCTCCTGAATATGATCCATGCATCATGGACATTTCCAGTCTCAGATTTTAGTTCAGTCCAGACTTTCATTTTTGTTAGTTATCTCAACATTGCAGCATCAAAAGTGGCATTTGTGAAAATAAACAAATAAAATTAAAATTTTTTTAAAAAGTGGCATTTGTGGGTGTCAAGTCTCACTGGCGCAGCCATGGGGAGGACAGGTTTTCCGAGCCTCTGCCATTGCTAATGGGCAAGCTGGCCTCCATGTGGGCTGCCCTGGCTATCTGAGAGGAAGAAGAGTCTCTCCACGCCCTCCTCACTGCTACCTCACCCTGCCCCCTGCAATCCCTCTGTGTCCACACATCAGGACAACACAGGTTCCCACAATACCAGTGACATTCTCCATAGCCTATGTCCCCAGATCATGGCAGGATGTCACTGTTACTTTTAAACCATCCCAGTTCTGTTCTGATCAACACTAACAGACAAGAAATAGCTTCTCTGGCCTATAAAATACCTTTCTGTGGGTATGTTTTGTCATACTTTGAATGCATTTTAACTCAGTCAGGTAACATGCATAGACTCCTGGACACAAGGGGATAGAAAACACCTCCAAAGACATCCCATCCATCACCATGACTGCAGGCAGCCTTCACCCAAGCTCCCGTTCCCCCAGCACAGGTGAATATCCTGTTTTCACAGATCATCAGAAGAAAAGACTCCACAACTTCTCTTGGGTACCCCACTCCAGGGTTGACTTCCCTTCAACACTGTCATTAACTTTGTGGTATAGGGAATCACTCCATGCTAGGCTGCCATGAGCTTTCAGAACTCAAATTTGAATATTCAGGACCAGATGTCACAAAGCAGCCTGATTGTCAGCATGCTGTTTAGCTGGTATTAAAAAATTCCATTTCAAACCAAATATTGATGTCTACTCTCGGGGTTGGATCAAGCCACAGAGACTTTATTTTGCAGTGAGTGCCTGACATGTGGTCCCCTTAGGATTCCCTTCCACCTTGAATCTGGTTGCCATTAAATGGTGGGGTTCTGCAGGTGTCCTGTTAGTTTTCCCCCTCACAGAAATCACAGATATCATGTCCCTTTCCCTAAATCCTGTTAGCAGACACAGAAGTGCCATGAAAGCAAAGCACTGTGCTTTCTGCAGAGTGCCGACTTAGACACACACAAAGCTTTCTGACTCTTGGTTTGTTCCTCTGGTTTTTAGCAAAGGTGGTTTTGAAGGAATCCTTCCCCTTGCCTTCCTATTCTGCTATGCAATTTGGGAAACCCCTTTGTGGTCTCTGAGAGGTCCAGTTACATTTTGGCACATGATAATCCACAGGGCCTTCTGCAGTTAGAAACGAAATACACACCTCCCTCTTTCCGCTATTTCCCTTGGCAAAGGGGAAAGTCAAAGGAACTGGACCAGTCATAGAAAGCCCTGACCAAGAACCAGTGGAAACCTCAGACAAGACACAGCCCGAAAGATGCAGTGCACGCGGTCATTGTCTGAGACTCTGGGCCTGAAATTGACACCATATGCGCCCCAAGGAGTGACTGCTGGGGGCGGGGGTGGGGGGACCATGTCAGAACATTTTAGTAACACCTAATTCATCCCAAGGTTATAAATAAATATGATGCTCGCTTAAAAACAAAAGCTGAAAAATACTCTAACTAGATTATTCCTGTGACAGTCCTTCAGGCAGAGGTGAACTTTATTAGGGAGACAACATGAATAAAGAGAAACACGTAACAACTTTTATGGTATATTTTACGTGATTTTATTTTTTTTGCAGTAAATAAAGTGGTTATAGGGCTCCAAGGAAAAGGGCCCAGATGTTAGAGAGTTGTGTGAAATTTAGGGGAAACAAGCTGTAAAAAACACACTCATAAAACAGGCTGTCAGTGGCCCACATCTGGACAATACAGCTGTATGTTCCTAGTGGCTGTCGTCACCCAAAGAAAACTCAATAACCTTGTTTCACCCCAATTAGGCTGCATACCAACAGGATCAACATTAAGTTCCAAGGGGGGAGCAGCATTCGTAAGGCACCTCTGTGTCAAGCAGCTTTTATCTTTCATTTGAATTTGGTCACCGAGAAATAAAAGACTGCTAACATAGTCATTTCCACTTTTATAAAAACCCTGTTTAATTTATAATGTCCTAATAAGTCAAAGTCTGACAGTTTGGACTACTGGCTATGCCAAACAACAAAAGACTTTCTGTACCCTGAAAGTGACCCGTCAGTCATCCCAAAATGGATGTCTGTCTTAACCCTGACCTTCTTTGGAAGTCAGTCTTGAGTCTAACACCACTGTGGGAAGCACTCTACGTTATTGGGGGGAAAGGTTGATATTCAGGCTGCCCAATCTATTTAAAGTAGAGGGTAAATGCCCCTCTCGATGGCATTTGGTATTTTTTTTTCTTTTTTCTTTTCTTGTCTATTTTTTTTTTTTGGTTATTATTAAGGCACCTATCTTAGCAGTAAGATGAATATTACAAAACATAAAATACCCTTTTTCTTTTAATCAACAGACTGTGGCAAAGGTTATAAAATGTCACTTTTCCTAATAATTATATTTCTTCATAGGTATTAGTGGCAGCGAAAACAATTATGGACAGTGGAGAAAATTTAACCCTACCACTGGTAGGAAAACTCTTGAAATTCCAACTTCTCCAGATTAAATTAAAAGACCAACAGAGACGGGAAAATGAAAAGAAGGTACCGTATGGCACGGTAGGTCATCTACAGAGGACAAGCAGTGAATGAAACTGAGCCAGGTTTTTACAGAAGCACTTCCTTTCTTCTTAAGCCACCATTAAGTGTTACCAGGCAAATTCAGCTGTCACTTCTACTTCTTAGGGGAAAGGCGATCCACAGTTCTATTAGAGGAATTAGGTTGAATCCATTAAAAATAAATCCCCCCTACGTATGAAAATGACAGTATCAAGAACAAATGCTAAGGATTGTTTTTGTGCTAGTATATTTATATAATTGCAGCAAGGAAGGAATTCAGGAAATGGGAGTTAGGAGAAGGAAATGTATAAAAGGGGAAAAAAACTATCAAGTCAGAATCTAACCATTTAAATTATTTTATATGATATCCTATTGAATATCCTATTGAGTATCATATAAAATAATTTAAATAGTTAATTCTGATTTGAGGAATGCCTATTAAAATAGTAGGCATGTCTGCACCTTCATAATAAAGTGACTGTCAATTTTCATATCAAACATCTGATAATTTATTCACATGTGGATTTTTTAAATTTAATTTGCCTACAGAAAGCGATGGTTTTTTAAAAATTCACATTTGCATCTGAAAATATTCTAAGATACTTTTAACAAAGTGATGCCAGGTTCAAATCTATTTGCAATGATTATTTCTCAAAATAAAAATGCTTTTCTTAATTTTCCAAGTGAGGCTGAACTATTTTTGGAAAGCCAAATTCTTCTGTATATACATGTGCAATGTGTATGTGTTTGTGTGCATGCACATATGTATAGGAAATGAATTTGCATGTCATTTCTTTGTGATCTTAAGTGGAAGATGCAGAATCAATTAACAGAAAAAGAAAAAAGTGAATACACCCCAATAATACCTTCTTCACCTTTACAAGACCCCCTCATCTGGGTTTCCTATTTGAATTGGGCTCTTGACAGGATAATTGTAGACAGCAATAATAGTAATAATACCACTTTCTGTTTGCAATGTAAGGATTTTAAGTTTTTCAAAGATATTCCCCATATAGCCTCCATTAGTGTAGCACATTCTATCTCCAGGAAAATTTTGCTCATATGAATACAGTCAATGTTATACTTTTCCATCTATTGAAGCTCTTTCCATCATGTACAAAAGATATGTACCTTAAGAAATACTCAGGAAAGTTAAGACTTGGCAGAAGAAAAATTGGAAAATCTGAAACTAGTACAGTAACATCTATTTAAATTCCAATGTCATATGGAAATCTGAATTACAAAAAGTAGACTGCAAGTCTTGTGAAAATTGCTGCATTTTCTATGTGTTTTGTACTTTCCCACAGTACCTATAAATAGCATGCTAAAAAGTGTCAATTTACTTGTTTGCCACCGATTTTAAGTCAATAATTATTTTTTATAGGAGTAGTTTACTGATTTTGGCTAACAAACTTTAAGTAACAATAAACAATATTTTGGTTGCTTAGGAAAATTTTTAAAGCATGCAATGATATAATAATATTCTTGCACTATTATTTTGTTCAGCAAGTCTTTGAATTGTGAGCTATAATAATACTGTTATGAGATTCTAATGGTAGGGAAATAATATTAATTCATTTGTTGAAAATATGCAAGTCACAAGGAATTGGGGCTTGTACTCCAAATATTGAAGGAAAAATGTATTAGACCTAGTAAGAGAACTCTAAGCAATTAAGAGCCAACAATTACATAATCCAATTTAACATCTTCGTTAACTTTGGGTCCCCAATGCACCAGCCCCCAAATCTCTGAGTCAAAACCATATGAGTAGGTGCTAAATAAATTGATGAAAACTGATTGGAATAGAATACTCTCCAGAAAGTACTCTTAGAAAGGAGAGATGAAAGGACTTGTTTGCAAAATGATGTAATCTATGTTCATTTCAACAACTCTGCCTAAGAGGTCAGTTGGAACAATTGAGGTTAATGCTTATCAGCCCTGGGTTTGGCAGAAAGAAAAATAAAGTATGTAAAACTGATATCATGCTGTACATTAGAAAATGAATAAAGAAAGGGAAAAGGAAAGAAGACTTTACTCAACCTCTTCCTCTTTCCTGAGCCTAGGACAAGATTCTGTGATTCCTCCAAGGCAAGGAACTGAAGCTTGGGCTTTTGAATCACAACAAGAAGGTTATATAGGTTTTTCCTTTCAAATGCTAATCACATCATATTGCTTACTTTTGCACAAACAGAGATTGTTTTCTATCTTCTGGGTTTAATTTTCAGAATTGAATTTTTAAGAATAAATGCATTAAAAGTATCCATAGTGACAATTATAGAAACTGTTAGGGAGAAGGCAAGGACAAAAATATCTAATATAAGTAGCTTCCTATTCTTTTTCCCCAGAAGAACAAATGTGATACATCACTATATATTTGATCCTGTTTTAATAGATAAAAACTTTTCTTAAAACTATGACAAATAATAGTTTCAATTGCCAAATACGGTGAAGATGTTATTTTAGACTCCAGTAAGTTGAATAACTTAGAACACTTTACTCTGGCGTATGCTTAGCATTGCTTTTGCTTTCTGCTTTGCGAGAAAGCTTGCTGGCTAATTAATATTTTAAAAAATACAAGGAAAGAGACTTTTGAGAACAGTTTCAAAGCCTTTAGCATGGGAATTTGGAGGACACAAATGCCAGCCTCTAATAGGAAATAAGTTCAATCTATTTGAAAACATTTATCTACTTGATATAATATAACTCCCCATCACTTACTTCCAAATATGTATATCATATTCTGTAAATATATTTTATTATTTCAGAATTTCTGAATCTGCCTCTTGTAAAATAATCCTAAATTAGTTAGATTTTTTATTATTTCTTAAAATTTTAATAAGGGTGTTTTGCTTTGGAATGAAAATCTCAAATTAGATTTTATTATTTGTTTTTTAATAAGAGAGCAGTTTGCTTAGGAATGAATTTTCCTTACATCATTATCTGAACATTTATTTTGCCGTTTTAGTTTTATCATTACTAATCTGTTCTCAACTCATTAATTCAACAAACATTTATTGAAACAAACATTTAGAGTAACAATGTAATGGGCACACATATTCTCAGAATGTTCATCATGGTTTTAAGATAAATTGCTTAGTTTCTATTCTGAATCACATTTTAATTACTTATTGGAATTTTCATTTTCACTCACATTTTTGTTTCTTTTAACTCCAACTTTTATGTTACGTATCAATTATGAACATTTATTTAAAAACAAAACACATTGAGAATTTAGCTAAAGAAAACATCTATTCATTTTTAAAAGTAGAAGAAAAATGACTGTAATACAAAAAATCATTCATCATGTAAATAATTGGCCAAACTAGTTTTATGCCTCTGAGTTGAGTTCAGAATGTTTGCGTTGGTTTTACAAAAAAAAAAAAAAAAAATCCAAATATATTGTGTTTTAATTTATAAATTCAAATACTCAGCCCATATTCTCTTGAAATTTTTAGAAAGCACACCTTTTATATAAAAGAACAGCTCTCTCTTTATAGCTTGTATGTGTCATAGAGTTGTCTCGTGTCCTTTTGTACAAAAATTGAAGAGGAAGAGGATATAAAGAATTATGAACAGAAAGTATTTGGTAAACTTTTTTTAAAACTATTCAAAATTAAAATTACCTGATAAATAAGTTTGATAATACAACATAACATAGCTACAAGTAACTCAGAGCCTCCTCAACAGAGTAAGGAAGACAAATGAGAGTAGCTTTCACAGACATTTTCCAGCTTACTCCAGTCAAACCCTGAAACGCTGGAAATCAGCCAACTCAATGCCATATTTTGCGTGTGTTTTGTTTGAAAAGAAAGGCCATAGGGACATACCAGGAAATTACAGGCTGGTTAGTTTTGATTCAGTTGTGGTTAAAATCTTCAGGAACTATTTTAAGAAATCAAACAGAGGAAGAGCAGGAACTCAGTTTAGAGGGACCCGCATGGTTTCAGGAAAGGAATAACTTGCCTCACTAACTGGATGGAATTCTTGGGGGCTGGATTACCAAAATGCAGATACTACCAACATGAATGTTGGATCTAAGGAGTTTCAAAACCCAGTCGTTCACAGGAAATAATAAATGACTCCCTGGCTGGCTTATCTGTAAAAGAGAGTAGTGCTCTCCTAATTTTGATTTTTATTAATAAAAACATTTTATGGACTTTTAGAAAAATTTAAAGAAACACATATTTTAAATAGAGTAGTATTTTTAAGTCCCAGTAGCTAATAACAAAAGTTAGCTACTGTTATTGATTGTTTGGCACCGTATTAAGCTTTTGACACATGTTGTATCATTTAATCCTTTAAATAATTTTATGAGAATTACTCCCAATCTGCAGATGGTGAAATCAAGGGTGTGAAAAGCTTAGTAATTTCCCAAGGCCAAACAAGTACTCCCAGAGATGGAGTTGGGATTCAGACCCAAAATTTTCAGACTGCAAACTTAACTAATGTGCATACCTCTCCCAAGCGTGTCTCAGTAATGATGAAATGGCTCTCTGGGCTCACAGGCAGTTGAATGAAGCCCAAGAGATGTTTCCCCATGGGACAGATGGCTTTGCCTAGCCACCTACCAACAACTATCTGGTCCCATTAATTAACATTGCACACAACAGACTGAGGTAAAATGTAGAGACAGTAGTCAAGGAAAAGGAGCAAACTCAACAAAGATGAAAGCCACTGAGCTAACCAACCACCAATGCCCAAGGCAATTCTGACTTAATTTCCATTTCCACCCTCCTTGCCCGGAAATGACCCAGTCTCTAGAGAACCACTTAGAAGGAGACTTTTTGAAATTAATTCAGATGCCCTCATATCTTCTCCCTCCCCTTCTGGATGGTGAGATGGATAGCACCGGCTGACCTGGCATTAACACCTCTCAGAGCCACATGGGATCCACAGGAAGCAGACATCAGATAGACATCAGACCCCCTCACCACCACCACCACCACCACCACCACCACCACAGTTAGGGCCATGTTCTCAATCTTTGAATTAGGAACTGCACCCTGAAGATGGCAAGTAAAGAATCTCAGAACATTTTCTGGGGTTCTAAAGATTATATTGTTTCGTCACATGAAGCCAATAACTGCCTAAGCTTATATTTACTATACCATAACATCTCTCTGGAGAAGCAAATTCTTAAACTTCATGCATTATATTTTCTATTCAGTGGAGGCATGGAACAGAAAATGAGGGGGGTAAGAAGATAGGTAACAGAATAAAAAGAAAATACATAACATTCACAATGTCATAATCCTATTGATATTAATGTTGACATTTTGGTATGCTTCCTTCTATGGACCTGTTTCTTTGCATAGTTGTAATATTTATAAAAATATTTTAATCCATATTTTTACAGTTGAAACACGTCACAATTTGTACTCATTCACATACCACATCTATCACTATTTGCTGTGGGGCATTCCAGAGATTGCCATACTTTTCTCAATTATGCCTCTATTGTTGAACATTTAAGTTATTTACATATTTTTAGAATAAACAATGTGCTCTGTGGTATGTAAATCTCAATATTTCCAAACATTTCCTTAGTATAGGTTTTTAGAAATGGATTAATTAGACCCCAAAAATGTTCCCATTACCTTGTGTTTCCAAAGTAGGCTCTTGACCATTTAGACCCAATTCTCTATTTAAAAAAAAAAAAAAAAAAACACCCTGAGCAAATGAACTTGGAAATCGCTGTGTATTATATACAATCTTGGAGATTTAACTACACAGTAGCTGATTAAAATTGGAGAATTTTGTGAAAATAAATCTGTCTGATATTGTTTAACCTGTCTCCCAAACTTATTTAATTCCACACATATTCTCTAAGACCATATTTTGGGGCCCTATCATCTGGGACCAGTAGAATAGCTGTTTATGAGAGAGAATGATATCTTGAAAGAGAACTGTAGGAGCACTCAGGACCCAGTCTGTCATGGAATTTGTTGCAGCTTCCATGAAGATGTCTTCTTATCCATATTCTTAATAATATTTTTGTAAGGAAGTTGTATTATAGATCACATATGATAGTTATGCATAAATATGTAAGTTCATTATTAACTATAAGAATAAGATGAAGTATAGCTCTTTATCATCAGTTCAATTGACTTTTATCATTAGCTTCCTATTCATAGTGAGGAATGGGAGAATTAATCTCTATCAATCAGTTATACTTGAATTTTGACATAAGTGCCAAGTAACTGGGTTCCTCTGCTTTATTACAAAGGAGAATTATTTTTCTATATTAATTTGAGAAGATTCTAGGTAGATGTCATTTGATGCTCAACTAAGTATGTGAAATGCTGACCCTATTTTTAGTCATTGCTAATACAAGACACCACATCTGCTGGTTAGCTTGAGTGGTGTGCCTATCCAAAGCCTTCTCACAGTAGGAGGCATCCAGATGCTTTCTTACATGTTGCGTTTTAAAGAAAATGTATTCTGTAATGAACTTGACCCTCCCTTCATTTGCTGGGAACATGTGTTCCCCAAACATGGTGGAGAGAAGGACATTTGGGGATACTCCCTTCTCCTATTTTTGCCTTGAATTGGCAAGAATTTTCTCTGCGATTCTTAAGTTGTGAGCAGATGACCATAGGATGGGAGCATGTATTCCATGTTCTCCAGAAGCAAGAAAGGCCAGAGGAAGAGCTTGTGTGAACAAACTTTAGTCTATGATTTAGGGGTCAGCTTTGCTGAACACTTGCCTAAAGGTTCTAACCTTCCCGACCCCCAAATCCCAAGACTTGAACACAAAGATGGGAGGGGCTTACCCGGAATGAAACAGAAAGGGAAGGCAATAGAGAAGGACCGACATAGAATTTTAGGGGTGAGTCTATCAGTGCCCGCAGCCAGAGGGGCCATGACTGGGTCAGTTTGAATGTGGAGGGTGAGAGAAATGAGGAACAGAATGGGTATAAAAGAGTAAATAGAATGCCACTGAGGTCATCCAGGAGAGGACAGAAAGGACCATGTAGGACAAGGAAAATGTTCAGAATATCTACCACATCTCTGCCTGGACCTGAAGTCAGAAAGACCCAGGTGTTTCTGTCTGCTCCTGTTCTCTTCTGTACAATTTCTGTGAAAGATTTCTTGAAATTTCACCAATTGAAAACTCATCATTGTAAATAGGAAACACTAGACAGTAAGTTGTATAGAAAGAATGATGACAATTATGCAGAAAATGAATTTGAAAGAATTCATCAAATATCTTCATCATTCATCTTTCTAGCTGACAGAAATTTTGATTTTTAAATTCTTTCTATTTTTTTCTAATTGTAATAAGGTTATTTTTATAACAAAGACATTGAAAGAAGCAAATCAAGATTTCTAAGATTTAAAAATACTTTTATGAACTCTGGGAAATTGATAGCATCTCAGTGTTGATGGAAATTAGTTTAAAGATACTTTTCTTCAGTTTTCCAAGTTTGACCTTGCTAAGAAATGCAAAGGCTGAAAAAGAGGAAGAAGAAGAAGGCAATGAACAGGAAGAGTAGGTGACATTCGGAAAAGTACGCTGCAGAGACCGGAGAGAGGGAAGATAGACAAGCAGGAAAAAGAAGTTGGGAGAGCATATCAGAAGCTGAGACAGGCCGAGAAAGCATTAGAACAAGATGAGTTGAGGGTCTGGAGTCAAACCAGTCTCTACCAGAACTGTGCATGTTAGGACAGACTGTTTGTCTTAATTTATACAATGGAAATAAAGTTATATGTCTTAGAGGTTGCTTTGTCTTTTTAATTAAAAAGACAATGTCTGGAAAGCCCTTCTCATAGAGCATCACCAGACTATGCTGCTAACGTTTACCACTTACTTTGAAGTTTTGGTTATGGTCAGTCCTCCTTTCCCTAGAATCCCAAGAAGGCTCAGATGAGAAAAGACCCAGAGAGCTCCTTAACTATGTGAGGTGACGAAAAGCAAGCATTAGTGCATAAAATGAATACATCTTTATTCTTACAGGTGAAGTTTAAAATAATTTAACCTACAATGGTTTCTTCTTCTCAGAGCAAAAGATCACTCTGAGATTTTATTTAAAATTGCAGTTGTCAAAATTTCTGGTGAATTTTGATGTTGATGTCAGGACTTCTCTGTGGCAAGGCCAGCTACCTCCCAGGGAGCTACACAGGGCACCTTAGAGTATGTAACCCCCCAGGATTTACCACTAGAGTATCCTGCAGGGATCTCATCAGTGCCTACAGGATAATCCAACTCAGGGGAGCCAGTTCATGCT
Organism: Marmota flaviventris; assembly: GCF_047511675.1. Taxonomy (NCBI): domain Eukaryota; kingdom Metazoa; phylum Chordata; class Mammalia; order Rodentia; family Sciuridae; genus Marmota; species Marmota flaviventris. The sequence continues at coordinate 108,955,292 of NC_092507.1, read as the reverse complement.
CTATGGACCTATTGAAAATGAGCTTTTAGATTCAACTATTACTTGCCTGCACTAAGCCTGAGTTTCCTCCTCTGTAAAATAAGAATAATGCTCTACTCATTTTGGCTGTTGTAAAGACTTAATAAGATGCAATATCTATAATATAAGAACTCTGTAAACAGCAATGCAACAATGATAATAACGACAATGAAAGTCGTGACTAGCTCTTTGCTAATGTACTGCTATGAATACTACGGTCAGTTTTATAGGACATACGCCTTAGTCTTAATTGTAAGTTTTTTCCCTATAGACAAGTTATAGGAAGTCAAGTTCAGAGAGTTATGTCAAGAACCTCCAGTCTAAACTAGAGGAGATAACAATCCTTTATAGCTCTAACATCCCAATGCACTCCCCAGACCATAGGGTACCTCCCGGGTTTCCCAAACCCTCCTATCAGTCTATCAGGATATCGTCTGCCCTGGACACATTTGAATGATCACTGCCATTCTCTTCCTATCTGGCTCTTCTTTTCTAGTGTTTTTTTAAATTGTGACAAAAGGTCACTGCCTTCATTCCACCCAGGCCATTTACTTCCATGGACATACTGTGAGACTTGTCATCACCGAAGTCTTGAAATCTCCCATTCTCCAACCTTGGAAATTTCCTCTCCTTTCCTCTTTCTGTGACCCAATATCTGCCCCACAAAATTTCTTCAGCCACATCTTAACTTCTCATCCATGGATCCCACCAGACCTGTCCATTGTCACCTCGGCTATTTGTTCAGTTTAGGCTCCACGGTCCAGTGTAACAATTCCTTTACAAACTTCCAGTTCCCTTGCTCTTCTCAACTTCTGTCACAATCATTTTGCAAAACTTCTCCCAGGACCAACTCAATGATCCATGATTTTCACGCCTGTACTCAAGAAGCTAGAAGTAACTGCAGGCGTTCATGTCACTCAGCAAACTAGTTTCACCTTAAATTTGCAAACTCAAAATTTTCAGGACGGTCTCAAGACTGGCAGAGTTCTGCTGCATTTCTTTAATACACTTGCAACCCCCTCTCTGAGATGACTCTTACACTACCTTCCTATTCAAACCATCTACCTTTAAACCTGCCTCATCCCAGTTGCTGACTTCACCTTGTGGTTTTATTTGAAAAACTGAAACATTCTCTCAACACCATCAAAACCTCTCCCTTTCTGGCATCCACACTCCGCCAGCCATCCTCTCCTTGCTGCTCTTTTTAAACTAGAAAATTGTCTCTCCTCCTCTCAATGTCCAGTTATTTAGACATTCTCTTGGTCTCATTCCATCTGCCCACCTCAAGAATTTTCTTTTTCCCCAGATCTTCAGGGTCTCTCTACTGGATCATTCCATCAGCTGGCAAACATAGCATATTCTGTTTACACACACACACACACACACACACACACACACACACAAAGAAATACACACCTTGACCTCAAACGCCTTCCATTCACTTTTCTATTGGGTGACACAGAGCCTGGTTCCCTCCATGAGCAAACTTCTCAAAACAGTTGTGCCCTGTGGGCTCCCTATTGTTGCTGCCTCCTTTTTAACTACCTCCACACCCTACCATGTCTCCACACTCCACAATGTTATCCACAACTTCCACCACTCATCTTTTTGTCCTTCTTGGTCCTGTGGTTCTCTGTTTTCACACTATATATTCCTCACCTGCCTTTTAGCTACTTCTCTGTCTCTTCTGCCGGCATTTCCTCCTATTTGTGTTAGAGCTTCCAACAGGATCCCAGGTTCAGTTCCTGTATTTCTCAAGAACACTCACCCAAGGCCATCCATGTCTTCACACTTCTACCTATGCACTGCCCACTCCTGAATTTGCAACTCTGGCCAAATATCTCTAAATGTGTGTTTTCAATTTCTTCCTTCAGATCAAAGGGGCATCTCCTATGTAACTTGATCACTCTTAACAGTCTTCCCACTTTCAGTTAAACCCATTTCTCACGTAATCTTCTCTATCTCTGTAAGTGGCACCATCGACCACCTAGTAGCTCAAACTAAAATCCAGGGAATTATCTTTAATGTGCCAGCTTACTCATGCTCCTACCTAATCTTTCAAACCCTGCATTTTCAACATGCAAAATGTATATGAAATCTATCCTCCACCATGCCAACACCTTACTGTGAGTCACTATTAGATCCACATTGAACTTCTCTTCATTTACCAGAAATGATGGGGCCCTTTCCTAGCGTATACCTGCTCCTAGCCAAAGCTGTGAGTGACACCTGCAGCCTCTTCAGATGCCTCCTCTTGATGCTGAGGAGCAGGTACTGGGACAGTGGAGTTGTGCCACCACAGGAGCCAAGGTGCTAGGCACACACAGAGACTCATGGGCACCACCAACATCACTTCTGGTACCAAAGATGAACCAGGTGCTCTGGAACCCTTGACAGCCAGAAACAACCTGGATAGGAGGACATCTTCTCCCCTGTCTTCTCTGTCACATTCTGTTAACTGGTTGCCAAAGCTCCACATCTTCTCCTTTCCCCATCTCTCACGTCTTTTAGTTTTTCAGACTTAGTTTTCATGACCTTAGAGAAACAGACATCAGAGTCCAAGACATTGATACAATAATTTTAATTATTTTTATTTTCAGTTTAGTTGAGTGTGGAAAAAATAATAATATTCTGGATCTTCTGAATAGCCATCTTATGATCTGGTTCTGCCTTATTATTTTAATGATAATAAATGCTTTGTATTTATAAACTTGTGCATTGGAAGCATAATTATATCATTCAATACTGCATAAATTTTTTGGCAATTGTTTGAAAAGAAAAAAAAATGGTGGGAAAATTGTGTCTTCACAACATGATCTAAGAACATTGCAAACAACCAACTGATGTTTTATGCTGATCCCATCTTTGAATGTATCAAAAAGCAGCCATTAAGTTATATCTGTATGTTTAAGTAGGATTATAATAAAAACAATCTGTTAGTGCTAGGTTTCCAAAAGAATCTTTTCGCCTTTAAAAATGGGCAATACGTTACTTAAACTGTGAAAAACATTGTCAAGGAGATTTTAGAAAAAAAAAGTAACTACTCTTCTACTCTTTATGTTTCCCTGTTGCATTTTTAGTTTTTATTGTGTTTGTATTTTATGACCAAACTCAATTCTCTCTGAAACTCAGGCAGGGGCTCCCCAGGGTTGGGCTAGAAGATGAACCTAAATTCCCCACACCACAACATACTCAGTGCCATCCTCCTGGCTCTGCCTCCAAACATCTGAAGTGGCTTCTTAGGCCACAGTCTCTGGTAGGATGAACTCTCTCCCTCCAGGCTCTTTGAGCAACTTCCTGGCACCCACCCCTCCAGTCCTTCATGCATAGATGTGCCTCATCACACCCTAGGTTCAAACTGGAATCCCCACTATCCTGGCTTGAAGAATGAAAAAAAAAAGAGAGAGAGAGAGAAAAGAATAAATAATGATGGATTGAAATAAAGGATTAATTCACCTGATATTGAATCGCTTGCTCACTGTATGATTTGGAGTTAAAAGAAAAAAAAAAAAAAAGTATTCTCTCTTTTCAGGTAACAGATGACAAAGTTAAGATTGAAAAGGACAAAGGGAAAGCCAAATCTCCCAAGGAGAAGAAGCCCCCAAATGCCAAGGTTGCTAAAGGAAAGGGCAAGGATCAGCCCGAGGTCAACACGACAGTGAAGAAGACCACGGAGCTGAAGCGGAGGGGAGAAGAGGAGGAAACCAGCCGCTACATCGGTCAGTAAGGCGCTGCTTCTATTGGTTGCCTTTTGCCTTTGGATTCTTGTTTTACCACGTATGACATACTCGAGAGATCATTCGGATAATTATGCTCAATCTTTTCCAGCCTTTTCATTCTTGATAAAACCATAAATCACTTAACTTTCCATGACACTTTAAGAGGAAAGTTTTTCTATTTGCAATTCATTTATGTTTTTAGCAAATATATTATGTAGCATGGGTCTCACTGGGCACATTTATATAGCACAGATGAGGAGTGAGATAGTGAGCTGATTGTGCCACCAAGGAGCAGATGATCTTCTTGGGAACATAAAGGAAAGTAAAACAAAGTGAAAAGTGAGTGTTGTGGAGGGTCAAAAACAGTGGAAATGAAATCAGGCCACTTAATTTGAACTTCCTGACTCCAACTTCTCCCATTATCACTTTTTCCTAATTAGAGCATCTAGAATTTTCTTTAATCTTAAATTATCAACATAAAAATGGTTTATCCTGGGCAGGTAATAGTGATTCATTGCTGCCTCCCCTGAACCCACAAGGAGCTACTTGTTATTATCTGCATTTTATTTATTTATTTACTTATTTTAATTAATAGATTTATTTTTGAACAGTTTTAAGTCTGCATCATATTTAAAGGAGGGGGCAGTAAACTTTCATATCCATTATCAGTTATCTCCCGTGGCTCTCTTCTACGTACCCTAGACGAAGAAGCAATGATACAGAGTTCATGGGTAAAATCAGCACTGACTTGTTGAGTGACAGAAGAAAAATCATTACATAAAAAAAAAAAAAGGAAAGCTGTGCATCTGTTGTACTATTCATAAACTGGTCTTGATGGGCTCTTGTAGAATGTAATGTTTTTATGTGCCATGCATTATCAGTATTAAAGTATGACAATGATTCTCACCCCCCAGAATATCACATTCTCAGATAAGCTCATTTGTTAATATGAATCTTATATCTAGGAAAAAATAGAGAAAATGTGTATTTTTTAAAAAATAATGTATAGTTGCTACACAACCAATCCTCAGAATTCACAATCACTGACATAACTTTGGTAGAAAACACGTCCATATTCAATATTTCCCTCTCCTGTAAACACCTCTACCTATAAAATACCACAAAACTGCAGCTACTTGTAATTCAGGAGTAAAGCCAGATGTTGCTCCAAAGAGATTAGAACCCAAAAAAAAGAAGAAGTTACTATAGGCTAAACTCTGGCAAAACACAAGCACACGTTTTTCATGACCACAGGCCTCACGTATGTTTGTCCTCCTATTACACCTATGTCTCATTTGAAAAAGTGATTTAATATTTTGTAAAATGGCCACAATCTTCTTACTGGAAAGGCAGTAATGAAAAACAGTCAACACTACTGCATTCCAGCCAACAAAACCGATTTTTTGGCAAGCGGGAGGGATTATAAATGCATGCATAATATATATAGCCATTGAACTGGCTGAGCAAAACCTGTTCTCTTTTACAATGACGGCTGCTCTTCTTTATGGTATTTTGAACAGACGATGAGCCAGATGATGGTGCCCAACATTACATTATTGTTGTTGGCTTCAACAATCCTCAGCTATTAGCCATTATGACTGAGCTTGGCATTCCCATAACCAGCGTGATTAAAATATCTTCAGAGAATTATGAACCTCTGCAGACACACCTGGCAACAGTTAGCCAGCAGCAGGAAGTTTTTCTTCAGCCAGAAGGTATGCAGTCTGCTACACAACTTACTGAGTCTTTCGACATTACCCGCTGTCCTTAAAGTACAAATGCAATCTGCTGTCCAAAACATAGTCCTATAATACATACATTATTAAATCTTTTCAAGGCTTTGATTTGCTATTGATTCTGCCTGTATCAGCCAAGAGTCGTAAATTTTGCAAATTAAAATCATACCCTGTGTTTATACCCCTTTGTAGCCATAAAAAAAAAAAAAAAAAAAAACCCAGACTGCAAGTCAGAAAATTTGGTTATGCAACTACAGTTCTCAGGAACTTTTGATCTCTAACTTTTACCCAAAGTATACTCTGGGTGGACTGCTGTTGATAATGTTCTTGTAAAAACCACAAGTCACCAAATGACCCAAGTGAGGTCCCAGCCTTGGATTCTTGCCCTACTCTGCTACTGGTTTATTGCGATAAGTCAGAGGGGGCACTTTACCATCCTGTCCTGAGAATTCAAACTTATGGGATAAGATCCCAACCATATTGCCATTCAGTCATTTTGAGCCTTTGGGTCTTCAACTCAGCGAATTGTGCTAGACCACCTCTGTGGGAAAGAAACAGAAAGCTACTGTGTACTTTCAACAGCAGAATGGGGATTCAGTGCAAGCCTGTGTTTCCAGAAATCCCAGCTCTTTCTGCCATATGTGTTGCTTTCACTGCTGTTTATTAATAATATTTGCACAGAGCTTTCTAACTTATACAACCACAATTTCTGTAACACTATGTTTTTTTTTTTTTCAATTGCTTTTCAACGTTAGAAATCACTACCCCTGATTATAATAGCTATCATTACTGGGCACAGGTCTTAGGACAAGGCTTAGCACTAACGGCTTTATTAAGTGCATTGATTCATGCACTTGCTCAACATCCTGAGGAAGTACGTTTTATTATTTCCATCTCACCAAAAAGGACTCTCAAACTAGAGGTAGCTATTAAATAAAAGAATTGAGATTCAATCCCAGGTTACTGCTGACCATCTCAAAGGCTAGTTACATTAAATAATTTCTCAGTGAAGCTGGTGAAAAAAAAAATGTCGCATAAGTACCAAATATAGTCTTTCCATAAATGTTTAATGAATAAAAATAAATTAACATAAAAATAGACTTTATAATGGAATAATGAGTCCTCAGTGGTAGAAAAACCTACTATTCAATTACAGATATAACAAGCATAAATGTTTTAGACAAATGTTCGTGTGTAACTTTATCAAAATCTGTCATTATGTTCCAGTCAGGGTACAAATGCCTGAAAAAGAGTCTGTAGCTGTTTTAATGTGACCAAACAGTTAACTAAAGCACAAATCACTCATCCAGTTTGTTTAGCCATGTGAGAAGGAGAAGTGAATCAACTATGTTTTTAACAGTTACATAGCAGACCCAAATATGGTCAAAAAGTGATTTGCCAGAAAAACTGGTCCTGTATAGACGCAATCTCAAAGTGATAAGAATACTGAGCATATTTAGCTTCCAAAATGTGTGTCCTCATCATAATCTTTCTGGGCCTCAACTATAAAATCAAGGTGAATAAGCTCACTTTAATATCAACCTCAAAAGTAAAATATTCTGATTTCATAATTATATTGTCCGGTTTCAAAAACTTCCCCAAATTACATTTTTTTCTTTTTCTTGATATAGTATAGATATCTTGCAATGCCCATGACTCACTTTTCCTGTTAAAGTGAGAAGAAATTCAGTACTCTCATTTTGTAGTAAAACATGTTGCTATTATTAGATAAAGAAGCTGAAAATTTGAAGAAAGAAAACACCACAAAAGAACTCAAAATTTTTTGGAAGTACTTGGAACCAATCCTGAATAACGAGAAACCTGAAACAAATCTCTTTGATGTCGCCAGACTTGAATACACGGTCAAAGAAGCCAATTTTCCTTCTGACTGGTCAGACAACAAGATGATGGTTAGTATACTTGTCAGTGAGGGTGTGTGGGTTTGGTATGTGACCCTGGTCCATTTGCCCCATTCACTCATTCTGTTGATATTTACTGAGCACCTATGCAACATGTTGTGATAGGCTCCTTCATTTTCAGGACAAGGATAACATTAAATGCCCAGTTGCAATTATAATCTGATTCCGTAGCTTTTAGCATATAAACTAGTGATAAAGAATAAGATGTAGAATAAGATGAAGATAAATATTAGGTGTTTCTTTTATTTAGTGGTACATGGCTTTGTTTCATATCTCAATAATGTTCTAGGCAGTAATTAAAATGTTAATATATATTTATTGTGAAAGTAGTAAATTGTATAGTTAATTGTATTACCTCTCTCATATATCAGAGATATATTAGTTCAAACATTGTTTTTCTAAACCCTTGCTTTTATCGCCAAAATTATATTTTTTACCTTATTTGACCAATAAGCTCTTTCCTAATAGGATGACTTGACCTCTGGCCCAACAATTAACAGGTAAAATTTTCTGAGGACATCTATTGACCCCTGCTATTGAGGAACTTGCAGGGAGGCAAAACTAAAACCATGAACCAGAGAAGCAGTGATCCAGGAGTCATAGATCTAGTCATAGATCCATGAGTTATATGAAGCACACTCTAGTTTTCCGACAATTCAGAAAAGGGAAAAATCAGATACTTGGAAATGTAGCAAATCCCAAATGCATGAGAGTTTTGTTTTTTTTTCCCCCCTTAACAAGTTCAAGTAACTACTTTTCAAGGATGCTATGGAAGGTGTTCAGGCATCCCTCCATTATTAAAACAAAGATAGAAGCAGAAAACTTCTCCTGCCACTTTCTGCTCAACCCCCAGTCCCAACAAACAGGCTATATATTTCAGCATCAAAGGAGTGGAACTGAAGCAGAATGTTAGGGAGGGACCACAGGCAGCCAGTGCTCTGAAAGGAACAGGGCAAAGTGGGTAGAGATGGTAGATGGGTGTCTACTACAGTGACTGAAAACAGGGAACATAAAAAAAAGCCCACTATCTAGGAGAGGAGTGAGATCAAAACCTGTAACAGCCAAAGAGCAGTGACGATAGGCTGGGGAATAGGAGCTTCTGACTTGAGTAAGTAGCCTTGGTTAACTGTGTTTGACTTGCAAAGACTCTCAACATACAGCATTAGATGTCACTATGCAGAAGCAGAATGCTTGAGTCACTTGTCAACAGCCAGAGTAAACATTAGCCTTGGGCTATAGGTGCAAAATGAAGCTGGATGTAAAAAAGCTGTAGCTGGTGACAGAGTCAGTTTTAGGAAAACTGGTTACTCTGGACTTTGCCTTTGCCCCTTTCTGCCCCTTCATCTAGAGGTGGAGAGTCTTCCTGCCTTCCCTTTTACTCTCTGCTTCCCAATGCTGAGCTCAGAAAAGGACCTACTGTCATCTGCCCCACCAAGAACTGGGGAATTGATGCTAAGGCAGCCTCCAATCAAGTACCTTTTGTTCCTTCACTAGGGAGAGCTCTCTTCTGTGAATCTTTTTTACTACCCAGGCACAGACTGAGAAAAGCTGAAATATATTGAACTCAAAAGAGAGTGCATTCCATTGCATCATAGGGACATGGATATGAATACAGTGACATATAAACACAACTTCAAAAGGCCCAGCACCCTTCCTGAAATCCTGCCTCCTACTCCCAAGTGTTCACAACTTTCTATTCATTAAGAAGTTTAACCATTTAATTTTAAAGAATGTGATAGTGGCTGTATTTTCTTTTATACCAATTATAGAGAAGAGTTTAAAGGACAATTAAAATTTGGGAAAAAAAAATATTTTTTGTCGAAAAGGTATTATCAGCTTACTAATTATGACAAAGCATTCCTGACTTCGATTTAGCAGTTTAATGTCCCATATGTACATTTGAGTCATGAGGGCAACTGGCATCAATGATATTGAGCTCTCTAGAAAGCCCTTTAAGGCTGTGCTGCCCAGCTGGTCACACTCACTGCTATAAGTCGATTTGCAAGTAATTTTGAGTATCACATTCATGCCAGCGCTTTGGTGTGAATCCAGTTGCAGTAAGGTTTTAGAGTCAAGGTGTACTTCATAGTTTGTGAGTGAAAGGTCCACTATTCAGGATGACGGGAAAGGAAGAGTCTTGAATAATACTCAACAATAAAGTTGGACTTCAGAAGGCCATTGGACTTAGTAGTGAAGATAAAAGTTTGTTTTAAACTTAGGACCACATGATAAACATAAAAAAATAGAATCTACTTCTAGTAGAAGCAGACCACTTATATTGTGTTGCACTCTCAGATCTATCTATAAGTTGATAACAGCCTCATAGCCAACATAGGAGCCAGCCAAGGAGTCCTTCTTCCTCTCTGGATGGAGGAAAGTATTTGTAACCTTGGCTGAAAACAAGCAGGCTGTATTTCTGCTCAGCCAAGGTAACGAAAGCTTTACATCAAATAAATGCCCATCAAGATGTGCTAACTGCTCATGTACAACATCTGCAATATCTCAAGTTAAACCCCGATTGCTGAAATAATTTGCTGGCCTTTAGCATATCATTTGGTGCTTGATTTTAAAATGAACTAACTAGGTTAAGCTAAGGGATCACTGGGCAGATGCATTACAACATTTCCTAGAAATACAAACGAAAATGTATTTCTATGTATTTAGGCAAGGAATGCCAGGTTGAAGCCTAATCAAAAAACATCTCTATCTTAGCATGAGCACATGAATCCAAATGAATCGGTGTGTTATGATGAGCAGAGCTGTGCACTTCCCTGGGCTTCTGCCAGACTATGATTCCCCGTCTCCACAGGAAGCTCTCGTTCTACCTTACCTCTTCAACTCAGAAATAGGTGGAGCCTATTTACTCCTTCTTGGCTTCCAAGCAGACACAACAATCACAGAGATCCCCTACTCCTGGGAAATTACTCCTGGAAATGAAAGCACAAGTAATAAGAGCACCTGACCTATAACTTGCTTGTGGACCCATAAAACTTGTGGACCTTATAGAAGCAATAATGTACTTGGAATTTTAGTGCTTTTCCTTAAAGTTAGCCCAGGTTAAAGGAAAGAAGGTAAACATGGAGGAAAGAAAAAAATATCATTTGCACACACACTGTAGCATCCTGGAGTGGATGATACAGAAAGCTGAGCAAGCAGTTCCATTGTGCTACCTGCACAGACAGGTAAGAAATCATCTATCACTTGTCTTTGGCTAAGGATATCCAAATTAACTAACATGTTTAAGGAACTGAGATAACAAAAGTTTAACAGTCACTCTGTAGAAACTACTGACCAGATTGTATTTATTTAGTTAAAAAAAAAAAAGAAAAGAAGGGTTCAGGGATACAGATTTGGTCACCAGAACTGGAATCCAGTGTGACTCAGGGATTCAAGGATTTTTTTTTCTATAAATTATTGATAGATTTAGTTGGCAAGGGGGACACAAACACGCACCTGTTTACAATAGTATGAAACGAACCACCAAGTGTCATTCATCGTCTCACCTGTAGCTGGTATGAAACTAACAGCCAATTGCCATTCATCTTCTCACCTGTAGATGGAATTGGGCACCGAAATTTTTGAAAATATTGCCTGCCTGATGTATGACAGCTTGGACTGGAAAAGGCAACACCAGCACTACTTGGAAAGCATGAACCTTATCAATGTCCCGCTGGCAGTGACTGAGAAAACTCTCCTAGAACCTGTGATTTCTGAGGTAGGCATGGTTCAAAAGTCTTTTGTCAAGCGTCCGAAGGAAAGATGACATAAAAACTTGTGTCGAGGTAATACTAGCTGGTTGGAATTTAACATTTAAGTTTGGGTACAAGGAAAAGCCCCCTAGGCACAATGTTGAAGAGCTGAGTGGTGGGGTCTCTGACCCTCACAAAGATGTGGATGGAACCCACTGGTCAACACGTGGAGTGATGATCAACATGTAGAGCAAGGAGAGGGATATTGAGAAAGTAATCACAACACTTATTTAGTGCCTACTAACACTGTGAAAGGTGTTGGCAACACAACAGTGAAGACTCACTCCCTGTTCTCATGGAAGTCAGAGGCCACTGCCATTGCAACATGGCATGATGAATGCCAGGAGCTGTCAACTCAGACCACAGCAGAAGCAAAGAGAAATGGCATCTCACCTGGTGTGAAGAGGAGTAGGGTGGAGAGGAGGGTTGGTAATGTGAATTCTGAGCTGAGCAAATTGCCTGGTGATGGAAAGGTACACATGACATTCTCAAGAAAGAGACAAAGAGGTACAAGGTACAAAGTCACAGGAACAAAGTAAAATTTCAGGAGCCCAGGCCACAAGAAGTTCAGTATTTCCAGGCTGCCTATGCAACAGGGAGACCAACAGTATAATAAAGCTGCAGAGGTGGGAGGCAGATCAGGAAAGTCCTTTAGTGCTGAATTAATAATGAGTTTGGTTAGGTTTTATCCTGAAGGCAGTGGAGAAGCACTGGAGGATTGATTGGAAGGGAGAGGATGGCGTGACTCCATGTCACCCAGGGAAGAAAATATTTTGTACTCTCAGTGCACCATCAGCCTATCACCTTCCCTGAAGTTGCTCAGTGGGCTGTTAGGAAAAACTGACGAGGATCCACACCCATTCCACTCCTTCTTTCCTTCTTCAGACAAGTCCTTTTCCTTCTATCATATTAGATGATTTTATCCCAGAATCCTATTGATATCATAGCAGCATTCAATGAAAGCACCTCTCAGCTGGATATCTCAGTGTGTCTTTTTCATTATTTTTCACACAGACTCCACACTCTACCCCTGGAAAGAAGAAAGCACAAAGTGAAGAACCACCCGCTCCACCACCAGGCATGTATGAAATCTGTGGCTGGAGGATCAACATCATGAGAGGGCACTTTAAAGAGTAATGACTATCTTTCTTAATGTCTTCAGCTACCTTTCCACTGACAGTTCCTATGTTATTAGTACAAGGTCATTGTTTGAATTTATGCGTGAAATTTTAATGGAAGAAATGGAAAGCACATCTTAATGGAGCAATAAAGTTTTGTGTATTTTACAGCAACATTCGTCACCACAACTGAGGTAGACATGAGATATTACAATGATTTGCTGAATCCGATCCCAGAGGAATTCATGTCTGTACCCCTGATACTGCATTGTATTCTAGAACAGGTGGGTGGACTTTTTCCAGAGGGTAGCCTTGAGTGAGCCCCTTCATCTCTCTTTATTTCCACTTTTAACACTATTTTAAAATTATACTCATAATACCTGAATGTATTCTCAGTTACAAAGATTTTTTCATAAAACCAAAGTTGGCTTTCATTAGCAGCTTTAATCCTCTTTCTTTTGCTATGCTCTGGAATTCCACTTAATACTCCCCTAAGTTTTGAGAGAACATATCCTTAAAACTCTCTTTTGCTAGTATTGTTTTAATGGAAGAAGAGGACAAGGATAGGTGGGGTGGGTAGTGGTCTTCAGCTATCTTTAAATGTTATTTTGAACCTATAGATTTAATTAGACATTTCTACTCTTGATGACAATATTAGTTACTAGTGTTTTTCACATAAATGTGTCCATTTAATTTGGATTTTTGATATGGTACAAGCTGTATGTATTATTCACTTGCATGTGTTTTTACGTTCCTCTGTATACTAATGTAATGTTAGTAGTGTGCTAAAGGCTGAGTGAATTGCCCGATGGAAAGCCTGATGGGGAAAGGGACATAGTGACATTATCAAGAAAGAGGCAAAGATATGGAGGTCAAATAGACATATTAAGGCATGAGCCAGGACCATGAGGAAAATCAGTGTTCCCAGCCTACCCGTGCAAAGTAAAGACCAGCCACACTAGTAACATAACATCTGGTGATGTTCCCTTCTCATGACTGATGTTGTTATTTATTTGTACCCTCTCTTTCCTTGATCTTGGTTGCTGTATGGTTTGGATATTGAGATGTCCCATAAAACCTCCTGCGCTAATGTAGGAATATTCAGGCGTGAAATGATTCCATCAGGAGAGCTGTAGCTTTCTCAGTCCATCCTAGCTTGAATGGACTGACTGGGTGGTAACTTTCACTGTGTGTGTGGGGTGGGGGTCCTGGAAAGGTTCATCTTCCCTGTGGCTCCCTCCCCCTGCCCTCTCTCCATTGCCTGGCTGCCATGGGGGGGTCTTCCATCACACCCATCCTCCATGATGTTCAGCCTCTGCTTGGACCCAGAGAAATGGACTTGGCCCATCATGAACTAAAACTCCAAAACTGTGAGCTGAAATAAACTTTTCCTCCTCTAAGTTGTTTTTGTTGGATATTGTGGTTGCACAAACAAAAAGCTGGCTAATATGGTTGCTAATCATTGCTATCTATTGTATTGGTCTTTCCAAAGAAAGAGCATTTTGTTTCATTGGCCAACTCCTTTTTACTTTTGAGTTTATTAACTTCTTCCTTTATCTTCATTATTTTCTTCCCTATCCTTTTTTGGGGCTTATTTTGTATTTGGCTTTAATTAAAATCTTCATTTATTTTCAGTCTTTTTTGCCTTACTTAGGTTTATGTTTCCTCTTGAGCATTTCTTTGGCTGCATGTTGATATTTTCAATGTATTCAGTTCTTAATCTTTTATATACTTATTTCTCCCATGAATAATTTTATTTCTACAATTTATTACTGATTTTTAATTTTATTGCTTTATGATCTATGAACCTGATCTGCAAGTTAACAAAGTTAAAATTTCCTGTGACTTCAGTGACTTGATGTACACAGTCAATTCTTGTGACTGTTCTATGTATATTCGAAAAAAATTGTTATTCATAGTAGCCACATATGCATAGCACTTATATCCACCAGGCACTGCTCTACATGCTTTCAATATATGAAGTCATTTAATTTTAAAAACAATACTATGATGCAGGAACTATTTTTATCACCCATTTTACAGATCAGAAAACGGAACCATAATAAGGTTCAGTGGCTTGTTCAAGTCGTAAGTGGCAGAAATGACTTTTGAACCTAGTCAACCTGCATGGGAAAGTATTTTAATGGCATTGCTCCATTTTCTTCTTCCTTCTAATTTGCTGGGAGAAGTCGGGTGCATGTCCAAAATTAATCTTTCTTTTCTTTCTTCTTTCTTTATTTCTTTTGCAGCTCTCTATATTTGATAACAAAAGACTATGTCCAGGTGTATTAGTGTGTTTTCTGTTTCTACAACAAAATCCCCGAGAGTGGATAACTTTTTAAAGAGAAGAGATTTATTTAGCTCACAGTTTGGGGAGGCTGAATGTCCAAGACCAGACATCCTCATAGATTTGATCTCTGGTGAGGGCCTCTTATCTAGGTCTCATCATGGCAGATGGCATCATGTCTACAGCATGTGTGAAGGGGAGAGATCACATGGCAAGACAGGAAGCCAAGAAAGAGAAGGGACTCAGGCTCCCATGAGAACTACCTTTCAGTCCCTTCCAAAGTCAGTATGTCCAGGGACCGCCCAATAGGCTCCGCCTGTTAAGGTCCCATCACCTTGAGAACCAAGCCTGTAACACACACACATTTGGACAAACCACATCCAAACAATAGTAAAAACTATGGTTTTGTTTGTTTTTTCATCCTGTCAACATGATCTAAAGGAATTATAAATTGTTTTTTAATCACATCCTAAGTGAAATTCAATTTCTTACAGTATCCTATAAAGGCCTTAAAATTAGTTTCTGCATTGTAGCTTCTTCTCATTTCCTGCTCCATGTCTCTTTCTCTGACACACAAACACATGCATGCCACATGAACACACATACACATACATACATGGGCACGCACACACACAATTTTTCATCAATGTAGGTCTTTGGGGATTTCCTCAAATGTATTACTTAATTTTTCCTTAACCTTTTACCCCAACTTCTCTGTCTGGTGGAAGTGACACTGGAGCACCTGATTTAAAGAAGTTCCACCATATATATACATACACACACACACACACACACACACACAGCACTCTCCATCGCAGTACTTTGTTTTATTTAAACTATTGTAATTAAAATGTATTTATTAGCCTTTTAAAATATCTATTTATTAACCTGTTTCTTGCCGCTTTCCTCCCAATAGAATGCACGCTCCATGTCAGCAGGAGCCTAGTGTGGTCTCAGTCATTGCTGTGTGCCCAGCACACAATAACCACACTTAATTCCTAGTCGGCACTGAGTATGGGTTGTTGAATTAGTGAGTGGATGCTGAAAATAAACCTTCCATTGTACCTTCAAATATTGTTTCTCCTACTTACCCTAATTATAACTGGATAGATGTTGGGATATTAGAATTATTCTCATTAAATTTTCTTTCAATATATCCTTTTGGAAATCTACCTTAACTTCCTACTTATTTCCTACCTTAATTTCGGGTCTGCTATTGAAGTTTTGTTTGAGGAATAAGATTTCTAACTTGTAAATTCTCTAATTTTTTGCACAGTCTTCCAGGCTTATTCTTAGTTCCATGTTTATTTTAAAGTCTTTTCAGACCCTGTCACTGTTGTCACCTCTACTATACAGTTTTCTGTTTATTGACTACCTTACTTTTCTAATCAATCACACTAATATTTGCCTTTGTCACCCCATAATGTTTTTTTGTAAGACTACAGTTTTATTATGTCAATAAATTTATTAAAAAATACTCTGAAGAGCTCACAGTATCATAGTTTCATTTACCATAGTCATTCTTTTCTTTTTGAAAAAATATTTTGAAAGCTTTTTTTTATACCTTTATTTTACTTATTTATTTTTAGTGGTGCTGAAGACTGAACCCAACACCTTGCACTTGCTAGGCAAGCGCTCTACCACTGAGCCACAACCCCAGCCCCACCATAGTCATTGTTGTTGTATTCAATATTACTATGTTCCCGATAACCCAGAGGAAAGATAATGAGCTCAGTTACTAACACGTGGAAGGCTCCCAGTAGGTACTAGGTTCGTGTCGAATGAGTAAAGCCTTCTTAATAGAGAATGAAAAGGTTGAAGTATAAGAGCGTGGAGATTGCCATTTTACAGAAACAGACATTAGATTTTACCATTTTGGAAGTGGAACAGTTCTGATTGGTCTTTCGAAGTTGCATCAGGTCCACAAGATAGGTGGAAGATAGAGACTGGAAATAGTGATTCTTGAAAGTAAAGTGTTTATAATTAGTAAAGAATACTGAACCAGGTGCAATGGCACATGCCTATAATCCCAGCAACTGGGGAGTTTGAGGCAGAAGGATCACAAGTTCAAGGTCAGTTTCAGTTACTTAGCAAGCAATGCCCTAAGCAACTTACTGAGACCTTGTAAAAAAAAAAAAAAATCTGGGGATGTGGTTCAGTGGTTAAGTGCTCCTGGGTTCAATCTCTAGTATTAAAAATAAAAATAAAATAAAATAGAATACTGAGACTATTTTGTTATCCTAGAGTAGACTAACAAAACTCAATAGGGAGTTATTTTTGTCTCCCACAGGACATTTGGAAATGTCTGGAGATTTGCCAGCACAATGGGGTGCTACTTGCATCAGAGGGGTAGAGGCCAGCCATGCTGCTACATATTCTATAGGGCACATGACAGCCCCCATAATAATTATGTAGTCCAATTATCCAGTCTCTACTGCCAAGGTTGAGTGAGAAATCTTAGAAGGGGTGTAAAATCATGAGAATAATTTTATTATTTTTTTATTATTATAGTGAAGAGACTATACATTAGCTACCTATCTTGAGTACATTTCAACCTCTTACCTGATTGCCATGTAAAACTGAATAAGGCATTTAATCTGTCTAGACCTCACTCTCCCCACATAAAGGAGACTAATATCCATTACTGATCTCATCTTCTTACACTTTTTTATTCTTGAAGAAATAATGAGGACTTGGCCTGAACCCCAATTCCTCTATTCAATAGCCCTAGACTTGGACCAGTCATCTAACTTCACTCTCCTTACTTTTGTTCTCTATAAAATAGAAGATAGTATCTAACCAAGATTGCTATGAGGGTTAATTGAATTAATGGATATGAAGATGCCCTACCGCGCAGTATGTGGCAGGCAGTTAGTTTGGATTTAAATATTAAATCCAAAGTTGCACTAGTCCTGTTTTCAGTGCTTTAAGAGAAAGAATGAATATTTTTGTTGTTATTTTGACTCCTGCTGAAGTTTAGTGTTTACCATTTGTGTTTTGTGTTATCTATTTTAATGCAAGTATTAATATCATGTCAACTTAAATGCATAGACTGTAAACATTTTTCCTTTTACTGTGTTAATCGCTGACACTTTCCTGCTGTTGTCACTAGTACTTTAGTGTGAGGAACAGTCCTCCTCTTACTAAGAGCAATGGAAATTCAGGAGTATCAGTAAAGAGTTGACCGTTCAGCCAATCCCTCCCAATGGTTCTTTCCTATAGGTCGTGGCAACTGAAAAGGATCTTGTTCCTCCCAGTCTGGTGAGGCCACCCCCGAGAGCAGATGGGTTAGACAACCGGATCGCAGCTCACATCGTGTCTATGCTGCCCTCTCTCTGCCTCTCCGAGAGGGAGAAAAAGGTCAGATGGCATGAATTAGCCAACGAGTTTTTACATGATGGGAAAGTATATAGTCTCTCCTTAAATGAGTATATATTTCAATTTAAATAGAATCTCCACGAAATATTCTTATCTGAAGAAGAAAGAGAAACAAAAGCAGTGCCCAAAGGCCCTCTCCTACTGAACTATCACGATGCTTACGCTCACCGGAAGTATGCACTGAAGGTAAGGATCAGGTGGCCCAGAGGGTGATTGAAAAGTGCACCTGAAATTCACCAGCTGAAGGAATCAATTAGATAACCTCATCAAAGCTAGGTAATAGGTGAGGTATGAATGTCAGAAAAGAAAGATGGGTAAGGGAGAAATCATCAAAGAAAGATTAATATTATTAACTGTTGAATTGATTATGACTACCACCGAAATTGCATTAAAACCTCATAGTTATTTTCTTTAAATATCTGCTGGTATGAAAAACAGTGGAAGCCAGAAAAGGATCTCAGAAGAGAGAGATGAATATATATGAGGCTTGGGCAGTTTGTCACTGCAAATGCAGATCAGTCATTTCTGTGTACCGGGAACTTCTGGCAAAGTGAGAACTAGTTTTTGTGACCTTCAGCAAAATACCAAGTTTGTCTTCCCCAATTACCACTGATTTCCCTTGTTCCCAAATAAACGAGAGTGAAGGTATCATGTTTAGCCTTCTCCATATGCATAAGGCACTTGATGGCTTATTTTAATGCCTTCTGTCATGTTTTTTTTTTTTTGGGGGGGGGGGGCAGGACCAAAAGGGTATTGACCCAGTTCAAATTGAGGAGGAGATGCAATCCAAGTTGCCACAGTGGGAATTCCTTCAGTTCCCTCTGCCTCCACCCTGGAACAGCACTAAACGCCTAGCTACCATCCATGAACTTATGCACTTCTGCACAAGTGGTGAGTACATTGTTTCTTCTTAACTTCATCTTAATTAGTGGTCCTATGTGCCTCTACAAATTACATCCTTATTTGCAAAATGTATTTTGATCATTTAAAGATCTTTCAGGGGCTAAGATGAATATTTTGATGGACTACAACTTTTTCACTTTGAATATCCTCAGTAGCAATGGTAACACAGCCATGGTGAAAAACATTCTGCAATTTGATGCACCAGGTTTTCTTTCCACTGTGTGTCCTTAACCAGAGTAATTCACATCTTTCCTTCCTCTTCCCTGACTCCTTCCCCCATCTCTCTGTTGATGTCATTGAGATGATGTAGTAATCCCATCCTACTTAAATGACAGTTCACATATTTTTGAAATTTTTAAAATAAACAAAAACCTCCCATCGTAAGATAACCACATTCCTGTCCTGGGAGAATGCCATCCTTGCCTTCACTTTCTCAATGTGGCACCCCTTTATCATCATTGCAAACCACAAAAAAGATTACAATAGCATTGTAGTTATTGGCAAGTGGGCAGGGCGAGCCTGACCATGCAACTTTGCCCCAAAAGAGAGTTATCCATCTTTGAATTCTCATATTCTCTGGTTGCAGCCACCCACAATTAATGAAAAATTTTTGTACTCAAAGGAAACTTGAAGTTTCTAATTTCATTTCATCAAGAAACTCCTTATATCTAGTCTAATCAATAGATCAGATGTAACATTAGACTATATATGTGTGTGTGCGGCATTAGATTATATATATTAAGATTAAAATATAAAAGCAGTGTATTCCAGTGCAAAAGGTAACAACTGAATGATCCTATGTAGTAGATTTAGAAAATTCACAGTGAGACTATAACCATGCCCTGACATGAAGACATGAAGAGCAAAGAGGAAGAAACAGCACTTCAGTTGGGTCCCCACCTCTTAAGTGGAAACTATGCCCTCTCCATTTGATTGCTAATGTTGAAGTTTGCATCCCCATTTATCTCTTCATTTAATCACATGACTAGCTGGCCACATGATAGGAGCACAGTACTCCATCAGAAACTGGCTGCTTCTTCACTAGTTGAAAGGTTAAAAGGTGATTGATGTCAGAGGGGGAGAACACAGGAAGTAGGAGAGGCTTTTTTGAAAGGAAATCTCTCTCTCATCATTGTGATTCAATTTTCATCAATTTTCTTGTGCATCTCCCCCCTCCTCCCCCCACTCCACCCCCTGCCCCCTCAAGAGTAAAATCTGAACTGCCTACCACCTCCTTTTTTTTTCCCATTGGTCATTTTTAGTTACATGTAACATCGGGATTCATTTTGACATAATTATAAAAACATGAAATAAAATTTTGCTCTAGTCCAGTCCCCTTTTCCTAGCCTTCTCCCTCCCCTCCTCCCTTCCCTCTACTGTACCAATCTTTCTATTTACTTATAGGTTATTTTTTTTAATTAGTGCCTATGGATATGCATACTGGTGAGATTCACTGTAGTGTTTGAGTTCATCACCTTTGTTCACCAGCTTTTATTAGTTACTGACATCTGGAAGGTGCTCAAAAATATTTACGAAATAATGAATGAGCAAATTCTCCTTTATTCAGTAACTCTTTTGCCTCTCTTTAAACTGCCAGCCCACCCCATGCATGCCATGTTTTTGAAAAGGACCCCTGCCCCTGTCTTCATCTCTGTTGGGAAGAAAATGAAGGCAACCTCTGAAACACTTATCTACCACAATAATGAATTTTTCCTCACTGAATTCTGTCCATTCTTAATTCCTTCCTCCCAGCCTTCTGTCTTGAACTTTTAAAGTGAGAGAACAAAATCATGTTCTTCTGTGAATATTAGGCACCTATGGCAAGGCTCCCCAGTATACAATAACCAGTTGAGAAAATGGATGAACACGTGCCATAAAGGAATAAATACACAATGACTAACGCCAATTGAAAGTTGATAAACTTTGAAGGGCAATTATGGAAAGTAGCTATTCATATGGGTGGGAGGAGACCCTTCCAGAATCTAAAATAACAAGAAATCTTACTGACTGTAATAGCCTATATTAGACATGAGTGAATGATTTCTCTGGCTGAAATTACAACAGCATCAAAGGGTACTTTTGCAAAATAAATAAATAAATAAATGAGTTGTAAACCCATTCAACCAATATGGTACCCTGAAAAGTCCACACATTATGAACCATCTAAAGAAGCATTTTGGTAGTATTACCTTGATTAATTAGACCTTGACTGTTCAGTTTTCTTATCACTAGGCACCTTTGATATTTGATGCAGATTTGTGGAGCCCGGTTTTAAGTTAGGTCAGTGCCCTCATGGCATGGCTCCCCTAATCAGACCGGTATATATTTGTGTCTCTCTGCCAATGCTGTACTATGTACTATAAAGGGCACTCCTAGAAGCACGGGTCCTGCTTTCTTACAGAAGTCTTGAGCTGGAGTGAAGTAGAACGAGCCTTCAAGGTGTTTACTTTTGAGAGCCTGAAGCTCTCTGAGGTTGACGAAGCAGGGAAACTGAAGCCTTCTGGGATGGCGTGGGGGACAGATGTTGAGAAGTTCAACATACCATGGGACAACCCTGCCAGATTTGCTAAGCAGATAAGGCAGCAACATATCCTGAAAATGAATGCCCAAGACGCCCAACAGGAAACAGGTACATTGCCTGGAAAGAATGAAAAGCATTCTTGCATTTTATGATTGTCAATCTTTTTTCTAGTGTTGTATCTAACAAATGCTCTTCACACTGGCTAGCTACCGAAATCAAAGACAGAAAAATATATGAGGATCAGAATTGGTCAACATCTGTGCAAGGTGATCAGAGCAGTGGAGAACTCTCATACCGTAGTCAACATTCTGACTCCAACACAATGAAGTACTCAGACCTTGATTATAATAGAGAGCTGTCAGAGAAGCCCCAAGCAGAGTCCTTGGGTAAGTAACAAAACGTGTGTGTAGCCCCTCTCATAAAATACATGACCAAGAAAAGAAGTTTCGAGATATATTGCTTCAATTTAAATGCCTGTTCATTTCAATTGGCAAACTATTTAAGTTATTAGGTTACTTTTGTTATTATTCAATAAGTTCAACCTTTGCTTTTTGAACATCTTAATGCCTCTTAGCCTTCTCTTCCTTTAGTAAATTCAGTGCAGTGGACATAATTGAAATTTTCATCATTGGTGTTTCACAGGGTTACTGTGAGTGTATGCAAATTTTTAAAATTATAATAACATAATGAAATGCTTAGAAGAGAGTTTGGTACAAAATTTAATGCTCTGCGAGTATCACCTCGCTTCCTCTCCCCCTTTTCTCTCAGGTTCTGGATCATTATAAATAGCACATCCTGGGAGGTCTAGAAATGTAAAAGAATATCAGGCTAGATTTGTACTGAGCTACCTTACACCAGGCTGTCAGATTAATCTACCTAAAACATAGCTCTTATTTCCCTGCTTACAACCTTCAACGTCTCTTTACTACTTTCAAAATAAAACTCAAATCTTTCTACATGTTTCTCCAACAATACTAAATTAGTTTGCCCCAAACTTCTTTCCACCATTGCCCTTTTCTTCACTCATTCATTCTGTGCCCTTGCCAAACAGAAGTAGGCCCTATTTCCTTTACGATGTCTGCTCTTTCCAATCTCAGTGCCTCTTCACCCACGATACTCTCCACCAAGAGTTCTGACTTTCTTTTTATTATGATTAGGTTTCAAAGTATCTTTTGCTAGGTATGCCCATGTGGAAATTCTTCTCTTGACTATTCCCATGCTCATAATTCATAGGCTCTACCTTTATGGCATTAGTTGTCATTTCTTACTTCTTATTACAATTACTTATATACCTACACTAAGATCTTCATAATACCATAGCTTCTTAGAGGTCATAGTATGTGGTTTTTTTAATTAACCATATACTCAGCTATAAAGCAGATCTCAATACATTTTCAAGGATACAAATCATATAGAATATGTTCTCATAATATAGTGAAATTATGGAGGACATCGATTATAAAAAGATAATAAGAAAATCATCAAATGTCTCAAAACTAAGAAATACACTTATATGTAACACCTGGGTCAAAGAAAAAGTGACAATGGAAATTAGGAAATATTTCAAACTAAATGATAATGAAAACATTGAACATCAAAGCACACAGAGTGCAGCTAAAGCAAGAAAACTCCAAGAGAAGTTTACAACATTAAACAAATATATTTTATAAGAAGTCTAAAGATCAACTATCTAAACGTCAAACTCAAATTAGATAAGGATGAGCAAAATAAATATAAATAAAGCAGAAAAAATAAAACAATAAAAATAAGTAAATCAATGAAATAGCAAATATAGATGAAATAAGGAAGAACAGAAAAATACATAGAAAGTTTGGTGATTTGAAAAGACTTACAAAATTGGTAATTATTTTATACAAGGCTGATCACAAAAAAAGAGAAGATACAAATAACCCTATCAGAAATAAAGTTATATTAGAAGTAAAAGTCATATCAGAAATAAAGAAATGGACTTCCCCCAGATCCTAGAGAAATTAAAAAAATATAAAGAGGATATAAACACCTTTATCCCACTAAATTTGAAAATGAAATGGAAAAATTACAGGAAATCTACAACTTACCAATAATGACCCAAGAAGAAATAGAAAACCTGAACAGTCTTAGAATCAATTAAATAAATGATTTAATCATTTGAAAGTCATCCCAAATAGGACACACCAAGTCTAAATGATCTCATTGACAAGTGATTCCAAATTCTCAGAAAGAAATAATTTTAATTTTCTCAATGAAAATTATTTCAGAAAACAAAAAAAATAGTATTCTTACATAGTCATTTTATGGAGTTAGCATAAATTTTGTAATAAAATTCACAAGGATAGTGCAACAAATGAAATTATACAACAAGCTCATTCAGGAATGAAGATGCAAAAATCCAAAATAAAATATAGGAAAATTGACCCAGCAATATGCTCAATAATAATAATACCTCACAAACAAGTTATATTTATAACAGGAATAGAAGGCAAATATGCACATTGTAAAATCTATGACACATTAGCACAAAAAAAATGACATAATTAGTTCCATAGAGGCAGAAAATGTCCATAGCAATTTATGGGGGAAAAGAAAACCTTAGCAAACTAGCAATAAAAATAAAATTCCTCAGTCTTACAAGGGTGATTTTTTTAAATGATGACAATAAACATTATATATCCAGATGAAAAGTCAAACGACTCTCCTTTGTGATCAGGAGGATGTCCACCATAAACACTTTTATTCAATACTGATTGGAAATCCTCACCCACTCATTCAGTGAGGCAAGAAAAGGAAACACGAGTGTCGAGTTTCAAGAGGAAAAAAACAAAATGGTCATTATTTATAAATACTGTGTATGTAGAAGACACAAAACAATGTGCAAAAAGAAATAGAATTAATATGAAAGCTTATTGAGGAGAGGTGGTAGTTGTTAAAGAATACACATCAGATGTTTGAAGAGCTGGGACTTTTCTTTGTAAGTATTCATTATATCAAATGTTTATGTCTTACCCAATTTTCAGTGTGTGTTACATTTCATCATTTTAAAGAACACTTAGAAAAATAGGTGGTAGGTGCCACAAGAGAATCGGTATTAACTCAGTACTGACTAATGATCATTATCTTCCCACTGTCTTTTATCTCAGTGAAAGTAGAAGAGGAAGTAATCAGTGGACCACAGTTAGGGAAAAGCCTCCTGCCTATTGGTAAAGTAGACAAGCGACAGGGACAGAAGGGGAAGATTACACTAATGTACTAAGTGTCCTGCTCCATCCAGCCACTCTACGCTTTTACATTCATTAATTAATATTCTACATAAACATCAGGCCTATGAGCAAGATTCTGTTACCTTAGTTCTGTAGATGAGGAAACCAAGAATGAGAGAGGTCAAGTCACTTGTTCAGCCACGTACACCTAGGAAGTCAGGACAGGCAGGCTGCCCAACAGTGCTTCCACCATGCTGTCTTGCAGTTTCCTGGGTCCCAGAAACTTCTTGTGATGCATCTAGTAGTTTGGCTGTATTCATAGTCCCTTCTTCATGCTGGTTCTTATCATGATTTTGTTGCTTTTTTTGTTCCTCTTCCATCCCAATAGAGTAAATTTCCTATTTCTCTGTCATAAGTATGCTAACCTTACCTCCCCATTAGCCTAGTTCACAAAAAATATGTATATATAAATAAAAAAGACCAAATAAGTGAACCTGAGTTGTTATGGCATTAATACATCCTGTGGGAATACAAACACATGACAGAGAAGTCTATTTGAGTTAATATGGAATCGGAATAAACCAGGAGCGTAGTAAAGCCTGAGGGTTCCCCCCCCCCCCTTTGTTTTGTTTTCTTCTGTTGTTTTTCTTGAAAGCAGCTCGTATAGTTTTTTCCTCAGGCAACTTTTGCCACCTGGTGGTCAAACCACATAAGCTGGTGTTCTGGATCCTGGTGGAAAGTAGATGATTATAGTAACTTCCTAAAATCTCAGGGCTGAAAATACCATGGTGAATAGTGTATTCTAGAGTCTGAGAAAAATCCTAGGGCAGATCCTACAACCCTCAGAGCTGCATGGTGAATGTTGCCCTGCACCCAGGGGCCATGGGAAGAGGGCTGCTGGGCCTTGGTGCACATGGTGGCTGTCCTGTGTGTGTGGCAGGGGGGTGCTGTTGCTGCTCTCACATTGTCCCCCTAGCTCTGACTCACACTTCAAAAGCAGGCACTTTAATTCTCTTTAAACAACGCTGAAACCATTCATGTATTTCCTGCACAACCAACTTAGCATCAAATACACTTATGTGTCTGTTCCTGGACATGAAGGGCTGAATATTTGTGCTTTTCTTAACCAAACCCTGGATTTCCATCTGAGACTGTTTTTGAACTTGACAGGGCCTATTGGATATTTATGAAAAACCTGAGAGTTGATAACCGTGAGGCTGTAGGTTTAGATGTGCCCTTTATGCTTGTTGGGTGTTTTTTTAATAAAGTAACTGCTTTGCAGAGGGATCTTGTTATCTCTAAAGTAAAACAGATTAGGAAAGCTGTTTTTCAAAGGGATGAGAAAGCATCCACTTCCAGATGTGTCAAAAACTACTGAATCACACTGTCAAAGGATTATGCGGTTGAAGGCAGAAATCAGACAGGAAGAAAAGAAAATGATTTTTACTCTTCTATTAAATAAAGAGTTCAGATTAGTATTAGAATGTTCTTTCTTTTGACAAAATAGCTGATGCATATTTTTTTTCGAACATATTTTCTAAACTGGAGAATTTTTTTTTTCTTCTGGATCCTTAGACACAAGAGGGAATATCAAATCTCCCGGAAATCTGGCAGACCACAGAATAGAATAATTTTTATTCCACAGATTTCATATCAATTGCTTCAAGGACACAAGGGACAGCATGGTCTATTTAGAGTTATGGTTGGCCTGAATTTTCTCTTGAATGGATATATTTATGTAAATACTGAGATAAATTAGCTTTATAGTTTTCCTCTAAATCAAAATGGAACATTCATGCCGCAACCTTCACCAGCCCAATGGAACTAGTAGCAAAAAAAGAAAAAAAATGTAAGTAGCTGGGCTCCTGAAAGAAGGAAAAGCATTGGCTTGTCCTCGATAGACATAATTAACTACTCCCTCTAGAAGCCCAAATATGGTTCTCTTTGCTATACAACAAAAAGGTAAATTTTATATTGATGCCAAAGTAAGCCTTTGTTACAGGTTTCCTTCTCTCTAAGTGGCTCAACAATCATTTCTAGTTTAAATAAATGATGTGGATGCCCCTCAGTCTGTCAAAAAAAAAAAAAAAAAAAATTACTGAGTTCCTACAGGGCTCTGAGTTCCTACAGGGTGCAGTGAGGAACTTTATCTTAAGTTTCTGTTCTCCAGGAATCTACGTTCAAATCAGAGAGACAGACCATAAACAAATAGATAGTATCAAGCACTGATAAATGATGGGGCCAATAATAAAGCAGAGTAACAGCCAGAAGGCTCTTGAGAAGGTAACAAGGGTTTGAAACAGGCGGATATCTACAAACTGAGCACGATAGACTTATCTATAGAAATGAGGGCCAAATCCTCAAGACACAGCAAGCTGGCCTGTCTGCAGTGAAAGAGCAAAAGGCAGTGAAGGAGACACATTTGGAGAGTTAGCCTACAGCATTTAAGTACAGCTTTATAGAACATCGTTTGCAATTATTCTAAGGGTGACAAGAAGTCAGGTTGACTCAGTTGTTCATCAGCATCAAACTGTGTTCCCACAAGACCCACCTTGCCATATATACTCTATATCTTTGGTCAAATTTGGAAGAAGGTACAGCATAGAGTTTTTCCATTTCTCTATTGGAGATTCACAATCACAAGGGCATGTTACAAGTTCAGAGACAGTCACAGTAAAGATGTCTGTTTATCTATGTTAAGCTTATTTATCATGGAACATGAATTTTCCGGTGATGCAGAAATCAACAGCATGAATCTGTTCCTTTCCAGTTCATTCAGATGACTATTTCACAGCCAAGGATGATATTATAATCCCAATCATCTAAGTGTCACTAGGAGAGCAAATGTCCACGACTCATATTAGTTCATGAGCAGGTGCTATGGAGTCCATCTACCCATTTATTTAACTTGTTAAACTTTATCTGTAAACCTGAAGATGCTCATTAAATAGTTTTAAAATTAATAAATGGTGAACGGAAACAAGCTCCATAAAAATAGTATAACTTTCCAGCTACCAAGTTCTCCTCTCCATACATCTCTTGCCCTGGTCCCAATCTGTCCAGGTAGGAGCCACAGAAATTTCAAAAGGCTTTGTGATTGTCACCAGCACAAGACTCATGATGTGTACTAAGCCGTCAATTTAATTTAATCAGTAAATATTTGCAGTTTGTAAAGGTGAAGGTAAGTTGTTTGAAATGATTGATAGCCTCAAATCAGAGTATCTGATATGATTTAGTACACATCAGATAAAAAACAGGGCTCCTTTCCAAGAGTTCAGTACAACTCTTCTAGGTAGGCATGGATTTAGAATTATTGACACAAACACTTTTGGGAGGCACGAAACATGCCTTTCAGGAATTACCTTTTCAGCACAGAAACATAGATCATATGGGCAACAAAAAAGCGCATCCCTGACCAAAGGCAAGAACAAAGCCCGAACACAACTGGATGTTGGTGTCTTTGATTTACAGAGCAGACCACGAACAATGAGATCAAAGATGAAGCGGTCACAAAGGCTGATTCTCTTGAAAAGGTAAGGAATTATTTTTCCTAACAGTGTAGATGACAAGTTAGATGATCTGAGAAAACTGTGACCCATATTGAGAAACATTTGAAAAAGGAGAGAGAGAGAGAGAGATACTTAAAAGGAAAATACTGATACTAGAGGAGAAGGGTTATTCAGACATCCTCAGACCAGCTGCAACTGGAGAGAAAGGAGTTAATTCTGCTAGCTAGCCCGCTTAAGCAAAGCTTCCCAGCTCCTTGCTCCTCTCCAGACAGTGTGGCTTGGCAACCTCACAAACACCTGCTGACCATACAGCCATGTAGCACTAACGTTGTCTTGAAGTGAGTTCAGAAAACCTGCCTGTAATTGCTAACAGGACTCAGAAGAGTATAACCTAACAATAAAAATATTTAGATTATGTTGCCCATAAAAAAAAAAAAGCCAAAGGCATACTCTTTCTGGCAGCAACTCTTCTAAAATGTTGCCATATGGATTTATACATATGCAGATTTCCCCAATTAGATGGAGCGCATGCTGGTTAGTTGACAGAGTCCAAGAGGGCTCCATTTGGACTTAAAACAAATTATAGCTGAAATTGTGTTCCTATAATTTTTAGAAACCCAAGAAGATGATGGTGGAAGCAGATTTAGAGGATATAAAGAAAACGCAGCAGCGCAGTCTAATGGACTGGAGTTTTACTGAACATTTTAAACCAAAAGTACTGCTTCAGGTATTTATGGGCTGTGATTCTCCAGGAGATGGTCAGATAGGTCTGGAGATCTGCGCTGTGATTTAGAGCAGTTCACTTCTGGGTCACTCAGATCTAGTTCAGATCAATATTCTCATTTACTTGAGCTATAAAATGAATTTATTCTCAGATTGGGCTGAGCATTCCCAGGAAATCTTTTAAAATACACTTTCTGAAGGGATTTTTTTATAACATCTTTTAAGAAAAAAGAAAATATATAAGACTGCTGCAATTGTTTTCTAGAAAAAAGAGTAACGTTTTCTTGGGAGACAGCCCCATTTTCCCCATGTTACTGTCCATTTCATTTACCTTTCATTACATTTCACAGTATTTTCTGCTTTGATTAATAAGTCAGTAGAACGTATGATAGCTAGCATTTACTGAGCGCTTATCATGTGCTAGGTAATGACTAGTACATTATTTGGCTCATTCGTTCTTCACAATAACCTTATGATGCAGAAACTATTTAAATACTAGAAACTGAGGCATTTTGACCAGTAGCGACTTTTACCCAAGGTTACATGACTGATAAGTGAGAAGTAGGATATAAACCCAGGAAATCTGACTCCAGAACTTGTGCTTTTAACCACTGTGCCAAATAAGAATGATCCTAAAATCAACTCTTTTTACTGATTTATATTTTAGATTAAAAACTTGTACTTTTGGTTTTGTCTGTTTAATTTGTATTTTATTTTTTATCAAAGCTTCACATTCACATATCATCAAACTCAGAAGGTTCTATAGACTCTTGCTATGGAAAAGAATAGCCTCTTACCCTCGCCACCATACTTCAGTTCCCAGAGACAAAAATCTTCAGTGCATTTACCCATTTCTTTTGATACTTTGTCAGCTCTAAGAAACAGTCAGTTTTACTTTTATTTGGGGCCATCATTATTAATTGACTCCTGTTTGAGATCAAGCTCTGTCTACCCCATTCAACACACACACACACACACACACACACACACACACACACCTACATTCATTCTAGCACTTCTTCATTTGCTGATACTGTTATATCATAACTTTTGGTTAAATTGATATTTGATATTTCTCCTATTTAAGTTATGTGAATACTATTCACAACTGAACTGTGCATTATTCTATGTGAGCATTTCTCTTTATTTTCCTGAAGTTGATAATTATTTTTCCCCAATTATTTAATTTACTATGCATTTATCATTAATTCAACCTTAAATTCTCTACTGTAGAGTAAATCTCTTAATATATTCAAGCATAATAGACATTCTATCAATTTTATTGTCTTAGTGATATCTCACCCATACACTCTAAGCTTGCTAGAGAGTAATGGCCCGTGATTCCCCCGGGACACACCTTTGCCTCTTCTTCCAGTTAGATACTATGCGTCCTTCATCTCACATTGTCTACTCTCTTGCATTACTCTCTTTTCTGGTGGAGGACCACCTCTTTCACTAGCTTCCTTAGTTAAGATACATAACAGGCAAGTTTTTGAGGCATTGGATATTTGAAAACATCTTAATTCTATCCTTACAGTGACTGACAGTTTGGCTTTATATAAAATGCAGAGTTGAAAAGAATTTCCCCTCAATGCCCGCCCAGGAATGGGAGAAAAAAAAAAAAAAAAAAAACAGAAGTAGAAGACTTTTAAAAAAATTTTTTAAAGGCATTCCTCAATAGTCTTGTGGCTTCCCAGATTGGTCTAAAGAGAAACAGAATGAAGTTCTCCATAGTCCCAGTCAGTTGTTTGAATGAATTTTTTCTTCTCCCTGGAGGGTTAGAAGATCTTCTCTTTGTTCCAGTGTTCTGAATTTCCTGCTGATTTGTGGTGGTGAGGGTCTATGTATTGTTCTGGTGAACCCAGTACAACCCAGAAAATCCTGTGTTTACATCCTGGGAAGTCAACCTAGAGACATTCTTTGACAATCCTCCACTTCCATTTTCTCTCATCTCTCTTCCTAGAACTCCCATTATTCTGGTATTGGACTTCTTGGATGGAGCTTCCAATTCCTTTATCTTTTCTTTCCCAGTTTCCAACATTTCTATTTTGTCTTTTGGTTCTGGAGATATTACTCGGCTTCCATTCAATCCTTACTATAAGCCTTCTGTTCCTGAAACCATGATTTTAAGTGCCTAAAGGTCTCTACATAATTAAAAGTATAAATAGAATGAATTTCACATTTCCGATTCAATATCTTCTCTTTTCTCTATACAGTACTTCCATGAAGTCGCTCTCTCCCTGAATTACCTCTTTTATTCCCCTCCAAGTTTCTTTTCTTCTTCCTTCCTTCCTCTTCTTATTGTTGGTAGAGGAGGTTTTCATTTTCTTTGTCTCCATTTTTCATGTTAGGGGTAATAGTTAATGCTTTTTCTTTTGCTCATAATAACAATCAAACACTGAAAATATTACAAAAATACACACAGGTACTCTATGAGGAGTGTCAATAACTGTGGCTTCATAGTTGGGTTATTTGGCTGTGGTTTCCTTGGGAAATCCATCAGTGTTGTTATATCAGGTCTATTCTTTGGGGATGTTTAGATTATCTAGGAAAAATAAACCTAATTTACCCAAAAGACATAAATCCTGTCCGTCAGGGTTTTGAGAGATGAGTGGTAAGAGAAGGAAGTTAGGTTTCTTACATTCAGTATTCTAGACCTGCATTAACCCATTAGTAGTTTTCATATTAACTGTATGTTTAAATGGTAATTTTTTATATATTGAGCTAAATAAAATATGCCACTAACATTAATTCTACCAGTTTCTCTCCCTTTTAAAAAATGTAGCAAATATAAAATTTAGAATTATAAACGTGGCTCACATTTGTGGCTCACCTTATGTTGCTATTGGAAAAAAATGATTTAGACTTTCTCAAACTCCCTTTTTTACTAGAATGTTCTTCCCCCTTCATTAGTGGCCAGGTCCCCAATCTTAGAACCAATTGGTTTACTTCTATAGATAAGCATCCTCCTTTCTGCAGGAGGTGGAAATGGACAGCAGTGTGGCTCTCTAAATTGTCAAGGGGAACTGTGGGGGCCTCACCACTTCTAAAGGAGACTTTAAATCCGTCTTTGCATTTTCACCTCTTTCATCTGATTGTCATCCTCTCATTCTAGTGAAATATTCTCCTCATTGTTAGTCAGCTTCCACTTTGCACTCCTCTGATCTGTTCCCTATACATCAGATATTTCATCATTTTCACCTGAACTCCAGATCTACAAAAGTCTTAGCCAAATTTAAGAGGACATTTTTATCTATCTTGTTCATGTTTGTTTTGTCGATACACAGTACCTGGCACACAATGAGTACTGATTACTGAGACCAACAATATTAGTGGAGAATAAAGGGCAAAAGCCAATTAGTGAAAAGGAGAAGATGTAAACACTTTTCAAACATTGAGGACTATAACTCTGAGAAACTCAGTGCTGTATTTCCTAGCACCAAAGCAAATATAAAAACACCATGTTTGCAGGTCTTTTATTTAACAGAAGTAAGGATATATCTTCATCATTTATTTTTCTGGGTTTTATAGTCTTAAAGGAATTTGCTTTTCATAAAAAGTTGGTAAGTAATGGATAGTACTCTATATAGCAATTTTTTTTAGTTGCAAAGATATTCACCACATGCATGTTTTTTGTGATGGTTCCCAGGGAACAGATGTAAAAATTTAAGTGTCACTCCATAAAGACTAAATATAGGGGACTAAACTGGGGACGGAAATGTATTATTCTGGTTATGCTACCAGTTTAGAAATGAAAGCAAAAGCAAATCAGCTCTCTCATAATGTAACGTGCAATTCCATGCCTTCAGATAGTCCAAATAGTAGAGAACCAAAAGCTGCCTACGTTAGAGTAATATCGAAAACAACAACAACAAAAAAAGCCCATAACTCTTTAGTATACCTCTCTATGGAAAATTTCCTTATCATGGATTGGCAGGACAAAGCAGCTGCCCATTGTGTCCCTCTGTCGGTAGCTGCCATTGCAGTGCATGCTGAGGGTGATATATTTTAGGAAAGACCAGAGCTGGAGAGCCAATGGAAATGACATGTGTCAGAAGGATGGCTCACCCCACCTCACTATAATGCAGCATGATACAGTCCAGAGTACTGCTGGGAGTGTGAAAGGGTGACGGAGCTGAATGACTGGTGTGAGCCTTGGCACAAGAATTTACAAACTATGTGTTCTTCCTGGACAAGTCCCCTGTTCTCTCCCAGCTCCCAATTTATGCTGAAAAATGAGAGCTCTAATACTTTGGGATGGGAAAAAATAACCTTAGCTACTGTCTTAGTCTTCTTAGGCACCATAACAACATGACAGAATGGCTAGGAGACCAAGTTACAGAGGCCAGCCTGGTTGGGTTCCAGTGAAGATTCACTTCCTGGCTTGCAGATGGCCCCTTCTCACTGAGGTTCCATGTGGTGGCGGCCAGCAGAGGCAGGGCGGGGCGGGGGAGTGGTCTCTAGTGCCTCTGCTTTTAAGGGTTCTTATCCTAACATGAGATACCCACCCTCATGATATCATCTATACCTAATCACTTCCCCAGATCCCCCACCTCCAAAGGTCATCCCACTAAGGCTTAGAGCTTCAACATATAAATTTGGAGCAGGGTGCTCACAGCTTAGTCCACAGCACCTATTTATATGAAGTTTTTAAGTTTAATGATGATAAAATGAGATGATCCAAATGAAGGCAAGGGAAATAATTATTATCTACCAACCTTAATCAAAAACACTTTTAGCAAATGCCTGGAGCCTACTATTTGTTTCGGTTTTGTTTTGGTTTGGTTTTTGGTTTTTTTTTTTTTTTTTACAAGAGTCGTTGAAAAGCTTCACAAAATATATATCTTTTATGCTCCCACTTTCTCTAAGTTCAGAAAGAATCCTCTGAGAATCCGAATTTGACTTTAAAATAATGGAAATTAGGGGAGGCAGAAGGTGGGGGGAAGATTTGCCTTTGTGGGAGAAACTTCTCTTGAGAAAAAGACTGGACAACGTGATTATTTTGATTTTTCAGGTTCTTCAAGAAGCCCACCAGCAGTATCGGTGTATTGATTCTTATTACCACACCCAAGACAACTCTTTGCTTTTAGTTTTTCATAATCCAATGAATGTGCAACGTCTGCACCATGAAGAGTGGCACGTTGCGCTTCACTCCAATGTTGGATTCAGGTGACCAATTTAGACAATTTAGTTAATTATACAGTTAATTGAATTGATTTAGCTTGTTAGCAATTTAGTTACTTAGATTGTAGTCTCTTAATTAGGTGGTTCAACTCAATGAAAACATTGTGTAGTGCCACAGTCTCAATTCAGCTCCTTGAATTGAATATCTCCCTC
This sequence comes from Marmota flaviventris, assembly GCF_047511675.1. Lineage (NCBI taxonomy): Eukaryota > Metazoa > Chordata > Mammalia > Rodentia > Sciuridae > Marmota > Marmota flaviventris. The sequence continues at coordinate 108,921,178 of NC_092507.1, read as the reverse complement.
AAATCAAGGCTGTGACAGGTGTGCAGTCTGCATCACTCAAGAAGACAAAGCACCATTACTCTCCACATCATAGAGCCTGGTGGGCATGCTAGCAAATTATACTGGGTTCCCTTAGACTCCAATGATTGCCTCTGAAAGCAGTCACTATATACATGACTTTCTGCTTGCTGGTTTGGGTAACTCCTGTTGACCTGGCAAAGATTCAGGAGCCAAGCAACTGAATGTCCACCAAAGCAACCAGTTGGGCTTCCAGCAAATGGCAATCAAGGGGGAGGAGGGGCAATACCAGAGATTGAACTCAGTGGCACTCAACCAACAGAGCCACATCCCCAGCCTTATTTTGTATTTTATTTAGAAACAGGGTCTCACTGAGTTGCTTAGCGCCTCACAGCTGCTGAGGATGGTTTTGAATTAGCGAACCTCCTGTCTCAGCCTCCTGAGCTGCTGGGATTACAGGCATGCGCCACTGCACCCAACTAGTGAATCGCTTTCTTTTTTTTTTTTAATATTTTTAGTTATATATGGACACAATATCTTTTTTTAATTTTTATTTATTTTTTTAGTCATACATGACAGTAGAATGCATTTTGATATATAATACATACATGGAATGTACATACATCAATCATAATGTCTATTCTATTCTGCTGCCCTTCCTATCCTCCGTACTCCTCCCCTCCTCTCCCATCCTTTCTCTATATCCAATCTATTGTGACACACTTTTTTTTCTTTTTCTCATTACAACATCATATATGTCTTCTGTATAACAATGAGGTTCTCCTCCCATCCTTCTGTGCAACTTCCCTTCTCCCTCTTTTTCCCTCCCACCTCTCTTCCCTATTTAGTGGTAGTCTTCTTCTCATGCTCTTCCTCCCTATCCCATTTTGAGTCACCCCCCTTGACACAATATCTTTATTTTGTTTATTTATTTTTATGTGGTGCTGAGGATTGAACCCAGTGCCCGCATGTGCCAGGCAAGCGCTCTGCCACTGAGCCACAACCCCAGCCCTAGAGAATCACTTTTTAATTCCAAGTTTCTATTTATTTCTTTTCTTTACTCTCTTAAAATTCTGCTCTCTCCTCATTAATAACAAAGGCATTTTATTATTTTTTCAATACTGGTTAATATAAAATAATATAAATTAATTAAGTAATATCAAATAAATGAAATTTCTGCATCAACATAGGTATTCATATTTTTCTTTTAATCTGTAAAATGGCTAAATTTTATTAAGAAATATTCTAAGGTTGAATAAAACTTGCCTTCCTGGGGTAAACCAAATCTGCCTATTATGTTATCTTTTTTATAAATTATTGAATTTGTTTTGATAATACATCTTTGGAGATATTTGCATCTATATTCATGGACAACGTTCAGCTGTGATTTTTCCTTCTGTAAATGTTCTTGTCTAGTTTTAGTATTGAGATTATAGAATATTCATAAATTAACTGCAGAATGCTCTCCCTTTTTTTTTTCTACTTTTTTTTATTTTCTGAAAGAATTTGTGGAAGATTAAGACATTGTTTATTTTGGTGTTTGGTACAACTTGCAGATAAAAAGCCCTAGGCCTAGGGAGATATTTAATTACTAATCCAAGACTGGAGGCACCAAGATAGGAGTAACAAAGATATTTTCAAGATTTGCAGGAACATCACAAACAACAGATGATTTGCTGGTAATTACCTGTCAATAATTGTTTTAATTGTAAATGGATTGAATTATTCAATTAAAAGATTAAAGTGTAAAGTGGATAGAAGGATGGAAAATAAAAGCAAGAGCCAACCATATTCTGCTTGAAAGAGACTCACTTTGACCTAGAGCATACATAGCTGATAGCAAAAGGGTGGAAATAAACATTCCATTCAAGTGATAGCTAAAAGAGAAAAGAGGTGTCTGTACTTTTATCAGACAAAATAGAGTTTAAGTAAAAAACTTTCACAAGAGATAAAAAAAGGATACTCTGTAATTATAAAGGGATCAATTCATTAAAAGAATATAGCAATTAAAAGTTGTTAATGTTATATTAGGGCTCACAGATATTAATAGAACTGGAAAAATGGGTATCAAGAACATAAAATGGTGAAAAGATAATCTCTTCAAAAAATTGATGTTGAGAAATCCGAGTATTCATCTGCAAAAGAACAAAATTGAATTCCTCATTTTAAGAGTTTCACCACATTGTTTAGTTTCCAGGTAATGGAGAAATTTTTATTTTTATTTTGTCATTGATTTCCCATAAATCAGAGGTATTTCTTTATATCAGTGACAAAGCCTCTGAGAAGGAAATGAGGAAAACCACCCCAATCACAATAGCCTAAAAAAAAAAAGATACTTGGGAATCAACTTAACAAAAGAAATGAAAGATCTATACAATAAAAACTACAGAACCCTGAAGAGAGAAATCAAAGAAGACCTTAGAAGATGAAAAGATCTACCTTGCTCTTGGATAGGCAGAATTAATATTATCAAAATGACCATACTACCAAAAGCACTATACAGATTCAATGCAATTCTGATCAAAATCCCAATGGCATTCCACATTGAAATAGAAAAAGCAATCATGAAATTCATCTGGAAAAATAAGAGACCCAGAATAGCTAAAGCAATCCTTAGCAGGAAGAGTGAAGCAGGTGGCATCACTATACCAGGCCTTAAACTATACTGCAGAGCTATAGTAATGAAAACAGCATGGTATTGGCACCAAAACAGACTGGTAGACAAATGGTACAGAAGAGAGGACACAAAGACTAACCCACAAAATTACAATTATCTTATATTAGACAAAAACATGCACTGGAGAAAAGATAGCATTTTCAACAAATGGTGCTGGGAAAACTGGAAATCCATACGCCACAAAATGAAGTTAAACCCATATCTCTCATCATGCACAAAACTCAAAGTGGATCAAGGACCTAGGAATTAAACCAGAGACTCTTCATTTAATAGAAGAAAAAATAGGCCCTAATCTTCATCATTTGGGATTAGGCCCTAACTTCCTTAATAAGACTCCTATAGCACAAGAATTAAAACCAAGAATCAATAAATGGGATGGAATCAAACTGAAAAATTTTTTCTCAGCAAAAGAAACAATCTGTGAGGTGAACAGAGAGCCTACATCCTGGGAGCAAATCTTTACCCCTCACACATCAGAGCACTAATCTCTAGGATATATAAAGAACTCAAAAAACTAAACAACAAAAAAAACAAATAACCCAATAAACAAATGGGCAAAGGCGCTGAACAGACACTTCTCAGAAGAGGACATACAATCAATCAACAAATATATAAAAAAAAAAAAACCTCATCATCTCTAGCAATCAGAGAAATGCCAATCAAAACTACTGTAAGATATCATCTCATTCTAGTCAGAATAGAAGCTATTATGAAGACAACAATAAGTGTGGGTGAGGATGTGGGGGAAAAGATACACTCTTACATTGTTGGTGAGACTGCAAATTGGTACAGTCAATATGGAAAGCAGTATGGAGATTCCTTGGAAATCTGAGAATGGAACCACCATTTGACCCAGTTATCCCTTTCCTCGGACTATACCCAAAGGACTTAAAAACAGCATACTAGATAGTAGAGGGAACTGGGACCAAACACAGAGCAGGCCCAGCGGCCTGCTGAGGGGCAGAGCCGCCCCCCACCCCCCTCGCCTGCCAGGTAGGGGAAGGGTGACCACCGACAGAAAAGGCCCAGTGGCCCAGGGCGGGACAGAGCTTCCAATCATTCCTGCAAGGTAGGCGGGCCTGCGACCCACCGGCAGAAGAGGAGCAGCCGCCTGCTGAGAGGCTGAGCCGCCCCCTCCCCCTGCGCCGGCATAGTAGAGGGAACTGGGACCAATCACAGAGCAGGCCCAGCGGCCTGCTGAGGGGCAGAGCCGCCCCCCACCCCCCTCGCCTGCCAGGTAGGGGAAGGGTGACCACCGACAGAAAAGGCCCAGTGGCCCAGGGCGGGACAGAGCTTCCAATCACTCCTGCAAGGTAGGCGGGCCTGCGACCCACCGGCAGAAGAGGAGCAGCGGCCTGCTGAGAGGCAGAGCCGCCCCCTCCCCCCCGCGCCTGCAAGGTAGTCGGAACTGAGACCACCATCAGAACAGGTCAGACCTGCAACCGAGAGACAGAACAGGCCCAGTGGCCTGAGGAAGGGTAGAGCCGCCCCCCCCCCCCACGCCTGCAAAGTAGGCGGACCTGCGACCCACTGGCAATACAGCCCCAGAGGCCTGCAGAGGGGCAGTGCCGCTGCCTGCGCCTGCAAAGTAGGCAGAACTGCGACCACCGACAGAACAAGCCTAGCGGCCCGCAGAGGGACAGAGCCGCCGCCCGCGCCTGCAAGGACGGCGGACCTGCTACCGACTGGCAGAGCAGGCCCAGCGGCCTGCCGGCGTGGTAGGCACATTGCCCCAATTGGCGGAGGGGCAGAGCCGCCGCCCGCGCCTGCGAGGGAGACTTTGCAACTATACAAGACCAATATAAATATATAGGGGGAAAATTCAATAGCACAACAGTTTCACCAAGAAGAAAGGAACGCGAACAGTATGAAGAGACAAGGAAAGAAAGGACCACAAGCATTGCAGGTCAACTCAACTTTAGAAGAGGTAATAGCTGCAGCTGATGGAATGTCAGATAAAGAATTCAGGATATACATGCTTCAGATGATCTGGAGTCTCAAGGAAGACATCAGACAGCAAAATCAGACAATGAAAGATCACTTCAACAATGAATTACATAAACAAATCCAAGAAGCAAAAGATCAACTATACAGGGAAATAGAGGTTATAAAAAACAAACAAACAGAAATCCTAGAAATGCAGGAAGCAATAAGCCAACTTAAAAACTCAATTGAGAATACTACCAGCAGAGTAGAACACTTAGAAGACAGAACATCAGACAATGAAGATAAAGTATTTCAACTTGAAAAGAACATAGACAGCTCAGCAAGACTGTTAAGAAACCATGAGCAGAACATCCAAGAAATATGGGATAACATCAAGAGACCAAATTTAAGAGTCATTGGGATACAGGAAGGAACAGAGTTTCAAACCAAAGGAATGAGCAATCTATTCAATGAAATAATTCGAGAAAACTTCCCAGACTTGAAGAATGAGACAGAACCCCAAATCCTAGAAGCCTACAGGACGCCGAATGTGCAAAATCATAAGAGACCCACACCTAGACACATTATAATGAAGATGCCCAACATACAGAATAAGGAGAGAATTTTAAAAGCTACAAGAGAAAGGAAGCAGATCACATTTAGGGGTAAGCCAATCAGGATAACAGCTGATCTTTCAACACAGACTCTGAAAGCTAGAAGATCCTGGAATAACATATTTCAAACACTGAAAGAAAATGGGTTCCAACCAAGAATTGTGTTTCCAGCGAAATTAAGCTTCAGGATGGAAGATGAAATTAAAACCTTCCACGATAAACAAAAGTTAAAAGAATTTGCAGCTAGAAAACCATCTCTTCAAAACATCCTTGGCAAAACATTACAGGAAGAGGAAATGGAAAATAACAATGAAAACCAACAGTGGGAGGTAGGACACTAAAGGGGGGAAAATAATCAAAGTGGAAAACAAACCATGTTTAGTAACATAAATAAACAAATATGGCTGGAAGAACAACCCATATCTCAATAATAACCCTAAATGTTAATGGCTTAAACTCACCAATCAAGAGACACAGGCTAGTAGAATGGATCACAAAACAAGACCCAACAATATGCTGCCTACAGGAGACGCATTTGATAGGAAAAGACATACATAGGCTGAAGGTGAAAGGTTGGGAAAAATCATATCACTCATATGGACTTCGGAAACAAGCAGGAGTATCCATACTCATATCAAATAAAATAGATTTTAAGCCAAAGTTAATCAAAAGGGATAAAGAGGGACACTACATACTGCTCAAGGGAACCATACACCAACAAGACATAACAATCATAAATATATATGCCCCAAACAATGGTGCAGCTATGTTCCTCAAACAAACTCTTCTCAAGTTCAAGAGTCTAATAGACCACCATACAATAATCATGGGAGACTTCAACACACCTCTCTCACCACTGGACAGATCTTCCAAACAAAAGTTGAATAAGGAAACTATAGAACTCAATAACACAATTAATAACCTAGACTTAATTGACATATATAGAATATACCACCCAACATCAAACAGTTACACTTTTTTCTCAGCAGCACATGGATCCTTCTCAAAAATAGATCATATATTATGCCACAGGGAAACTCTTAGACAATACAAAGGAGTAGAGATAATACCATGCATCCTATCTGATCATAATGGAATGGAACTGAAAATCAACGATAAAAGAAGGAAGGAAAAAGAATATATCACTTGGAGAATGAACAATAGGTTACTGAATGATCAATGGGTTATAGAAGACATCAAGGAGGAAATTAAAAAATTCTTAGAGATTAATGAAAACACAGACACAACATATCGGAATCTATGGGACACATTGAAAGCAGTTCTAAGAGGAAAATTCATTGCTTGGAGTTCATTCCTTAAAAAAAGAAAAAACCAACAAATAAATGATCTCATACTTCATCTCAAAATCCTAGAAAAAGAAGAGCAAAACAACAGCAAAAGAAGTAGAAGGCAAGAAATAATTAAAATCAGAGCTGAAATTAATGAAATCGAAACAAAAGAAACAATTGAAAAAATTGACAAAACTAAAAGTTGGTTCTTTGAAAAAATAAACAAAATCGACAGACCCTTAGCCATGCTAGCGAAGAGAAGAAGAGAGAGAACTCAAATCACTAACATACGGGATGAAAGAGGCAATATCACAACAGACACTTCAGAAATACAGAAGATAATCAAAAATTATTTTGAATCCTTATACTCCAATAAATTAGAAGATAGTGAAGGCATAGATAAATTTCTTAAGTCATATGATCTGCCCAGATTGAGTCAGGAGGATATAGACAACCTAAACAGACCAATATCAATTGAGGAAATAGAAGAAACCATCAAAAGACTACCAACTAAGAAAAGCCCAGGACCGGATGGGTATACAGCAGAGTTTTACAAAACCTTTAAAGAGGAACTAATACCAATACTTTTCAAGCTACTTCGGGAAATAGAAAAAGAGGGAGAACTTCCAAATTCATTCTACGAGGCCAACATCACCCTGATACCTAAACCAGACAAAGACACTTCAAAGAAAGAAAACTACAGACCAATATCTCTAATGAACCTAGATGCAAAAATCCTCAATAAAATTCTGGCCACTCGGATACAAAGGCACATCAAAAAAATTGTGCACCATGATCAAGTAGGATTCATCCCTGGGATGCAAGGCTGGTTCAATATAAGGAAATCAATAAATGTTATTCACCACATCAATAGACTTAAAAATAAGAACCATATGATCATCTCGATAGATGCGGAAAAAGCATTCGACAAAGTACAGCATCCCTTTATGTTCAAAACTCTAGAAAAACTAGGGATAACAGGAACATACCTCAATATTGTAAAAGCAATCTATGCTAAGCCTCAGGCTAGCATCATTCTGAATGGAGAAAAATTGAAGGCATTCCCTCTAAAATCTGGAACAAGACAGGGATGCCCTCTCTCACCACTTCTGTTCAACATAGTTCTCGAAACACTGGCCAGAGCAATTAGACAGACGAAAGAAATTAAAGGCATCAAAATAGGAAAAGAAGAACTTAAATTATCACTATTTGCAGATGACATGATTCTATACCTAGCAGACCCAAAAGGGTCTACAAAGAAACTATTAGAGCTAATAAATGAATTCAGCAAAGTGGCAGGATATAAAATCAACACGCATAAATCAAAGGCATTCCTGTATATCAGTGACAAATCCTCTGAAATGGAAATGAGGACAACCACTCCATTCACAATATCTTCAAAAAAAATAAAATACTTGGGAATCAACCTAACAAAAGAGGTGAAAGACTTATACAATGAAAACTACAGAACCCTAAAGAGAGAAATAGAAGAAGATCTTAGAAGATGGAAAAATATACCCTGTTCATGGATAGGCAGAACTAACATCATCAAAATGGCGATATTACCAAAAGTTCTCTATAGGTTTAATGCAATGCCAATCAAAATCCCAACGGCATTTCTTGTAGAAACAGAGAAAGCAATCATGAAATTCATATGGAAAAATAAACGACCCAGAATAGCAAAAACAATGCTAAGCAGGAAGTGTGAATCAGGCGGTATAGCGATACCAGACTTCAAACTATACTACAGAGCAATAGTAACAAAAACAGCATGGTACTGGTACCAAAACAGGCGGGTGGACCAATGGTACAGAATAGAGGACACAGAAACCAATCCACAAAACTACAACTATCTTATATTTGATAAAGGGGCTAAAAGCATGCAATGGAGGAAGGATAGCATCTTCAACAAATGGTGCTGGGAAAACTGGAAATCCATATGCAACAAAATGAAACTGAATCCCTTTCTCTCGCCATGCACAAAAGTGAATTCAAAATGGATCAAGGAGCTTGATATCAAATCAGAGACGCGCCGTCTGATAGAAGAAAAAGTTGGCTACGATCTACAGTCGGTGGGGTCGGGCTCCAAATTCCTCAATAGGACACCCATAGCACAAAAGTTAATAACTAGAATCAACAAATGGGACTTACTCAAACTAAAAAGTTTTTTCTCAGCAAAAGATACAATAAGAGAGGTAAATAGAGAGCCTACATCCTGGGAACAAATCTTTACTCCTCACACTTCAGATAGAGCCCTAATATCCAGAGTATACAAAGAGCTCAAAAAATTAGACAATAAGAGAACAAACAACCCAATCAACAAATGGGCCAAGGACCTGAACAGACACTTCTCAGAGGAGGACATACAGTCAATCAACAAGTACATGAAAAAATGCTCACCATCTCTAGCAGTCAGAGAAATGCAAATCAAAACCACCCTAAGATACCATCTCACTCCAGTTTGATTGGCAGCCATTATGAAGTCAAACAACAACAAGTGCTGGCGAGGATGTGGGGAAAAGGGTACACTTGTACATTGCTGGTGGGACTGCAAATTGGTGCAGCCAATTTGGAAAGCAGTATGGAGATTTCTTGGAAAGCTGGGAATGGAGCCACCATTTGACCCAGCTATTCCCCTTCTCGGTCTATTCCCTAAAGACCTAAAAAGAGCATGCTACAGGGACACTGCTACATCGATGTTCATAGCAGCACAATTCACAATAGCTAGACTGTGGAACCAACCTAGATGCCCTTCAATGGATGAATGGATAAAAAAAATGTGGCATTTATACACAATGGAGTATTACTCTGCATTAAAAAATGACAAAATCATAGAATTTACAGGGAAATGGATGGCATTAGAGCAGATTATGCTAAGTGAAGCTAGCCAATCCCTAAAAAACAAATGTCAAATGTCTTCTTTGATATAAGGAGAGTAACTAAGAACAGAGTAGGGTCGAAGAGCATGAGAAGAAGATTAACATTAAACAGGGATGAGAGGTGGGAGGGAAAGGGAGAGAGAAGGGAAAATGCATGGAAATGGAAGGAGACCCTCAGAGTTATACAAAAGTACATACAAGAGGAAGTGAGGGGAAGGGGAAAAATAATACAAGGGGGACAAACGAATGTCAGTAAAGGGGGCAGAGAGAGAAGAGGGGAGGGGAGGGGAGGGGAGGGGAGGGGAGGGGGGATAGTAGAGGATAGGAAAGACAGCAGAATACAACAGACACTAGTATGGCAATATGTAAATCAATGGATGTGTAACTGATGTGATTCTGCAATCTGTATATGGGGTAAAAATGGGAGCTCATAACCCACTTGAATCAAATTGTGAAATATGATATATCAAGAACTATGTAATGTTTTGAACAGCCAACAATAAAAAATTAAAAAAAAAATTAATGTATGTTTAGATTTATGTATTATCAGAATTTGGAATTGCTCCTCAAACCCCCAGCACTCTCTCAGGTTGCTACTTTCCATCCCTCCTTCCAACCCTAACTCTTACCAAGCACTTGGTTCTCTTCACAGTGGTTCAGTATCTTTCAGAATGTCATGGAAATGGAATCATAGTATGTAACACTTTGAGCTTTTCACCTGATATCCTGTCTTCGAGTTTTATCCAAGTTGTTGCTTGTGTCAGTGTCATTTTTATCTCAAACGGGTGTTGAATTTTGTCAGATGCCTTTTCTGCATCACTGGATGTAATAATGTGTTTTTCTTTGGAGTGTTAATATCATGGGTTACATTGATTATTAAATGAAGCCTGCATTTCCAGTTTAAAAAAACAAACAAACAAAAAAAAAAAAAACAGCATACTACAGGGACACAGCCACATCAATGTTTATAGCAGCACAATTCACAATAGCTAAACTCTGAAGCCAACCTAGATGCCCTTCAGTGGATGAATGAATTAAAAAAAAATGTGGTATATATACACAATGGAATTTTACTCAGCAATAAAAGAGAATAAAATCATGGCATTTGCAAGTAAATGGATGGCGTTGGAGAAGATAATGCTAAGTGAAGTTAGCCAATCCCCCCAAAAAATGCTGAATGTTTTCTCTGATATAAGGAGGCTGACTCATAGTGGGGTATGGAGGGGGGAACATGGGAGGAATAGATGAATTCCAGATAGAAAAGAGGGGGGAGAGAGGGAATGGGAGGAGGCAGGGGATTAGCAAGGATGGTGGAATGTGATGGACATCAATATCCAAAGTACATGTATGAAGACACGAATTGGGTGTCAACCTACTTTTTTCTTTATTATTTTTTTAGTTATACATAGGAACAATATTTTTATTTTGTTTATTTATTTATTTTTTATGTGGTGTTGAGGATCGAACCCAGGGTCTCACACGTGCGAGGCAAGCGCTTTACAGCTGAGCCACAACCTCAGTCCTCAAAGTACTTTATATACAAACAGAGATATGAAAAATTGTGGTATATATGTCTAATAAGAATTGTAATGCAAAAAAAAACCAAAGTACATGTATAAAGACATGAATTGGTGTGAACATACTTTATATGAAAAATTGTGCTCTATATGTGTAATAAGAATTGTAATGCATTCCGCTGTCATGTATTTAAAAAATAAAATCAATAAAAAAAGAGTTTCACCACAAAAACATATTAAGTATGGGAAATAGTGCATTTACTAATTAGCTGAATTTAGTCATTTCATAATGTATACATATCTCAAAACAATGTTGTACATGATATACATAATTTTGTCAGTTAAAAAAATAAATTTAGAAAAGTAAATGAGCCTAGCTGAGCACCGTGTGCACACCTGAAATCCCAGCATCTTGGAAAACTGAGGCAGGAGGATTGTGAGTTCAAAGCCATACTCAGCAAAAGCAAGGCACTAAGCAACTCAGTGAGACCCTGTCTCTAGATAAAATACAAAATTGGGCTGGGGATGTGGCTCAGTAGTCGAGTGCCACTAGTACCCCCCCCCCAAAAAAAAAAGGGTAAATGAGCCTATAATTCCAGCCACTTAGGAGGTTGAGGTGGGAGGATTGAAAGTTCAAAGCCAGCCTCAGCATCTTAGTGAGGCTCTAAGCAACTTAGGAAGACTCTGTTTCAAAATAAAAAAACATAAAAAGGTCTGGGGATGTGCCTCAGTAGTTGAGCACCCCTGTATTCAATCCCTGGTACCAAAAAAAAAAAAGAAAAAGTAAATGAGATTCCCATCTTACTTTCACCATATGTAAAAATCAACTCAAATGAATTGAAGACTTAAATACAACACCTTGACATGGGTAGTGTAACTATTTCTTGGATTTGAGGCTAGAAACACAACAAAACCAAAAGTAGACAAGCGTGCATTTTTAACATAACAAAATCTAAAGTCAATGTCTTTACCATCCATCTAAATATTATATGCACTATAGAATGCTTTAATTTCATATACAGTATTCTTATTCCAAATTTTATATTCCTGTAGTCTAGGACTTCAGAGGTTTTTATTTTGTTTTGTTTTTACAATCAATGTTTGCATAAATTAACACATTTATCATTTTATTTCCTCTTCTTCCTGAAGTCAGGGCTTTTAAAATTCCTACAGTGAAAATATTTGATGATAAAATCAGGGTTTTGTTTAACAAAAATGTCTGCATTTTGACCTGTTTATGAAAGGCAATTTTGTTTGGTACGTAGTTCTTGATTGACAAGTGAAATTCTTCTCTCAAGCACATTGAAGAAAATTATACCAATGCTTTTTGAATGCCTTTGAGGCTGTTAAGAGGTAAATTTCTCATCATTCTGCATGAGAAATGTTGGAAGTATGCTTTGTAAACTCATAAACAAAGCAGAAAAGACCTCTGTCACCTATTCTAAACAACACTTCATGAAATTCTAAATCAGAACAACAAACTGATGGAAGTAATTCAAAAGCATAAGAACTAAAAAGGAAGAAATGAAAAAAGTTATTTTTGACAGTTGAAATTATTATCTAGCCAGGAAAACCTCAGAGATTCACAGGAAAAATTGTGAAACAGTGAGAGAAATTACCTTGAGACCATATTTCTTAATTTTTGTGCTTTATAAGAAATTGTTAGAAATTATAATGTTTGAAAAATGAAAAAAAAAAAGACACAATTGACAACAGAAACAAAAACTAGAGTACGCAGAAAAATCAAACCCCTAGTGTTTAACTGTTTTTCCATATTTTTGTTACTGCATTCCAGTTGTGGAGGGATTTGCTGTTCCATTCTGTACCTGCACACAATATAACAATACAATTTGACGGGAATTACTCCCCAGCACTTTCCAGCTCCCTGCCCCCCTCCCACCCCCTGGTCTCTTTCCTCTACTGACCTCCCTTTCATTTTCCTGAGATCCACCCCCACCAACAACCCATCCCACCATCTTTCTTTTCCTTTTTGCTTTTTAGCTTCCACATATGAGAGAAAATATAGGACACCTCACCTTCTGAATTTGGCTTATTTCACTAAACAAGATATTCTCAAGTTTCATCCATTTCCTGCAAATGACGTAACTTCACTTTTATTTATAGCTGAATAAAACTCCATCCTATGTGTGTGGGTGTGGACCCCATTTTCTTTATTCATCTGTTGATGGACACCTAGGCTGGTTCCATTGTCTGGCTATTGTGAATCGTGCTGCTATCGACATGGTTATGCATGTACCTCTGTAGGGTGATGACTTTATCATTCTTCAGTGTAAATACTGAGGAGTGGCATAGCTGGGTCATATGGTGGTTCCATGCCTAGTCTTTGAGGAACCTCCCTACCAAATTCCATAGAGGTTGTACTAATTCACAATCCCACCAACAGTGTACAAGTTCCTTTTTTTCCACATACTCTCCAGCATTTATAATTGTTTGAGTTCTTGATGACTGCCATTCTGACAAGTGTAAGATGAGATCTCAGTGTAGTTTTGATTTGCATTTCCTTAGGGTTCAAATTGGTATATACATCCTTTCCCACTTTCCCACTCCTCACATTATAAATAAAATTTTTAACTATATCCTGCTTTGTGTTACCATAAATTAAATAAGAAAATTACCTTGCTCTATAACTTATTGAAATAAATTACTTACATCAATAAAATTTTCAATCTTTCAGTTATCTATTTTGTAAGACATATTCTATAATTTATCTCTCAGTATTTTTCATAATATCTTCTCAAATATCACTTAGAGTTATATCTGTCTTATGGTGGCCTTGTGGAATAAACTGGTAATAATTCATGGGTTTTCACAGTCCTTTTTCTTGTGTGTGTATGTGAATGCATACAAATTCCCAACCACACTCTCACAATGCAATAGCCTTTAATCTAATCCCATGTTTACTTAGCTTTATAAAAGAATAGTGAGCAGGATGTAAAGCAGAACCCGCATCTCATCTCCCCAGCAGGTCAGCAGCCACCCTGCACATACCTTCTTTCTCCCACACTGGTTGTGTATAGCTGTGGAAGATGAATGACAAGGTACTGTCTGGGCCCATCCACAGAGACATGCTGCAGCCTCTGTTTCCCACCGAGACAGCTGCCTTACTGAGCTGCCAATCCACAGTTATGGAGTTTCACAGAACACAAGGCAGTCAAGACACTCCAAATTTGTCTTAACTCCATAGTTTTAAAAAAAGAAAAGCAATACTGTCAGAAGTTGGACTACAAGACCGTTTTCCAAGGCACTGTTGCCAGCTCTTCACAAGATAAGCCCAGACGTATTGCTAACCCTTATTTGCACACATAATTCTTTATATAGTATAGCACATTATCTGTTCTGAGAAGGATGATAACACTTCACATGGAAAACCTTTTAGAGCCAGTGACTGGATCCTTAGGCTGAATGACCCAGTCAAAGGAGAGAGATGGTAGTGCAAAGGGTCTTCCTAAAACCTTTCAATTCTTCTAAAGATAATCTTCAGGTTTTCTAATTCTTCAATTGACTTGAGTAATTTCTATTTTTCTTGGGAATTATGAATAACATATTGTTTCCAGTTTATTTCGAGCTTAAAGTTAAACAGTATATGATAAATACCCATTTCTAAAAGGGATGTATTAATACCTTTTTTTAAATTATAGATTCATCTATTTTCCTTTCTTTTGGTTTTATATGCCAGAGAGAGAGAGAGAGAGAGAGAGAGAGAGAGGGAGAGAGAGAGGGAGAGAGAGAGAGAATATAAAAGTGTGTGCGTGTTTTTGTGTGTGTGTGTATTCATTTTTTAATCTGTGTTTTTAGACATATCTTCCTTAATGGATTGTGACTCTTAGCAACATGATAAAATGTCCCTCTGTTTTCTCCTTAATGTTTCTCACTTTGTATTTAACCATATTTGATGTTAATATTGTTGGGCAGTCTCTCATTATGTAAGAATTTGCTGGTATAAGTTTCCCAGACCTTTTCCATGTACTTGCATTTCATGATATTAAGGGAAAATTGACTCTAACACTTAAAATAATAAAGGGATTATTTTTCTCCTGTAGGAAGAAATCTGTGCTTGGTCAGTGCCTCAGAGATGGTAGATAGCTACTCACAAAAGTCACCAGAGACCCAGGCTTCTGTTTTCTTAGTCAACCATCTGCTCCCTTGCATCTTTCTGCATCATTTTTTTTTCTCCTGTGGGTACATTTCTTTTAAAGAGCAGCTTGTGCTGTTAATCACCCTGAAAGCCATCTTTTAAAGGAGCTTAATAATAATTAATATTAAATTTTAAAGATATTGAATTTTAAAGAATTTCATCTATTTGCTATTATTTTTATTGATAATATGTTGGGTTTTCTTATCATTTAATCTTATAAATGTTTTTATTTTAGAAACATTAGAATTTCTTTTCTTTTTTTTTACCATGGATTGAACCCAGGGGCACTGAACCACTGAGCCACATTCCCAGCCCTTTTTTTGAATTTTATTTAGAGACAGTTGCTTAGGGCCTCCTAAGTCGCTGAGGCTGTCTTTGAACTTGCAATCCTCCTGCCTCAGCTTCCAGAGCCACTGGGATTATAGGCATATACTAGCTAGATTCAATTTTCTTTTTTCATTCTTAGTGTTGCTTTTAAAAGTCATGAATTCTATTTATATCTTTCTAGTAATTATATATACCTTTTCAAAATACATATTTAAACACTTTATGTCCTATCTGGAGCCAATATTAGTATTAATATTATTTCATAAAAATATTAAAAATTTTAACATACAGTGCGGTTCACTTCCAATAAACCCCCTTTTTCCCATTTTAAAACCAAACATATTAACAATAAAACTAAAAGTGAATGGATAAATTTCTTTAAAATTCAAATTTAAATTCTTTGTTTCCAATTGTAAAGATTCTGAGTTGCAAATAAATAACATGGTTATTTACAATTTACTGTAAATCAAACTGCTTTATTTTTTGACTCTTTGGCTTACATACAATATTTTCTTTCTCTTGTTTCTTTTAATGCAATTGGAATGCATTTGTGAGTAATTCATTCAGAAAGCATCTTTGGGTGGTAGTCTTCCTGAAGCATGGCATGCTCATTCTTCATTTTGTTCTCTTATTTGAAAACTAGTTTTGCTTTCCTCAAAAGGCTATGTTTCCTCCTTGAGAATCACTTGCAAGAATTCTGATTTTTATTTAAAATATTTATTTCAAGATCCTGAGCAGAAGAAAGACATGATCTGACTTAAGAATTTAAAAAGTTCACTCTATTTGCTAACTTGAGAATAAACTTCAAGGGCCCAGTGCAGGAGCTAGGAGACTAGCTGTAGGCTATTGCAGCCATCCTAACCATAGACAGTAATAAGCTAGACGAAGAGTGTGGGACAAGATCAGATTTTAAACATATTATAAATAGATATTACCAAAGATTATTTTTAAAGTATTATTTTTGAATTATTTTTTAAAATCATTTTCATTTCCTAAACAAATTGGAAAATGAATATAAAAATAAAAAGCTTTAGGGATAACTTTAGGGTATTTGACCTCCTCACCTGGAAATATAGACTTTCCATCAGATAAAATAGCAAAGAACTTTGATGCAGCAATTTGGAGTTGAATTTCATCAGGAATTCATTTGGGGACATGTTGAGCTTCATAAATGTATTACCTTGAAAGTGAAGATGTTGAGTACCCATAATTCATAGTCTACAATGTTTACTTTACTTCTTTCAAAAGGAGCAAGATTTAAAGAATATCGTGCAGTGAGCTGAATGTATGATGCACCTAGCTTCATCTTTTCAAAAGTTTAGGCTTCACTAAAGCAATAGTTAATCTTTATTGTCACACCTAAACATTTCAACTTATTTCCTCAGAAACAACCCTCTTTGGACATTCATATGTTATAAGTGTATGTAATATTCAATTTAAAAATGTGAACACTAATCAATACAAATAGCATGAATGGATTTGAGAACAAAAATGGCAGACTCTTGGTATGCAATAACTTGCTGATGGGAGGGGCATAAACGTACAGCTTAGGGAAGAGCACTTACCATGTTCAAACTTCCAAGGCTAGGACTAGAACATTTTAGTTAACCCAGGGAGTTGATCAGCTGGTGGTCAATTAAGAGAGTCCAATGTGCTATTGAAGTTCTCAAAAAAAAAAGCATTATACTAGATTACTCTCCAATCAACAGATTTGAGAGTGACAGCTTCTCTGAACTGCCATCAACTCTTGATGTTATGAAACTCCTTAACCCTTGGGTGAAAAGACTTCATTTTTAAATTTACGTGTCTTTGTGAATGAAGTTGGGAATTTTTCATCAGCTGGCTGGATATTTGTATTTGACCACTTTGAAGAAAATACATCTAGAGTTATGTCCAACTCCAATGTATCTGTCACTTGGACAGTTTAGCATCAGTTCATTTTTGAAAAGTTCATTTATATTGTCAGTACCTCAAGTATTGATTGACTTTAATAATAACTCATTTGCCATCTGCTCTTCTTTGCCTGTTTAGGAATTACTTGGAACTTGTTGCAAAATCCATTCAAGATTGGATCACAAAAGAAGAAGTTATATATCAGGAACTTAAAATGGCTGAGGAAATCAATAAGACCAAGGCTGAAATAGAATTGAAATCTTCTGCCATGATGTCTGCCAGTAAAATTCCTACTTCCAAAAAATCTAAAAGTAAGTAACAACTTCATTTCATATCTGGAATACACTCCAAAGATTTCCTTCTATGTCCTAGTTTAATCAAGACTAAATATTTCAAGATTAAAAAGACTTGCCCTCAAAATTCCTATGACTCATCACTATCTCTAATAAATAGAATAACTACATTCCAGATATGATGAGACATTGGGGTATCTATCTCCTGAGTGAGACAATGGAATATTTGTCTGTATTCACTCCACTTCCTGTCAAATGTGGAAGATTAAACTCTTTTAATCAAATCTGTGGTGCAGATCAAATGTTAGATGTTAGGGCAATGCCAGATGTCTTTACTGGTAAGAATTGTGGGTTAAGCTATCTGAATCTATTGACAATATATGAAGCAAATTCACAATCAGGGGGTCTCTATTAGAATAATCATGGATTCCAACGGTGAGATTACATCACGACTCTCCTTAAAACAACAAACATAAGAATCCCAAGACTACCTGGAGAGATAGAAAGAAGGGAGATTCTTGGAGGCCTGTGGCAAGGACCTGACAAGATCTTGGATCAATACGTATCATTTGTTTTTGTTAATTTCCATGGTGGGTGGAGAGGAGGGTGACAGAGGAATGAAGTTCAATTTCAGAAAGACAATAAATAAAAAACAATACCAGAGGGCAATTCATCTGAAAAATAAAGATACTTCACCGAATTTGTGCAAAAAAAAATGAACTTCCTATTAAAAGTATTAATTATTTATGAGAGCCAAAGTTGAGAATTATTTCTCACAAAGAAGCAAAAAAAATGCTATATAATTTTCAAAAAAAGTTGTAACTTCTTTTTAAAAATTTTTTATTTGTTCTTTTAAGATATACATGAGAGTAGAGTGCATTTGACATACATACCTGGTGTGTAACTTATTCTAATTAGGATCCCATTCTTGTGGTGGTACATGGTGTGGAGTTACACTGGTCCTGTATTCACATATAAATATAGGACAGTTATGCCCAGTTCATTCTATTGTCTATACTATTCCCATTCCTCCATTCCCTTCATTCCCCTTTGTCTGATCTAGTGAACTTCTGTCCTTCCCTCCTCCTCCCTTATTGTGATATGTCCTTATTGTGATATGTCCCATCCACATATCAGAGAGAACACTCAGCCTTTGAGTTTTGGGGACTGGCTTATTTCATTCAGTATGACAGTCTCCAGTTCCAACCATTTACTGGCAAATGTCATAATCTCATTCTTCTTTATGTCAGAGTAATATTCCATTGTGTATATTTACATTCTCTTTATCCATTCATCTGTTGAAGGGCACCTAGGTTGGTTCCATACCTCAGGTATTATGAATTGAGCTACTATACACATTGATGTGGCTGCATCACTGTAGCATGCTGATTTTAAGTCCTTAGTGTATAAACTGAGGAGTGGGATAGCTGGGTCAAATGGTGGTCCCATTCCAAGTTTTCTAAGGAATCACCATACTACTTTCCATCATGGTTGCACCAATTTGCATTCTCACCAGCAAAGTATGAATATACTTTTTCCCCAACATCCTTGTCAATACTTATTGTTACTTGTATTCTTGATAATTGCCATTCTGACTGGAGTGAGATGGAATCTTCGTGTAGTTTTAATTTGCATTTCTCTAATTGTTAGTGATGTTGAACATTTTTTTATATATTTTTTGACCATTCATATTTCTTCTTCTGTGAAGTGCCTGTTCACTTCCTTTGTCCATTTATTGATTGGGATATTTGATTTTTTGGTGTTAAGTTTTTTAGTTCTTTGTATATCCTGGAGATTAATGTTCTATCTGAGGTGCAGGTGGCAAAGATTTTCTCCCAGTCTGTAGGCTCTCTCTTCAAGTTCTTGATTATTTTCTTTGCTAAGAAGCTTTTTAGTTTGACACCATCTCATTGATTGAGTCTTGATTTTACTTATTGTGCTTTAGGAGTCTTATTGAGGAAGTCAGTTCTTAAGTTGACATCATGGAGAATTTGGCCTACTTTTTCTTCTAGTTGGCACAGGGTCTCTCGTATAATGCTTAGGTCTTTGATCCACTTTGAGTTCAGTTTTGTGCAGGGTGAGAGAAAGAGGCTGTATATCATTCTACTACATATGAATGTCCAGTTTTCCCAGCACCATTAGTTGAAGAGGCTATCTTTACTCCAGTGTATGTTTATGGAGTTTTTGTCTAGTATGAGATAACTATGCTTATGTGGGTATGTCTCTGTGTCTTCTATTTTGTATCATTGGTCTTCATGTCTGTTTTTGTGCCAATGCCATGCTGTTTTTATTATTATAGTTCTGTAGAATAATTTAATGTCTGGTATTGTGATGCCTCCTCCATCACTTTTCTTGCTAAGGATTGCTTTGGCTATTCTGGGCCTCATTTTTCCAAATTAATTCCATGACTGCTTTTTCTACTTTTATGAAGAACATCATTGGAATTTTAATAGGAATTGCATTAAACCTGTATAGCACTTTTGGTAGTTGGCCATTTTGACAACATTAATTCTTCCTATCCAAGAACATGGTGATAACGCTGGTTATCCAGTGAAAAGTTCTGCTTCCTCACACATTGAAGTATAACATTAGAGAAGCACACCAAGGCAAGCATATAAAGCAGGGTTTATTTAAAAAGGGGTAACATAGACTTCTCCTGGGAGGGAGAAGGGGGCCATAGCTGGTATCCTGGTATCCCAAGAAGTGAGGTGTTCTGCCCTTTATAAATCCTAGGCTTTCTTTATTCTGCTCTCTTCCCCTTATCTCTTTCCTTTCTTGCATACGTGACTAGGCCTAGGAAATGCTTTATAGGATGGCCAAAAAGTGGAAAATAGGTGGGCTGAAGGGGGAAGGGCAGGATGGTGCAGCCAAGGACACATTAACAACCTTATAGCTCCCTGTAGGGAGGGGCAATTCCCGGGACAGGTTACCTTGGCAACAGGTTGGATCAGGGGCAGGTTCTTGGTAAGGGTGGAGGAAGGGCTCTGAAGGAATTAACATTTCAATCCTTCAGGGGACAGTCTCCAACTTCCCAGACTCACTCAAAATTAGCCCTCCTTGATTGGACCTGACTTGATTTACCTATCTATGCTGACTGCCTAATTCTGGCTTCAATGGGAGATCTTTCCATCTTCTAAGGCCTTTTTCAATTTCTTTCTTTAGTATTCTGTATTTTTCATTATAGAGGTCTTTCATCTCTTTTGTTAGATTGATTCCCAAGTATTTTGTATTTTATCTTTTTTTTTTTTTTGAGGCTATTGTGAATGGGTTAGTTTTCTTGGTTTTTCTTTCTGCTGATTCATTGGTGTAAAGAAGTGCAATTTATTTATGGGTATTAATTTTATATCCTGCTATTTTGCTAAATTTGTTTATGAGTTCTAGAAGTTTTCTGGTGGAGTTTTTTGTGTCTTCCAAATATAGAATCATGTTGTCAGCAAATAGGGATAGTTTGAGCTCTTCTTTTCCTATAAGTATCCCTTTAATTTCTTTCTTTTGTCTAATTGCTCTGGCTAGGGATTCAAGAACTATGTTGAATAGAAGTTGTTCTGCCCTCTTCCCCTTATCTCTCTCCTTTCTGCATACATACGTGATGGCCTAGGAAATGCTTTATGGGATGGGCAAAAAGTGGAAAACAGGTGGGTTTTCCAGTTTTTAGAAGAAATGTTTTCAATTTTTCTCCATGTAGAATGATGTTGGCCTGGGGTTTAGCATATACCTTTACAATATTGAGGTGTGTTCTTACTATCCCTAGTTTTTCTAATGTTTTGAGCTTGCGTGGATGCTAAATTTTGTCAAATGCTTTTTCTTCATTTTGTGTTTTATCATGTGATTCCTGTATTTAAGTCTATTGATGTGATGAATTATGTTTATTGGATTCCATATGTTGAACTAACCTGTTGCAACCTGCTTTAACTCTATCACCCAGGTATTTCTGTACCACTTCAGATGTCCCTTCCTGAAGATGGCAAGAAAGAGTATTGAGATGAATGAATGGAGAGTTGAATTGGATGACATTGGAGATCACCTCCAACCCAGAGACTTGTCTTCTATGATTATTTAAGGGATTTACTAAAAAGTTTACTTTTTCTCTAATTATAGGTAACAAAATGCTCAGCAAAACAGAGATACTAGATCAAGAAAAGGAAAAGGAAAAAGAAAAAGAAAAGGAAAAAGAGAAAGAGAAAGAGAAGGAAAAGATTCCTTTCATTTTAGAAGGTTCTCTCAAGGTAATCTAAACAAAGATAAGCAACACTAATTAATCACCAATCCAAAATTATCCTGTGGTGGAGAGTTAGTGTGGAGTCATACAAAATGATCCCTGTTGCTAAACCCTCAAGAATAATTAAAATTTGAATGAAAGGATTGTCTCTCCTCCAGCAGAGGAGCCTGTCAGAGAATCTGTGTCACCTTTATTTTTGTATAATCACAATCCAGGGCAGTGCCTTGATTGTAGTCGGTATACTCCTTATTTTTTGTTGAAGGTGTTTGTTTTTTGTTTTAATATTTTTATTTTATTGATTCCCAAGTATTTTATCTTTTCTTTTTTTTTTTGAGGCTATTGTGGATGGGTTAGTTTTCCTGGTTTCTCTTTCAGCTGATTCATTGGTGTATAGGAATGCAGTTTATTTATGGGTATTAATTTTATATCCTGCTACTTTGCTAAATTTGTTTATGAGCTCTAAATTACTTATGTAATTTTTGATTACATAAGTCATATAGGCTTTTGCAATAATTCAAAAGTACCTTGACTTATATCATAAGCCCCTGAGATAAGGAAGTTTTGGTGTGTTCTATGCTCTGCAAGCTCATTTACATTAATATACTGAGGATTTTTGTTTGTTTATAGGTTAGGTTTGGTTTAGTTTGGGCTCTGTCCTTCTGGAGCTGTGGTATGTCACCCTCCTGGCATGGTAATATATTCACCAGCTCACAAGACCCCGATGCCCTGTGGTTTAGGGCTTTTCATGGAAGTTTTCTCAAATTTCAGCTTATCTCTTTTCCCTGAAGGTCAAAAGATGAGATGTGAACATTCTAAGCTTTTAACCAGGGTTTGATCTTTTTGGTGACCAGCTCCCACCCAGTCCTGAAATTATTCAAGAGTTCACCAAGAGTTGCCTCATTAGAATAAAAGATGCTCCTAACACTCCCAAAATACTCAGGGATGTAAAGCTTGACACCAAGATCCAGGATTGAAGAACTAATATCTGTTTCTTATTATATCATAATATCACATTTTCTGTTAAACTCAGCTTTCACATATCTGGGGGAAATGGCTTTATTTTGACCCTATTCATTAAATGTAGTTTTCATTTATAAAATTCTGGGCAACTTTTTTCTACAAGATATTGTTAACACTTTGAAGATATTGTTCCACATTTTCCTTGCTGACTTTGTGGCTCTTAATAAATTGATTTTGATTTAATTTGACATTCTTTTATAAACAGTGCATCTTTTCTCTCTAGCTGCTTTGAAAACACTTATGTTGGTATGCTGGCAAATGTTTAACAGTCACTCTCTAGAAAAACAAAAGTGTGCCTTTTTGTGAATATATAAGCTTATTGTACATGTTACTGTTGTGTTGTATATAAAGCACACAATTTACCAGTAATAAATCATTCCATATTCTATTGTAAATCCAGTATAGCCAGTTGATTCTTCTAGAACACTTTCATTGATTTTTCTTAAATTCTTGTATCCTTAGCTAGCCTATGGTTACAAATGACAAGCAAGTGTAATTCCAGTATGAATGTTGATTAATAGCTTCATTTAGGTTAACAAGACAAAAGTGAAATAACAAAGGGGCATATCTCACTCATTTGTTAATAACAGGATGCAAGCAACCTCTTGTGAATCAAGTAATAGTTTAGAATAATAGAAGACTATTTTCTCAAATTTTTTGTGCTTGTTATAGTATAATAGCTACAGGTACCACGTGCTTTTAAGTTTAATCTACATTCTCTCCATCATTTTCTTCAATATAGATAATCAATCAATCCTTAATTTGTAGCATTTGCTGATATCTATAGTGCAAATATCCACCACAGAGGCTACCAATATGGCTTCACTGAATGCTGAGCCCAATGGAGTAGCACACCACGTACAGTATAGTGTTTCATGATACAGACAGATGCCAGTGACATAAATGACCTTGAGAGCATAGATAATAGAGAAATGTAAAATTAAAAAAAAAAAAAAAAAATATATATATATATATATATATATATATATATATAATGAAGAGGTGAGTTTTGAGTATTTATGGCCTTTGCTCTTTTAAGTTAACTGTGCATTTCTATAATTTATTTTTTGATAATGGCTATGGTGAAACTGACTCATAAAGTTCCTAAAAATGTAACAGCAAAATCTTTCAAGTCAATATGAGCCAGGTTGAGCCCACCACTGTTATTTCCTGCTTTTGATTCACTGACCTTCCTGAATGTCGAGATGAATGTCTTTCATCTATTCTGAAGCCCCTCAGCTACTCTCTGTTCAGAGACTACCTCCTCCAAAGCTCTATTCCATTTCTAAGAGACTGGCACACTCAGCTTGCCATCTTTGATGCTCCCTTTCTTACTTTACTTTTGACACTTTTTGTTATTAATTTAAGCATACTAAAAACTTATATTCTCTTACAATTCTAGTGAGGGTAGTCTTTGTAGATACACTACACTTTCACAGCTTGTTTCTTCAGACTCATCAAACCCAAAGTGGCTTATTTCCTCATGTTTTGTGATTTTCATTTGTGATCTCATAATCGACTTTTTAAAAAATGAAGTGTAATGGCAATCTACACTTTGGCCACCAATCTGTGAGGACAGGCTCATGGACAGGAGTTCTCTAAGAAGACTCCCACCCCACCCCTGCTTAATCCTGGGGCCAAGGAGGCAGGCTAGAATTTCTCACAGTCTTCTAGTAATTCTTCTAGTTCACCCAGTGAAGGTGATATATACTTTTTAAATACCAGCTTTATCCAGAGATCTCTGATCTGATCTTCCAGGTTTTGTCTCTAGTCTCCAAGATCCATTAAAACCCAAGTTCTAGGCTGTTAGGGATGGGAAAATTTGTCTTCAGTTCTCACCTACCTCACTGAATGAGGGCTTGTTCTTGTCCTTCACTTTTCTGGCAGCCTCAATATGCCTTACAATGCTTTTTAAATTGTTGTATCAGTTGTTTTTTAAATATTGTGTGCCAGGAGAACATCGAGACTGCCATGTGGCAGATGAACCGTCTTTAGGACCTAAATGGAGGATTTGGTCTCATGTGGCAAAGAATAGGAGATAGGAAGACCAGCTAAGAGGCTACTGCAACAGTCCAGGCTAAAGATAGTACTGATCTGAAATAAGGAAATTATGACAGAGGATGAGAGAACAAGGTGACATGAAGAGAGAACTTTTACAGGATTTAGTATTACAGAAGTCAAGTGCAAATAGAAAATAGAATCAAGGATAACTTCAAGGTGTCTAGCTCAATGGTTTGATTGACTAGAGCCATGACTTACAAAATTGATGCTGAGTTTTCTCCAAAATGAACCCTAATATAACCCATATTTCATTTGTCTCAAAAATTCTGTTACATTTTTAAAAAATATATATTTTCAGGCATGGAAAGAAGAACAAGATCGATTAGCAGAAGAGGAGCGCTTAAAGGAAGAAAAGAAAGCAGAAAAGAAGAGTAAAGAAGCCGGTAAAAAGAAAGGCAAGGAAAAATTAGAGAAGGATGAAAGTAGTAAGTCTTTGAAGAAACAACCGTCTCTCAAGGACAAAGTTAAAGAAGAAAAAACAAGTGTCATAGAAGAACCAGAGGAGCCCATCCAGGAGCCAAAACCTGAGAGAGTTTACCTGGTAAAATCAATTTTCTCGATCTTTTTTTATTTTTATTTTTTCTGGCAGTCCTGGGGATTGAACCCAGGGACACTCTATCACTAAACCACACCCCCAGATCTTTTTATTTTATTTTATTTTCAATTTTGAGATGAGGTCTCACTAAATTGCCTAGGCTGGCCTTGAACTTGCAATCCTTCTGCCTCAGCCCCCTGAGTAGCTCGGATTGTAGGCACACACCACTAGTAAAATCAATTCTCTACAAAGTCTGTTTGGAGTATTTCTAATTGTTCTAGGGCAAGGTTTCTTTCATAACTATGAGCTTAAACCTGTATTTCACCTTCTTATATCTAGAACCTTCTTTGCAGCCGTCACCAAGATAGGAAGACCCTGGGGCTGCCAGTTTTTCTTGAGTATCATGAAGCTAGATTCATAAGGGCAGTAAAGATGGCAATCTGACACAGAGTGTCTATCTAGGTGTATGCAAATAAGCAACTAGGCTGAGGCCACATAAAGGCTGGCTTTGTCTCAGAGGAGAGGACTTGCTGAGCACATGCAGTCGCCTTTCTGCAGGCACCCACTGTTCTGGGTTGTAGGCTTTTACAAAACCTTCTCCTTGCTAACTCCCCTTCAAGTGGCTATTTATTCAGAAAACCTGGTGAGATAAAAAAGGTAAAAAAATGTAACAGCCTCTGTTATTTGTAGATTTTATACTAAACCAATTAGTCTCAGATTTTTAGCATGTATCAAAATCACCTGGAGCTTTAGTGACAACATTTAATTAAAAAGATCTTAGGCATCTGACCTTCTAAAGTGTTGAATGTTAATATTTCTCAGCAAATCAGTCCACTTTAAACAGAAAATTAACCAGGTTATGAGGACTAGATTTCTGCTCATATTGCACTGGCAAGAATAAAGTGATTTGACCAGGACTAGGTGATGATAATGCTCCAGTGGATACAGTTTAAAACCACAGGCTTCTTTTAATTCACCTGTCATTATAACACCACGCAAGTTTCTAAAGAGTATATGGACCCTGGCCTCTGAGTCTACAGAGTGACAAATATGTTGTTTAGCAGAAATTAAGCTTATGGAAACTTTAGTTGGCTAACACAGATAAGGTGTGTTGTCAATCAATTGCAATTCTACACTCAAACCGTGATGTTTTCTTTTCTAGTTTCATGGATACAATATGGGAGATATACCTGTCCAAATATCAGGGACAAACTACTATCTATATCCTTCTGATGGAGGACAGATTGAAGTAGAAAAGACAGTGTTTGAAAAAGGTACATTTTGAAAGCAGATGGTTACTGGCTTGAAAGATGTTAATTCATTTCAAACAATCATGGGCTTGCACCTCCGAGTGTGATGGGAGAAAGTGTTGACATATCTGTTGTAGTTCATGAGTGCACCGCATTCCACATTTTCAGATGTTACATTCTTCCATCATAATTGACTCTGCAAGGCATAGGCCAGCCAAGAATTTGGTTCAGATACATTGATATGACCATTCCTGCTTGTTAGAATATTAAAATACTTCCACATGATTAGTAAATAGCATATTAGTCACTTCGGTAAGCAAATAGGTGATTAATAATATTAATTACAGCACACTTTTTTTTCTCAGAAACCAAGCACATATTGTGAATTCACAGCATTTTTCTGGTCTGGGCTGTGGAACACAGAGCTTGGGGGTCTGGTGCTGATCCTTTAGCTCTTACTAAAATTTGCATATTCATACAATGCATAAAAATACCAGATGGTTCATAGTGAATACAATATTTTCATCCTAACCCTACCAATTTTGAGAGATGGCTCAATCAAAGTTGAAAAGAAAGGCTGGATTACAAAAGAAAAAAAAAAAAAAACAGAGAGATGAAGATAAATGAATCAAGAACACCAAGAGAGAATGGGTGGTTGGGAGAATTCTTGTAACTACTATAAAACAGCAACTATAACTAACACTCATAACTTTTGTAAGGTACAATACCATTTCATATTAATTACCTCATTTGATGGATCATAAAGTCCATTATAGGCATCCATTTTTTCGGCCAACTTAGTTTTTGTTCTCTAATTTGATATGAGAAGTGATCTCCTTTAGGCATCTTCTTACTGTGATGTCCCCAGGTGTTTCCACTCCCTGGTTGAACCTCTTGTCAAGGAGCTTCGTGTGGCATCCTAAATCTGTCCTGTGGTTCTTCCTTAGGCCCAACTTTTATCAAAGTGAAAGTGATAAAGGACAAGCACAATTTTATAATCCATTTAAAAGACCCGAAGGAAATTCAAAAAGAGCAAAAGCAAGAAGAGGATCATTTTTCAGAAGAGAAAGAAGAAAAAGATGAGGAACAAAGTTTGGGAACAAGTAAGCAGTGGCATCTTTGTAACAGTGCAAGTTTATCCTTGAGACCCCCTGATCGAAACACAGAGCATTACCAGATAATATCTAAGGTGTTTTGCCATTCTGTTTATATATATTTTCCCCTGATGTAATGTGTATATTCATTGTATATCGTGGGATGGCCAGCACCTCGCCAGGGAATTCTTTCCTGCTCAGAGGGTTAAGCCTCCTGCAAAATTAAAGTCTAGAATAATTAGTGAAGAACAAAAGTCAAAGAGTCAGAAAGTATAGTTTCAAAAGTTGGAGCCCCTGATAGGGGGCTGTTCACCCAGGAGCTAGAGCTAAACAATTAGAACCTGGTTTATTTAAGGGGGTACATCAAAGGCAGGGGATAAGCTTTCAAGGGTGGAGTCTTGCTTCGTGATGTATTGCAGTCAGCAGGTTGATGGGCATCTTGGCAGGTCACACACCTCAGAGGGCTGTGTGGCTAGTGGTTGTAGCAGGTCACTCCATCTCTGGTGCTGTGTGGAATAGGCTGAGCAGAACAGGGCTCACAATGTCTCTGGGCCATCAACCAGAGGAAATGTCCACTGGAAATTCCCAGACACCAGTTTATCCAATTTACTAGGCTGTGGTGTGCAGTGAAGTCCACAGATGGCTCTCAACAGTTGTATACACAGCCTGCCTACACTGGGCTTCTTATTAGGTTCCCCTGCCTTAGCAAAGCCAGCTCTTGATCCAGTCCTCCTGCAGCATCTACCCAGGCTGGCTACCTTGCCCATTCTGTCCTTAATTTTGGTTTGTGCACTTGCAGCAAGTGCAGCCTCTAGGACTCAGGTCCTCACTGATTGACTTCTACCGAGGTTGCCTTCTCTCCAGGATTCACTGGAAACAATGGAGTTGCTTTTTATGTTCTATCACTTAGTTCTCTCTAATACTACCAAATTTCCTAAGTTTCAAGGACAAGGGAAAAATCAAATTTAGTCATGAGAGTCATTATGTACTTGGAATGAGAGGTACAGGTGGATGTTCACTAACTAAACATCATGAAACTTCCTGGTTGCATCATTTAACATCTCCAGGCTCTCCCACCTGGGGAAATTAATCACTTCTTTTCCAAAGTAATGTGGATCATACCTGAAAAAGGAGATAAATTCATTATTAAAATGTTTTCAAGTCCAATTAGTGATGGTATCAGTTACTAAATCTTGCTTTTAAGTTTTCTTATAATGACATTTTCTAAACCCAAGATAAGAACACATTTTTAAAATTTTAAAAATTATTTTCCTTTGTCTTAGCTGATATAAAATATGTTGATGAGAGTTGTGTATAATTCTGCCACCACAGTGATAGCCACTGTTCATAATGTATTTCTCTCTTATTTTATCATCATGAGCATTTTCCTATTCACTGAATAGTCTTTGAAAACAAGATTCTTTAGTGATTTAATAATATTTCCTTGGTATACACATATAGTTTATTTAAGCATTTTCATGTTTTACATATCATCAGATTTCTATCAAAATAAATAAATATATTTGTACATGCATTCATATAAATTTAATCATTTTTTGCATACTTAAATAATATCCAATTTTTAGTTCTAATATTAAACATTCCATTCTGAGATTATCTTTTTGCACTTCAAAAAAAAAAAAAAGCTTTAATTCTTTTCTAGAGTCTTTGGCCCATATTTGACCCACAATCTGTTTTTATGTGGCCTATGAACTAAGAATAGTTTCTACATTTGTAAAGTGTTGTTACAAAAATGAATGTACAGAGCCAGGTGTGCTGGTACATGCCTGTAATCCCCGTAGCTCAGGAGGCTGAGGCAGGAGGATCTCAAATTCAAAGCCAGCCTCAGCAATTTAGTAAGACCGTAAGCAACTTAGTGAGACCCCCGTCTTGAAATTAAAAAAGAAAGAAAAGAAAGAAAAGGGCTGGGGATATGTCTCAGTGGTTAAGAGCCCCTGGGTTCAATCTTCAATACCCCTACCCCCACCCCCCCCAAAAAAGAACATACCAAAAAAGGAAAGAATGTGTGATAAAGACTCTGTGTAGCCCACAAAATCTAAAATATTTACTGTCTGGCCATTTTCAGAAAAAAATTTGTTGCTGTCTAATCTAGATGAAACTGTCCAACAGCAGACAGGGAGGAACATGGGGCGGGGCTGAAGAATAGTGGCAATTGCTCACCACTGCTTGCTTTCTTCTTTTCCATTTTATAAAGGTTTAGTTATTATTTGGGTTTTTTTAATTGATTGATTGATTGATTGACTGATTGTTTGGTCTTTTCCTCAGAAGGCACGCAGGAGCACCCCTCTCAATGCTTCTTTCTCCCTGGGCATCTCCAGTGATATCTTGGATGCTCACAGGGGTTCTCATTCTTCTCTCCTTATCATTCTGGGTTGCTCCTGTGCTGTCTTGTAACTAACTTCTGGATTAGAATTTGATAGTCCTTGTAACCTGAGAATCAAGCTCCTGCTTCAGGCAAGGGCAGTGTTCTTTGGTTTTTAATTTAATTGCTTTCTCCTTCCTTTGTTCCTGTTTTCCTTTCGTAATGCACGATTTGCAAAACTTTATCCTCTATGACACCTATGTCTTCTTCACGACTTCCTTCTGTTTGAATGGTTGTTGTTCTGGGCTCTCAGATACTCTTTTCACTCAATTTCCTAAGAAACTCAGTTGAATCTCAAAAATGACCATCCTCCCCTTCAACTCATCCACCAAACACTGAATGGTTTGATTGGGGCAGCATGTTTTAAATTCCAAAAAATGATTTTAAAAATATCGTCATGTGTTTAAAAAATTCAAATGTTTACTACTTCCATAATTTATATTTTACTGAGTATGTGTTCTGTTCATTTTTTTTAATGACCAATATTCCTGTCTCTTTCCCTTAGTTCTCCAAAATGGTTTGTTTTAAAGCACTTGTCCTCAGGTCTCTACCAATACATCTTATTAATACTACATGCAAATGCCTATTTCCCTGTACCCTGATTGACACTAAGCATGATCTTTTTAAAATATATATTTTTTTAAAGAACAGTTTTCAGTTCATAGCAAAATTGAGCAGAAATTACAGAGATTTCCCTGGATCAATAAAATTCTTATGGCTATGCCATTAATCAGTTTATATTCTCTTTTCATTTTAACCTAGAGTCCTTAAAACAAGAGTGTCCTGTTCTCATCCTCATAACCTTGTTTTCCTCTGACATCCTTAGTACAAGGTAGGGGCTATCCCAACTATTTTTAAGCTGACTGTGGGTAGAATAGTTAAGACCTCCATCCCCAGGCTTCCTGCTGTGTTTTGCTTACATTTCTTGAATAAAATGAAAATGTCCTTCATTTTATTTTGCCTTTTAGAAGTATCACGGAAAGAGAATATGGCTGTCAGCAAGTTCGGATCCTTTTCTGCCACCTTAGAAAATGGAATCTGCCTCTCAATAAGTTACTATGGATCAAGTGGAATGGCACCAGGTGAAATAAATATAACAGAAGGGATATGTGCCCCATGGTCAGGGATCCCTTCCCACCCTCAGATTGCACATTTGCCAATAAATCTGCTCTGATTTAATGCTTCCTCATAGTTTTGCTCAAGGTGGAGATATAGTTGTGTATGTGTGCATTATATACGTATATGTGTAGGTATACATAAGTATATGCGTACATATATAATCTTTCATCTATAGCAAATAACAATGTTTGGGCTTTTAAATACCATTTATTGTGTGTATAATCTTTCATATAATCATGAATATACATGTAAGATTATACGTACACACACACACACACACACACACATTCACATATTCCAATTATCTTTGTTAACTAGCCCATGAAAATACTTCTATTAGTTGGTGCCAAAAAAAGCATGATTTCCCAAGGAATCCTCTTGGTTTCTACAGAATAATATTTTTTATGAATCCTGTGCTGTGGAGCTGCTCAGTGTGTTTCAGGACATTAGTCTTAAAGGAGTCATTCATTGGACATCTTGAAGGATTTCTCTTCCCTACTTTCAATAAACAAATTCTCCAACTGGAAACTATTTCCTTTCAAACCACAAAATGGCATGTCATTTTACAAGAACCAATTAGGAAATCTGTGGGTTTTCATGCATTTTAAAGGGATCTAACCGCAACATATTTTTTAAAAAGCATTACAGAATCAAGAGCTAATTCCTATTTTATATAGCCTTAAAACTATGTGTTAGGACAGATAGCCATGCACCTTACTATGTAGTTATTTTTCTGTAGGGACAACATTCCCAGGGATCATTCTAATCTTGTTTGTTGATGGAATTTGAAATGTCTCTAATGCCATGACCAGGAGATGTCTAAAAGCAGCTAGGAATGTGGATCTGGAACTGGGAATGAAGGTTATGCTTTGAGATAGAAATTCTGGAGTCAATATCATGTAGACGGCACTTGGAGCCCCAGTGGTGAATAAAATCATACATATTTAATATATATAATGAAAGCTGTCATCACCGGCTGCGTATCACAATCACATGTAATGCTTCACAAATAGAATTACTTGGGCCTAATTTTCTGAGTGTGGTTCAGTAGGTCAAGTAGGGTCTTAGCATCTTTTTTAAAAATTTCATAAGTAATTAATTATTATGAGCTGCCAGAGTTGAGAACATAATAAATCTTAGGACCTAAAAACATTTAAAGGGTTGACAAAAAGGAAGAGTCAGTAAAGAAGACTGAGGAAAAATTGACAAAGAAGTGCAAGATCTAGGGAGTGGTGTCCTGGAACCTAGAAAAGAACAGAGTTCAGGATGAAACGAATGCTCTGGAGCTCCACACAGGATTCTTCAGCAGTTCTCATTTCAGGATTACAACAGTCTCTTTTTTAAAAAATTTATTTACTTTTAATTTTAGGTGGACACAATATCTGTATTTTATCTTTATGGGGCGCTGAGGATGGAACTCAGTGCCCCATGCATGCTAGGCGAGCACTCTACCACTGAGCCACAACCCCAGCCCCCTAACAACAATCTCTTAAAACACAGAAAAAATAGATCTAGTGCAAGAAAACTTCATTTATCGTCTCAGCCAGAAATAATCCATTTCTTTTCTGGATTCCCTTGTTTGTACCATTTATTATATTCCTATTTAATATGTCCTTATATTCTGCTATTTGAGTTCAGATCTGTTATGGTTTGGATCTAGCAACGTCCCCCAAAAGCCCATATGTCAGGCAATGCAACAACGTTCAGAGGTGAAATGATTAGATTATGAGAGCTGCAATCTCATCGTTGAATTAATCCACTTGGTGGATTGATAATTCAAGTGAGCCACTGGATGGTAACTGTAGGCAGGTGGGGCGTGGCTGGGAGAAGTAGCTCATGGGGGCATCACCTGGACTATATCTACACCTGGCCTATTCCTCTCTTTTTCTGTCTGCTTCCTGGCTGCTATGACCTGACCAGCTTCCCTCAGTCATGCCCTTCCGCCATGATGTTCTGCCTCACCTCAGGCCCAGAGCAATGGGGTCAGCCAGACATGGACTCAGCCTCTGAAACCATGAGCTCCAAGTTTTTCCTCTTTTATGTTGTCCTTTTCAGTTATTTTGGTCACAGTGACAAAAAGCTGACTAACAAGAACTTAGTGTGCTTCATTTATCAAATAAATGAATGAAAGTGTAGTGCTGTATCATTAAAGAGTTTATGCTGTAGATGTGAGAGCAAGAAATAATGGCTCAATCAAGCATACTAAAGCATAAAATCTTTCTAATTTTCTAACTATAATCCTGATTTTTAAGTGAATATCACCCCTATGAAATACATACAACTAAAAAGGCAAAAATTGCTGCCAACTTGTGTAAAATTTTTAGATGTGTTAAAATTTAACAAGCATATCAAATATGAATGTTCAATTATTTTGGGTTTTTTTTTTTTTTTTTTTTTTTTTTTTTTTTTGCTTTTCCTGTTTATAGAAGAAAAGGATCCCAATTTGGATATAATGTTGAATATCCCTTCAGCACTCACTACAACGGTGATTCCTGTTACAATAAACATTCCTCAGGGTAAAGTAAAAGGGAAAGCAAAAACCAAGGAAAAAGTCAGAGAATCCATTAAGGAGGAAGAGCACCCAAAAGAAGAAGAGAAAAAGGTAAATGAATCTTGGCACAGATTCCCAAATTGTTTCGGCCTCAATGTTAACTTTTTTAAAACCCTTACTTCTGTCAGTGGTGTTATCATAGTGTGTTATGGTTTGCGTAGGAGGTGTCCCCCAAAAGCTCATGTCTGAGACATTGCAAGAATTTCCAGAGGTGAACTGATTACATTGAGAGGTGTGACCTAACCCATGGATTAATCCATCAATACAGATTCACTGGGTAGTAACTGTGAGCAGGTTGTGTGTGCCTGGAGGAGGTGGGCATGCCTCTGGGGTTTATATTTTGTCTCTGATGAGCAAAGCTGTCTCTGCTTCCTGGTTGACATGTCCTGAACTGCTTTCCTATGCCATGTTCTTTCACTTATGATGTTCTGCCTCACCTTGGGCCCAAAGCTGTAGAGTCAGCCATGGACGGACAGAGACCTCTGATACCATGAGCCAAAATAAACTTTTTTCCCGCTACATTGTGCTTGTCAGGTCTTCTGGTCACAGCAATTAAAAAGATGACTAAAACATAGTATGTATACTTTTTATTGGAGAGACACATTGTTATTCCTCATAGTTTCAACTAGAAGAATTTGCCACAAAAGTTGGGACGGGTAGCCATTCACCTTACTAGTAGTCTCACTTTAGGAGACATTCTCCTACAAAAACTGACTCGGATTCTTAATTCTGAGCTCTGAACAACTTAACTCAGTCTTTTCCTCACTGTGGTCTTTGCTTTTGTTAGATAAATTCCTTCTGTTTCCTACATATATTACTTTATATAGCTCTTTGGAGATAAATAACAATCAGAAGACACAGATCTGTAACTAAGCAACAGAAACAATTCCATTTGTTAGACTTGGACTTAGACACTGGTGTGCTGAGAATTCATCCAGACTAAGGGACAGCCCATTGCTGGTTAAAGGGTAGCCGACCTTCCAACCCCAGCCCTTCATCATAGGACACACATGCACGCACACACACACACACAAACACACACACACACACACGCACACACACATAAACACACACATAGGCTTTAATTTTAAACATTTTGCTAATGGAATACAGACCAAAATTCTCTCAAAAGAGAGTCATAAAAGAGGGACAACAAGAAAACTACTTAATTCTTTATATTTACCACTAAAAATACAAAAAATCAACTTATTAGAAGGAAAAAAAGTGTGAAAAATGCTCAAGATCTAGATATCATAGTCTGACCCTTTAAAATTTTTAAGGTTTAAATGTTAATTTGCCTTTGCACCATTTTTACATAGCTATACCAAATGTGTTTTCTCATTCCAGGTGACTTGACCTTTTTTTTAAATAAAGAGCTCAATTTTTGAACAGAATAACCACAGATAATTCATTCAAAATTAATTTAATCCAAAGAAACTTGGTAGCACACATATCTGTTCACTCATTATTTATAAAAATTGATGATAATGGAAGGGTTAGAGAAGATCATTACTGAGTTTGTGAGTGATGATAAATTTGACATGGCAGGTCTGTGTTTTGCCATTCATTCTACAGAATTTCATAAGCCTTTTTCCTCTTAATTTTGCTTTCAGTTTTTAATTAATTTTTAGGTAATCATGCATATTTTTTCCTTTATTAGAAACAAAGAGAAAAATCTAAATGATCTACAATAGAAAACTATTTAGAAAAGATGGATCCAGCAATTAGATAGTATTTAGAGAACCAACTGAAAAGCTGAAATGATTATCATTAGGAGTTGTACATTTACTCAAGCAAGAATTCAGACATTCTGCCCAAGAATCTATCAGAATTTTAAAGGGCATATACCCAAACTCTCATTAACTTATAAATCACTTTTTATTATCTTTTTTTTTCCTTGTAGTGTTTTCACTTGCTACAAAAGCAATGCATGTTCATTATAAAAAGATAAATGCAAACACTGTATTAGCATAATAACTTTAGCACCTAATTATAAAAATCACACTAAAAAATACAGAAGGTATGCTGGTTCCTGCACATTCCACCTGTCTTTGTCTTTTTGAGCTGCTATTATAAAATATGTTAGACTGAGTTATTTTACAAATAATAGAAATTTATTGCTTGAGATCTAGAGGCTGAGAAATCCAAGACCAAGGTGGGGCAGACTTGATGTCCCATAGATGGCACCTTCTATGTGTCCTCACTTGGCAGAAAGGGTGAGGGGTACTCTGTTCACCCTCTTTTATAAGGATACTAATCCCAGTCTGAAGGCAGAACCCTGAAGGCTTTATTTCCCAAAAGGCCTGTCTCCATGGTGGGCCTGCACTTTGAGTATTACATTCCAACATGTAAATTTTGAAGGGACACCAGCATTCAGACCATAGCATTCCCCTTACACCTTGTACATCCAAGTGGAGGCATTATTCAAGGCCTTTTTCTAGCCCCATTTCCTCCATGAATCCTGTATTAGCTTTTCATCACTGTCACAGAATATCTGGGGGGAAAATAAACTTAAAGGAGGAAACATTTATTTTGGCTCACAGTTTCAAGAGTTTTCAATTGGTCAATGCTTTGGATCTGACATGAAGCAGAACATCAGGGGAAAATGACATGGAATAAGAAAGCTTCTCAGCTCATGGCAGCCCTGAAGCAGTGGGGAATAGGACAGGGACAAGACAAATCCTTCCAGGGTATACCCTCATTGACCTACTTCCTCCAACCAGGCCTCACCTCCTACAGTTTTCACCACCTCCCAATAGTCCATTCAGTTATGAACCTATCAACAGACCAATCAATTGATGATATCAAAGGACTCCTGATCCAATCACTCCTTGAAAACCCCACATCTGAATATCGCTGCATGGGGTACCAAGCCTTGAACACATGAGCTGTTCAGAGACATTCCAGGTCCAACTCATAACAAATCCTTTCCCGATTATTTTCATTAACTTTAATATCTCCCTTTCCCGAGGAAAGACATGCCAGCCATTTGGTACCATCATATCATTTTCTCATCTGTCTATTTGCCATTCTACAAGAAGAACATAAACTTCACCTTGGCAATGACTCAGTATCCTTTCAAGATCTATTGCAGGGTCTAGGTAGCTGTTCACAAGTTATGTCATAAGCACTCACCAAGACCTTTCTTAATCAAAACAAGTAATAGCTCATTTAAAGAATGACAGGCAATTATTTACATGCAAAATTATTTGCAGGAAGAAGTAGAACCAGAACCTGTTGTACAAGAGACTCCTTATGTTCCTGTCTTCCAAAACCTAAATGTGTCTTGTCCCAGTGGGCTCCTACTGACCTTCATTGGGCAAGAGACTACAGGTAAGTGCTAGCTGGGGTGGGGCACGGAGGCAGGGAGCCAGCATCTTATAGAAAACATATTAGCATTTAAAAGTGTCTATTTTACTATCACTACCTTTTGTTGCAAATGAGCAATAGATTAATATTTTTAAATAATGAGAATAATAATGATGATCATTTTCAAACATTTACTATGACTGAATTCTGCCTGAGTATTTGAAATATATATGGAAAAATACAAATATTATGATCTAGGTACTAATAACTCCATTTTACAAAATAAAGGCATTGAGGATTTAGGAGGATCCGTAACTTGCCCAATTTCTAGGTGGCAAAGCCAGTGCTCCTAACAGCTCCTAGGAGGACCTGATTTTATGCCTCCCCAGAGGGCCATAGGTACAGCACATTGTAGTTCACCAAAACAAAGGACAGTGAACACAAAGTAGATTGAGATGGGTGCACATTAAATCAATGAAGAAAACCAGGCTTGATTCCCAAGTATCAGAATATAATTTATATATTCTGTTATTTCTGTTGGTTCTATACATGGCTTCTCACCTATTCAGATGAGCAACTAAGTACAAGTAGGATTTCTTTAATTAACCTGATGGGGTAACACACTGGCAATTGATTTTGAATATAATTTAAATGGAGAACCACTGCTGTAGAAGTAGGAGATTCAGCAAAGGCTGCACCAAACTAGGACTTGAGTTCCAAAGCTGGCCCTGGCATGAACTCACTACATGATTATTTAAATCACTTACTGTCTCTGAACCATGTTTCTTCATCTGATAAACATTAGATTATACCAATGCTTATTTATTTTTTCACAGCCACACATTCTCTTTAATTTTAATTCCTTTTGGTACAACACATTTGCAAAGTATATCTATCAAAGAAAAACATCAACTTATTTTTTTTAAATGTAATGTTTTATTTGTTTCACCAACCAAAAATATATTTAGTTATACGTAGTTAATCTAATTTGTCTTAATTTTGCTTTTCATTAGGCCTTCTGAGTTATTAAAAATAGACCATGTAACCCTGATCTATTTCTAAGAATCCCTCGTGGTGCAGATTTTCCAAGATGGGACCCACTGGGCTCAGTGGGTCTTCCACAGTCTGAGATATAATAAGTATACTGGGAAGGATATCATTTCTAAGTTCCAGGGTGTGTTTCTTTGCTTGATCCTATTATAAAATCCCAGCTTTATGCCTGTCACATCTGTCTTTTGTATTACTTTTAGTATTTACCCTGTTTGCTCAGCTTCATGTCAAGATAGAGCATGTGGTTATTAACTCTGCCTGGAACATGCCATCTTTTAAAAAATCTTCCATGTATCATGAACATCCTATTTCAAGTATGAACATATCTCTAACATAAATACCAAAGTAGCAATATCTTTAAGGTCAGGCTTTGAATATCAGAAGGAAAAGCCTAGGTTTGAGTTCTCTCCTGGGTGATTTTGGAATTCAGTGAGAAATTATTTCCAAAGTCAAATAGGGTGTTGAATGTTAGTAGAGTTTGTTGTTGTTGTTATTGTTGTTTTGTGGTAGTGGTGGTTGTTTCTACTGTATAAGAAATTATTCAACTGAGTACAGAGCTGCTCTGGAAGCTGAGGCAGGAGGATCACAAGTTCAAAGTCAGCCTCAGCAACTTAGCAAGGCCCTAAGCAACTTAGCAAGACCCTGTCTCAAAATCAAAAATAAGAAGGAGTAGGAATGTGGCTCAGTGGTTAAACACCCCTGGGTTTAATCCCTCATGCCCCCCCCCCCAAAAAAAAAAAAACTTATAACCTCTCCAAGCTCTATTTCTTTACTTGAAAACTCTGAGAAATGAAAGTGTCTAAAAGGTTGCTGAGGTGGACTGAATAAGACACAAATACCAAGCACCTGGCATATATAAATATGAATTAATATTTTATTTTATCACTATTACTACTTCTATAATTTGAGGGATGTCATAAAGGGCCCTCATTGTGAAATAATTCCCCACTATCCTGATAGAGTTCTTAAAATCTCATCACTACATCTTAACTCCTGCAGTAAACCATATTATAAATTTAAAGGAAATTATTAAATTAGCAAAAGCAGAAAAGGCACTATATGCCAGAATTTCTCCATAGTAGCCCCAGGGATTGAATCCAGGGACACTTAACCACTGAGTCACATCCCCAGCCCTTTTTATTTTCTATTTTGAGACAGTTCTCACTAAATTGCTTAGGACCTTAGTAAGTTGCTGAGGTCTTTGAACTTTGCCTCAGCCTCCAGAGCCAGTGGGGTTACAGGTGTGCACCACTGTGCCCAGCTAGTACTTTCTTTTTGAAAAAGCATATTAGGTGCTTTCCTCCTTATTAGCCAACAGCAGAACACTGAGAGGAACCTGGGTCTGGTGAAAGGTGAGGGGATTGTGTTAAATTTGAAAGATGATGGGTGACTTGGGAAGGACATGAGTGAGGGACTTCCCTGGGCTTCTGAGCAACCAGGCAACACCATGGTAGCAGTGTGTACCCACTGTGTATTTACTCAAAGGAGAAAGAAAAGCACCAAAAGAGAGAAAATGAAAACGCCCAATATAGCAAAACTCTCCTTCCTTCATAATTTTGCCCTGAGATGTTCTGGGCTTCCTTACAGAGAATGGCTTATTCACAGAGAAGGTACCTATCACGCATTTACAGATGACCTTATTCACTACAATTAAGTGCAACAAGGTCACTGAGGAACCAGTTCTCTGGGCCATCTGTCACGAAATGGAAACTGCACTATTATTCAGATGCAGACAAAAGAATGAAAACAGTTAAGTAAGAAAATAACTCCTAGCCTCCCAGCATTGCCCAGTTTGCAGAGTAGCTTTTAATCTTTTTATTTTTCTTTCTTTTTGTTTTTTAAAGATCAGCATGTTGTAGCTGAGGAGCCCACCTGGAACATCATGATCCGTCAGAGTTACCCAGAGAAGTTGAAGCACTCTCAGTTCTACAGGACAGTGATGCCACCTGTGGACCAGGAGGTATCAAGAGTTATCACCAGTCAAGGCACGGTTGTCAAGTATATGTTGGATGGATCCACACAGGTAAAAGAATATATTGTACAAACTATTCTACTGCAAAGTCAAAGACTACAAGTAAGGAAAAGTACTCTAGCAGGGAAGAGAACAAATAGAATAGAATGACACCTTAAAACAAGAAATAAATAGTAGATTAGTTCAAGGAAGAAAACACCATCTAGACAAAACAATCGACAAGTACACTTGCCATTTCTGTGCATGATCTAAGATTGCAGACTGAACATAGTGTGTACCTCCTTTCCCTCTCAAGTCAACTGAAAGTAATGGAAAAATGCTTTTAGGTAATAAATCCATGAAAGTATTAAAGAATAACAAAATGTATCACCATTAGATCAGAATATTTGGAAAATTCCTAGAAAATGCAAGTCAGATCAGATCAGATTGATGGAGAAACAAGAACCAAGTTTAAAGCATGTACGAGAGAAAAACTGTAAAAATCAACATGAGAGTTCGAGCATATATTCTACCTCTGGATTCAGAAAATCAGGGCAGTTCTGCAGGTTACCAGTCAAGGCACTTATTACTATCTGGAGGTTGGGAACATGAGACTAAGAAGCCATGATCCCTGTCCCGCCCTACCACAGTGATCACAAGGGTGGAGTTCCTGAAAACAAACATTACCCCACCAAGAATTGACAAGTGATTTCCAATGAGAACTGAGACCGTATACCTAGGAATTATCAACCTGGAGGGAAACCAACCTCATGAAAATAAAGCATAAATTTCAATAATTTATAAAATCACCCAAATATAAGAATAAATACTTAAACAACAAAAATTAATTAACATAGGCAGAGACTTGAGAGAATAATAATTTCTCAACAAAATAGCAACTTAAAAATCCTACGGGGATAAAAAGAGTGCTTATAAATGAAAAATAATTGTGAAAGATCAAGGAGTAAGGGGTGGGTTATGAGGAAGATTGGGAAAAAAAGATGTGGAAAAGGGATATATGTAGTAGAATTTCTAGAAGAAAAAAATAGAATAAAGGGGGGAAATAATGAAAAAAAAAACAACATTAGAAATTTCCCCAACACTTAAAAAAATACTTCAGTTTACATAGATCCACCAAGTGCCAATCAGGACTGACACTAATCAATCTTTAAAAGATCATAAATATGTCATCATGCAATTTTAAGACTGCACAGAAAGAAAAGCTTTAAAACCTCCTGAAGGGAACCAGTTACCTATTAAAAAAAATAAGAACCTGATACACATTTGATTTTCTTGTCATATTCATTGGGAGGCTATCCATACTGATACTGATAGAAAGATGTATCTGTAGTACCCTAGAAATATCATACATACTAAGTAGATATTAGTAAAAACTACACATGTAAGTACATATATATCTTTAAATATACTCACTTGAAAATTTGAGATGTATAGGGAAAGAGTGAAGAATAGGGCAAAAAAACCTAAATCAACAAAAAATGGAAAGTGAAAAGAAACCAACCGGAAGGTAAATGGAAAATAGAAAATCCTATTATCATGCTGATTATTAAGCTGTTATCTTGGAGCTCTAAACCTACCGTTTTGTAACATTCTTTGTGATGCTGAGTCTGGAGGCGTATCATCAGCCTTTCTTCTTTGGATTATTTTGAACCTATTTCAGTTGGACACAGAGTGTTTATTGCTAACTAACCTCTTTTTTGCTTCTGAGAATGCTGAGCACTCTCGTTCTCCCTTCAGATCCTCTTTGCAGATGGCACAGTGTGCAGTAGTCCTGATTCAGGTCGTGTTTATTCTTCTCCTGAAATGCCTACCAGCCTTCATAATGGAGAGTTGAGGGAATCACCTTCTCAACAAAAATCAGAAATACCTCCCTTTGAGATTGCCATCACAAAGAAAGGTGACAATAAAAGCTTCTCAATTGATACTGGTTTTAATATAGTCTGAAGATGTTTAATAAGTGTTCAAT
Organism: Marmota flaviventris; assembly: GCF_047511675.1. Lineage (NCBI taxonomy): Eukaryota > Metazoa > Chordata > Mammalia > Rodentia > Sciuridae > Marmota > Marmota flaviventris. The sequence continues at coordinate 108,879,081 of NC_092507.1, read as the reverse complement.
ATCATTAGCATAATAATTCTTACCTTTGCTATGAATATATTCACATATATACATATACATACAGTTAATTTTTATTGTAATAGCAGAATTATATATAGTTTCATGAACTGCTCTTTTCTCTTAATAATAAAAAATGAACTTTTTCCTATGCCATTATATACTCATACACAACATTAGCGATACCACCTGGGCTGCTACTTAAGGGTTGATTGAGAAGGTCAGGGGTGTCAAAATTCTGGTTTGCTCTTTGCCTTTCCTCATCATCACAAGATGGCACAGCAGTTCCAGCATAAAGTCCTCATATGGCAACTTCCAGGTAGAAGAGAGAGTGAATACATGCACTCCCTTCATAATGTCTCTCTTCATTATAGAGGAAAATATTTCCAGACCACCTGATGCCCAGTAGACCTCCTCTTGCATTTCATTGACTAGACCTAGCTGTGGATCTAGAGCGAGAAAAAAAGTGTCTGACATTTTTTGCCCTTGTGTCAGGAGAAGAGCATGACTAAAATGGGGGAAAAGAAGGTAGATAACTGTTGAGTAAGCCACCAAGTCTGACATAATTGAAATCACAAGATAGCTGTCCTGACAAGTATTCCTCATGTATGTGCCTACCACAAGGATAATAGGGAAATATCTACTTCCTCATATCCTTGCAATGATAGATATTATCATCATTTTAACCTCACTCAACCTTACTAATAATCAATGTATTTAATCATTATGCTAATCTGCATTTATTTGATTACCAGTAAGGTTAAACATTTAGAGATGCTTGTTGGGTTTTCATTTATTTTGTGACTTTTCACAAATATTTAGTATTTTAATTATTTTTTAGGTCTAAGTATTACCTAATTTCTATTATAGCTCTTCCTTTGACTTTCAACTTATTTAAACTTCTTCCAACCTTTCCAAATCTGTTTCTAGTTTGCTTTTATAATTGATTTTATTTTTTTAAATTTAGTTATTTATTTTAACTAGGGATATTTGAGAGCAGAATGTATTCTGATTCATTGTACACAATCACAGCATAACTTTACATTTGTATGGTTGTACACGATGTAGCATTGCACCATATATATATATAATTGATTTTAAACTAATTGTTTTAAAGGTATTGAAATGTAATTTAAAGCCTCATATACAGTCAAGGTTTTAAAAAATTCTGTGCTTGAAAATAACAAGTATCCTATAGTTATTACAGTGTTCTCTATATTTATTAGATAAAACTTGTTAGTTGCGTTGTCCAGATCTGTATCTGATTTCAGTAAACTTGTCTGTAAAGAACAAGATAGTAAATATTTTAGACTTTGTGAGCCATATGGTCACTGTCATAATTACTTCACTTTGCCATTGGAGCATAATCATAGCCCTGGATAATACATTATTAAATAAGCCTTGGCTCAGCTCTGTTCCAATAAAAGTATGGTCACTAAAACTTGAAGTTCATATAATTTTCAAGTGTCATAAAATGTTATCCTTTTAATTTTTTTTATCTATTTAGAAATTTCTTTAAAAATAATCACCTCATAAACTATACAAAACAGACATCAGGTCTTATTTGTCCCACAGGTCAAAATTTTCCTGTATCTTTACATATTTTTAAATTTACTATATCAATTTATTCAGCAAAATTATGTTTAAAGTTCCTGGAAGGATAGAATAATCTCTTCCAAGCTGTACTCCTTATAATTTAATCTTTATTTCTTTACTTGAAAAATAAATTTGTCTTTTTTAATGACTGTCAGATTTTCCTTCACATGTTTTGAAGATATAATTTTAGATATTTACAACTTTAGAATTGCTATACATTCTTGGTAAATTTAATCTTTCATCATTTTGCAATGCTTTTTATCCTAGGACTCGTTCTTCCCTCTAATGTTCACAGTGCTTAGATTATCATAGTATTGTGGGATTCTCATGCAAAGAGACAGGGCAGTGGAACATTCAGCAAGAAACAGTGTTTTATTGGTGCCCATTTTATTGGTCTGGTACTGGCCGAACAGATTCGGTATCCAAAGGCTTAGCCCAAAGCACAGCAGGGCCTTGTCTTATATAACTCTTTATAATAGTTACTCTGCCCTTGATAGCTTTTTGTCTCCCATATAAGATAATACACATTCTGATTGGGCATTCTGTTTTTATAGTATAGAGTGGCAACCATGTTATAACAGAGTTGTGGAATGTGCACATTGATACTGTGGGTCTGTTGATTTGACAGATCCACAGGGCAAAGGAGAGATACCATGTTATCCCTCCTTTGTTCTGAGAAACAAAGGAATAGTCATTGCAAGAAAGCACAGCAGCTTCAGACCTCACCAGCTGTTGTTTAATACTTTACCAATATAACTTTTTCCACACTTACATTTTACTTCCTGTGGCTTATGTTTCAATGCGTCTCTTAGGAGCAGCATGTAACTAGCTATTTAAAAATTAAATTGGAATTTTTTTTGTCTTTAGAGATTTTAGCCCATTTACTGTATAACTGATATTTTCTGAAATGTCTTTACTTTTTCATCATTCTTGAAAGAAAATCCACTGTATGTAGAGTTCTAAATAAACAGCTATTTTCCCCTAGTACATTCAGAGTAATCTTCCACACTCCTTGCTTCTGATGTTGCTGATTTAAGAGTTGACTGTCAGTCTAATTGTTGTTGCTTTAAAGAAAATCTGCCTTTGAAATATTAGGCTTTTATTACAATTTCAATATGATCTGGCTAAGTGTGAATTTCTATTCATTTATGAGGAAGTGCGGTGCCTTGGGCTTCTTGAATCTGTAGATGAGCATCTTTCATTAATTCTGCAAATTTCTTCATAACTATCCATTCAAATATTGTTTTTGATAATTTCTTTCTTATATTTTTCTGTAATTTCTATCAAACATATGTTAAAAGCCTTTTTATGTCTTTCATGACTTCTGTTGCTTTGGCCCTCTCAGCTTCATTCTGAATAATTGTTTTAGATCTCTTTCAGCTCTCTTTGAAACTGTTCTATCTCCTGGAAAACATGCATGTTAATTTTTTTAAACTTCAGCTATTACATTTTTTTGACATGACTTCTCTTTTGGAGAATATAGGCCTTTAGGTCTCAGAGTTTGGGAGACATCTCATATTAAACTCACCCCACTCTAGACTGAGTAGGCTCCCTTCCATTCCTCCCCAAGTCGTACAACACTAAGAAAGCAAATACCCAAGGTCTAGCAGTTTGACAGACCCACAGGGCAAAACGCCACGTAAGTGCTATTTTTACCTTTCTGGGGTCTCACTTTTACTCAGACCTTGGCATGTGTTGACCTTACTGTCGTTACCAGCTCACAGACACTTTGGATTAAAAAATGTTCTCTGGGAGTTGAGTCATTTTTGGCGGAATTCTTGGTATCAAGTCTCTGATGCTCCTGAAAATGGAATCCCAGCCATGCCTGATCCTTTTCTCTTGCTTTCAGTCTGATCTTTAGCCAGTTTGCTTCACTTTATTGATTTCAGTTCTTAATACTGGAAGATTAGTTGATGAAGTTTCAGAATCTGCATGTAATGCTCAATTCTTTGTGTTGTCTCACCTCTCATATCCATCCTATCCCTTCATATCCAAATTTGTCCAATTAAAATTGTACTTGTTTATCTCTTGTCTTTTATTCTCTACCTATTTAAAACCTCTAGACTGCTTTTCCTACTTTGATTAAATAGTTCTCCAAATTCCTTCCAAAGGCATCTAACTAATCTTTTGACCACATTGCTATCCGTCTTCAAACTCTTCAATTACTAAATATCACCTAAAGGAAAAATTCGGTTATTTTCAACATATTGCAAAAGGTGCACTTTACCTCCTCTCCAGTCT